>NC_092811.1:95605469-96205469 GCF_040954645.1 Diabrotica undecimpunctata
AGCATCTAGCAGACATAAAGGTCGGAATGAGTTTGGCACTAGTCAGTTTTCCCTGGTTTTTGTATTACCACTAACCGTGAAACCTTCAAAATTTTGGGGATTCTTGTTTCTTTAACAAATTGTTTATTACGGTAAGTATATAATTTGGTTCTAACTGCGTGGTTAAATTGATAACTTCAGGGGTTATTCCATCAAGACCAAGTGCTTTTTCATGTTATAAGAGTTTCATTGCTTAGTCAAGTTCTTCCAGACTAAAGAGGACCACTTGTTCTGTTGGTAGGTCTACACTTCAAATATCTTAACGCTTCGGGAATGGTGTCAAGACACTTATAACCTCTATCTCTTTATCTTTAGTCAACTGTATTTGTGGACCAGCACTTTTGAGTTTCTTCATCAGTAGTTCTTACTTTTATATATTAGTTTGTGTGAATTATTTGGACTGTTTCTATCATGGTTTTAGGATTTAAGCTTTGTTATCATTAAAATTGTTAAACAATGCATGTCACTATGTGGATGTGGCTTAAGTAATAACTCAAACAGTTAAATATCGTAGTCAATCATTAATATGAGCGTCTCTATTGTGGATTATATATAAAATAACTCTGCATCTATACCTCGTAATTTTTTAAAAGTAAAAAACTAATTAATGGTATTAGTTCTATACAATACCACGGAATATGGAAATTTAGGTGGTCAGCAATCATAATTATTATGAAACTGAATTGAGTTTAGCAAGTTTACTTTCAGATTTACACCTACGTGCAAAAATAAGGACGCCAAGGCAGGCCTGATTTGCATAGGTCGACTTCGAACACATTCTATGCTTACTATTAGTATTATAACATCACAAGTGATTTATCTTGGAACTGCGACGTATTGCGACATTCCAAGACAAAGGATTTTACGTTATATAAAAAAACAAAGGCGATTCTAATGAATTCTTTAATTGTTAAAAAAAAGTTATGCTAGTATATTTCTCTTAACTAATACTTACATATAAGTTCTTATTAAATAATAAACAAATAAACTTCTATTTCTATGGTAGAAGGTCCTAAAAATGCCTCAATTAGTTTAATAGTTAATCGTTTTAAAACAGGCCTAAAAATCATAGAGTTAATAATATACGTGCGGTTTTAAATCAACATTGAAATGCGGAAAAATAGTTATAAATATCATTAACTGTACAAAATCATGTCTTCTTAACACAAGATATAATACCCACTTTAACATTTCTTCTGGATCATTCTCTGCTATAAATCTATGTATTAGTGACACTAAATCTGCAATTTTTAACCTGGCAAACATCTGATGATCTCTGTGACAGCATTCATCATTCTATAATAATTTTCAACAACTGTATTGGTCATTCATACAATTCCTAATTTTCTTGGTTTGTTTTTGCAGGTAAGGAACAAAAACTATTCAAGTTTTCAATTGCTTGTTGTTTCTTTGCCCAAGTACCAATATGGAGCATCTAACACAAAATAGACATTTTATTCCAACCTTTGATTTAGATATATTATAGGAACAGGAATAATACAATCCTGTTTATAAAATGTTATTTACAGGTAGGTTGGTGTCACCTAATTGTTTCACCCTTATATCTGAGAAATTTTGTATTTTTCATGTTTTGGATATCCCTTAGTTTCAAAAAATAACTTTCTTTTAGCCGACTCACCAGCACGTTTCTCTTTGCTGGTTTCCAAATTTGTACATTTGCTTTGGGAAGTATTCTTTAAATTTAATGAGTTTGCAGACATCAAAAAATATGTTTCATATGTGGGCAGTTTAACGTTTTCCTCTACAGAATCGGGAAATTGGTTCCGTAACAATTCTTGTTTTTCTTTGAGGTTAATCACTTCTGGTATATGTACTCTAATTCCACTTTTTAAAGAAGTGCTTTTAATTGTATGATCAATAATTGTGCCTGCTTGCAAAACATTTGTATCTGCAATATCTACCTGTATTATCTGTAACATTTTCTTTATTCTTACAACAGTTTGACATTTTGCTTCTGGAATTGACTCTTGTGGCAACTTTTTTTATTACTTTCATCTTGGTTTCCTTATTTTTTTGACCTTTATTGTTTGCTTTTGAGTCAATTTGCTTTTGTTTTCGTTATAATTTTATTTTTTTCTATTCTGCCCTTTCTTCAATTTTACTCCTTTCTGCATTTTGACGATCTAAAAAGTGAATACGAAAGTCAACCTTTGTGTTTGCTTTTGCCCTTTCTTTCTGGGGTTTTTGGCCAAAAAAAGAATTTGTCGATTGAGGTGTCAATTTCTTTAAATAATGAGTTGTCTTGATTAACTAAAGGCAGATTCTTCTTCTTCTTTCAGTGCCTATTCGTTCCGAATATTGGCAATCATTCTGGCTATAATTATTTTATTGACTGATGCTTTAAATAGATTCGTTGTTGTTGTGGAGAACCATTTCCTCAGGTTCTTCAACCATGATATTCTCCTTCTCCCAATTCCTCGCTTTCCGAATACTTTACCCTGTAGGATTACCTTCAGTAATCTGTATTTAGTGCTGTTTCTCATTATATGTCCGAGATATTCCAACTTTCTCCTTTTAATGGTATACATCACCTCTCTTTCTTTGCCCACTCTTCGTAATACGATCTCGTTGGTTATCTTATCTGTCCATGATATCCTTAGAATTCGCCTGTATAGCCACATCTCGAAGGCTTCAAGTTTTTTCTCCATTGCTTCAGTTAGTGTCCAGGATTCAACTCCGTAATACAATATTGAGAAGATATAACATCGTAGGAGCCTTACTTTTATCTCCAGATTAAGATTGTGGCTTTTAAAGAGTTTGGCCATGTTATTGAATGCACTCCTAGCCTTCTCTATTCTACATTTTATTTCCTGTGAGTGATCCCATTGTTCATTTACTGTTGTTCCAAGATAGTTATACTGTTTTACTCGGTCCACTGGTGTATTATTGATAAGTAGTTGAGCGTCTCTAACTTTATTTTTGCTGATGATCATAAATTTAGTTTTTGTTATATTTACTTGAAGTCCAAATCTTTTACTTACTTCATTTACTTTGTTTATTAGTTGCTGTAAACTGTTCAAACTGTCTGCAAAAATAACGGTGTCGTCTGCATAACGGATGTTGTTTAGGCGTTCTCCATTTAGAAGTATTCCATGTTCGCATTTTTCCAAGGCTTCACTAAATATTTCCTCTGAATATAGATTAAATAATATAGGTGAAAGTATACAACCTTGTCTAACGCCTCGTAGAATCTGGATCATTTTCGTTGGTTCACCTCCAAAATTCGTTCTTATTGTGGCTGATTGGTTCCAGTATAAATTTTGTATTATACGCCGATCTTTATCATCCATTTGGCTTTTGTTAGAATATCCATCATTTTTTGGTGTTGAACTGTATCAAATGCTTTTTGGTAGTCCACAAAGCAGGTGTAAATATCGCAAGTCATATCTCTGCATCTTTGAAATAATACTTGTAGACTAAACAGTGCATCTCTTGTACCTACGCCTTTCATGAATCCAAACTGTGTGTCTTGTATTCTCTCTTCGCATAGCTTGTATATTCTACGATGTATAATTTTAAGAAAAAGTTTTAATGTATGGCTCATTAGACTTACTAGCCTATATTCTCCGCACTTTTTTGCTCCCTGTTTCTTTAGTAAGGTAATAAATTCTGAAAGTAGCCAATCTTTTGGGATATTGCCTGTGTCATAGATATTATTGAAGATTTTACATAGTACTCTTAAAGATTCATCATCAAGAAGTTAAAGAAATTCAGATTGTACTCCGTCTGGTCCTGGAGCTCTACCTTCTTTTAGTGATATTATGGCTGCTTTTATTCTGCCACTAGTATAGGTGGTCCTGTTTCGTAGGTATTGGGGCTGGTTCTCTCTCTCATCAAAAAATAAATTTCTTATGTAATTTTTCCAGGTATCATTGATACTCTCTTTGTCCACGATTATCTCTCCATTGTCATTAACAAGTTTACTTATTCTTCTGTTTTTACATTTACCTGTAATTTCTCTTACCTTCTTATGCACGTTGAAGTCGTCGTATTTACTTTGGAGAATTTCGATTTCTTGCATTTTTTCTCCAGTTCTTTCTGTTTGGCTTCTCTGATCTTTCTCTGTATCTCTCGCTGTAATGTTTTATACATGGAGTTATCGTTCTTGTTTTTCCTTCTTTCTTCCATTAGTTGCAGAATCTCTGTCGTCATCCATGTCTTATTCTTACCTTCTTCGTTCTTCATAAAATTGTCTTTAATGTCGTCTATTGTTTTCTTAAGGGATTCTATCTTATCTCTGTGCTTTCCGTTGTATTATCGATTTCTTTAAATTTTCTATTTAATGTTTTGCTGACTATTTCTTTTACTTCGCTACATTTCAGTTTTCTCATGTCATGTTTTTTTACAGTTTTTCCGCGTATTTTCTTTAACTTAGTTCTATACACGCCCACTAAAGGATTGTGGTCAGATTGAATATCAGCGCCTGGGTAGGTTTTAATACTGTTGAAACTATTTCGATATCTTTTGTTAACAAGCATATAGTCTATTTGATTTCTAATAATAACGTCTTCTCCGTTGTCTCTAGGTGATTTCCACGTATACAGGCGTCTAGGCGGTAGTTTGTAAAATGTGTTTAGCACGAAGTCATGCTCAGCTGCAAAGATACTCATTGTTTCTCCGCGTTGATTTCGCTCTCCTAATCCATGTGGACCAATATGTTGCCCTTCTTTTCCGTTACCTATTTTTGCATTGAAATCTCCCATGATTATAAGGAGTTCGTGTCTCGGTATATCTCTTATAAGGTTGCTTATTTGTTTGTAGAATTCTGATATTTCTTCATCACTATGGTCTGCTGTGGGTGCATAGACTTGTATGATGTTTAAGGCAGATTATGAGATTAGGCAGATTATTGGATGTAAATTGAATATCTAAAGCCATTTTATCTTTTGTGACATCTTTTATATTATATGTAATATCACCGTTTTCTGGAAGTTAAACTCGAAATTCGAAAGTAGATTTTCTTCTGTTTATAACAGTAATATCTTGTACGTTGCATATGATTCCATTGCCACCTACAGGATTAAGTGTAATATCTGAAGATATATGGGCTTCTGTGATGATAGAGGTATCTTGTATATCATTTGTGATTTCACCTGTCTCTGTAGTCTGAATCGTGGGTAGATCTATTTTGAATCTCCATTCAGTTTTTCGCAATTATTTAAACTTTAAAATTCTAAAATTTTTGCGGCTCCAACTTTGTGTACAAAATCTTCATATGTTATTGATTTTGTCGTAGAAATAGTGTGATTAATACCTTTATTCGGGTCTTTAATATTTTCTAAACATTTGGAATAGTGTATTGCTTCAGGTTTAATGGATACAATTCAGATGCATCAAAGCCATTAATTATTATGTTTAGTACCAATGCAAAATTCTCTTTAATTACTGAGTTCGGGTTTTTACCTCTAAACTTTAATACTTCCCGGTTCCATGTTGCCTACAATAGTTTAAATGCAGCAATATCTGCAGGTTGTATAATTCTAGCTTTATTGGGATATAATGCCACTAAAATCATTTCAAAAACTCTAATCACTAATCAGTGAACATAATTCACTGGTTTGAAGTGTTAAGAGAGTTTTATGCCCATCAATGAACAAAGTAACTGGAAATTTAGTGTTTTTCGCAACTAGGTACTTACATAAGACGTTTCCTATGCATTTATAGAAGTTTTCATTTTTGATCCATTCCTTACTGGCTACATCCTGTGCTCCATTCCCGTGGAACGGAATTTATAAGATTGCTAGGAATTCGTTTATAAAAGTAGATAATCATTGTTGATGCTATTTTTTCAGATGCTGCAAAAGTAAACATAACTGTCAAATTAACTTTGGAGTGATGCTTTATTTGATATACATTTTTTGTTCCCCTTACAGCCAACACTCGTTTATTTTTGGGAATAGTCTTAAAAAAAATCAATGTCACCCTTACGACGCAAGTATTCTTGAACACCGGTTAGCCATTTTTTTATATCTTTTTCAGACACAACTGAACTTGCTGGCATTACCGCTTCTGGAGTTCTATTACTTAAATCAGGGTGCCTCTTTAAAAAGGATCTATACCAACCTCTTGCGGGCCGATTATCAGTAAGAGGATTGGCACGTGGATTTGCGTCAAGAAAACCTTTAACGAGTCTTGTATATCTTCCATTCTTACCGGAAAATCTTTTTCTGGCATGTTCCTTTCTTCTCTTCCTCCAAACAAAGAGTAGTGTTGGGACCAAGGGTAGTTTTTTCATTAAATTTTTCGCTTGCTCTAAACTGCAGTGTTGCTCTTGGCACATTAAATTGTTCAACGGCTTTTCGTTGGCTCATGCCATTGTATAGCAGACTGAAGGTTTTGTTCTGTATATTGTTTGTGATACGTTATATCTTTCCGAATATTTGGCATTTTTGATTCTAAACATAAAAATCATTTATTAGTAATATTGTTAGCAGCAACAATACGGACGTTTCAAATTTGATTCAATATGTACACATTAGCACTAATTTTATAACAACTAAAATATTCTTCTCCTTCGTGCGACTAGGATTACTCCTGTTTGTCTGCCTCTTATTCTGTTTCAGTCGTTGTTGACTGTACATTATATTTCCACATTTTGGCGACCTTGCAACGGGTCTTCTGCTAAACGGCTTGTTTTTTTACAGATGTAAAATATTTGTAATTTTATAAATACGAATTCGGACAAAAAATATATTCTTATTACACATTACAGTTATTTGCCACCCTGAGGTTTAGTGAATGGCAGTCGCCTTACAAAATAAGAAAAAATGCTTGAAATATCTCATCTTGGACCAAACTAGGCTAAACAAGTCTAAATTATAATAGGGTAAATGATACAGTCGTTGGCCATGCTATAGTGATTGGCCATGTTAACATAAATTTATAAATATTAAGAATCTCTGCTGTTACTTAAATAAATCAAATCTACAGAATAATTTTGACAACGTCGCTTAATGTTCACCTAAAGTTTCGTCTGGTTACAGTCACAATAAAGTGCTTAAAGGGTGTGATTACTTCTTGCTGTCGCCAGTTTAGTTGTTCACAGGTAAAATCTTACGAATTTCTTAAGGATTGTACACTTGTTTTTGATCCATTATAAAGTTAATCGTTATAGATATAGATATAATTTAACATGATATATTAAACTAAGGTTATAACTGATCAAATTTTAGGCCCCAAACATTTTTAGATAACAAAAAACGCGCGAATTTATTATGCCAATAACTATATCAATAATTTAGATATATAAACAGTTATTGGCCGGCCGGCCAATTACTGTGATAAATTTCTAAAATAAATTTTCAGATAGAATTTGTTTTCCATAAAAATGGACACTCTAAATTACATTATTCTTATTGTTACCTTTAAATACTCTAAGAGTAAACAGTCGTTGGCCGTAGGCTAATTACTATAGTTTAATGTGGCCAATCACTATCGCAATGCTTTTTTTTTCAGTTATAACATGCCAAAGGTCTGTGAAGGTGTTTCTTACCGAAAAAAATATAAAGAAGAAGATATGATTAAGGCTTTAGAGTCTATTAAAAATGGTATTAGTCAAATAGAAGCTTCCAAGTTATATCAGATTCCTCAAGCAACGCTTCAGTTCCGGTCAAGTGTCAGATTTAATAATAAAGTTTCTCTTGGACCTCACCCAGTATTAACTTCAGAAGAAGAAGCAGTTCTAGAAAGATGGATTTTGACCTCATACAAGAAAGGATTTCCTCGTAGAATGGAAGACATTCAAGCTTCTGTGAAATATTTCCTTGGCGCAGCCCCTAGAGAAAATCCGTTTAAAGATAACCATCCAGGAAGAGGATGGTATCACTTCCTAAAACGTCACCCAAATATAACTCTAAGAACCGCAGAGGGAATAACAGCAGCTAGCTCAGTTGTAGCCGAAGCAGGCATAAGAAACTGGTTTACTAATTACATTTTCAGCTTGTGGTGTTGTGACCCCACCTATGATTATCTATGCTTACAAAAGACTGCCAGCTGAAATTGTTAAATCTGTACCTGACACCTGGGGAATTGGATGCAGTGATAAGGGTTGGATGAAAAATTAACTGTTCTACGAATATATAGGAAACATTCTTTATCCTTACTTAAGCAAAAATAACATCAAATTTCCAATAGCCTTGTTCGATGGTCACAGCATACATTTAACCTATGAAATAAGCGAATTGTGCACAAAGCTACAGATAATTCTAATTGCTCTGTGCCCTAACTGGACTCGAATCTTGCAACCTGCAGATGTGGCCGCCTTTAAGCCTTAAAAGAAGGATGGAAAAGTGCTGTATTAAAGTTTCAGAGAGTGTACCCTACTGAAGTTGTAACAAAGGACAATTTTGCTGCAGTTTTAAAACAGTGGTTGATAATATAAAACCAGAAAATATTAAAAATGGTTTTCGTGTCTGTGGGCTTTTCCCTTGGAATGTATCCGCAATTGATTATTCCAAATGCACTGGCAAGACAAAAGAACAAGATAGAGACACAGAAGTCAGTAAAATTACATTCGAAACATTTAAAAAGATTGTTGGAGAGGAAAAAATGGAAAAGCT
Source organism: Diabrotica undecimpunctata (assembly GCF_040954645.1). Classification (NCBI taxonomy): domain Eukaryota; kingdom Metazoa; phylum Arthropoda; class Insecta; order Coleoptera; family Chrysomelidae; genus Diabrotica; species Diabrotica undecimpunctata. The sequence goes on from NC_092811.1 coordinate 95,614,088, forward strand.
TAAAAACTTTGTTGAAAGTGATGCACATAATTTCGATTTTTTGACGTTCTATTATGTTTTTAAAGAATTTTTGGAGTCAAGTCCATCCGTGAATACTGATCGACTGGAAGATATAGATAAACGCGAAGATACAGAGCAGCAAGAAGAAACGGAACAATTCCATGGACGATCCAATTTGAAATTTGTGAGCCAGAATTTACTCTTGAAATCAGAAATTTACAGGATGAAAAAAATTAGGGTTTTATTAAGCATACTTTGGAAATTATCGTAAATGAGCAAATGTTTGACATTGAAAATATTCCTATTCTAATCGAAGAAAATACTAGCTTCGACAACCAAATTCCTAGCACTTCATCGCTCGCCTCTGAACACGTCTTATTAAATAAGTCATCTTCATCAATCAGCGATTATGTTATTTGGCCGAAAACTCCTGAAAGGAAAGGAAAAAGTGAGACGAAGAAAGTACCATTTGTTCTGACTTCTTCCGTTAGGAAAAAGGCAATTAAAGAAAAAATAGCTATAAAAAAAGAACTGGAGATGAAAAGGAGAAACGTAAGACTGAAAGGTTGAACAAAAAAGAACTAAATGGAAAACAAATGAATAAAAAAAAGCAGCAACAAAAAGAAAGCCTAAACATAATTATACAGAAAGATCACCAAACAACACTAACGTTAAACTTGTTTTTAAAAATAATACATATCCAGAAGCCGTAACAAGCACAGCAAGTGATATAGAAAACAATGATCCCAATATGAAATATTCTACAAATGTTAATAGCTGTGCAACCAAGGAAGGATCTAAAATAGTACACGCAGACGATGGTGATGCTTTATTCAACCTAACGGAAACCTTGCCAAAAATGGACTTCCATGATAGCCCTGAAAACATCGAAAGTTATCTTACTGATGTGCCAGAAACAACAAAAAGAAAACTGTTTAGTGACAACAGTCAAGATGGAATCATTAACACGAATATGGTTATTATTACACCATCTGCTCCTAATCCATTTAGGAACAAAACTATATACACTGGGCTGTGCTATACGTGTGTTAATAATATAACACGTAGTCAATATGGAGTAAAATGTTCAAATTGTTCCAAAACATACCATATAAAATGCATTTCCAAAAATAAGATGAAATCCTCCGTAATGGAGAACTTTTTGTGTAACGTTTGTTTTGACAAGATATCATTGTAATTGGTTTGTAATTTCTTGCATTTATTAAAAATTTTGAAATCAAATTCGTCTTTGATCACTAAAATTATATATAATTTTTAATAATTTTTTAGTTTTTTAACCAAAATTAAAATAACGCAGGTAGGATACATAAATAAGAAAAATATGTACCTAGGATAACTTAGCCTTTTACTGGTGGCCAATTACTATCTACTTACTATGCCAATTATTATCAAAATTAGGCCAATCACTATAAAATCTGCTTTTGCAAAAATAAAACTTTTTTTATAAATATTAAACATTTGGAAGAAGAAAGAGAGGAAGACCCCGAAGGTCATTCAGAGATGAAATCGACGAGGCTATGGAGAAAAGAACCCTGCGAGATGGAGACTGGAATGACAGGGAAAATTGGAGAAAACGGTTGAGTGAAGGAAGACAGTGAAAACTGTGGAAATCCTTAGTAGTAGTAAACATTTTTAAACAATAAATGACATACGGAGTCATAAAGAGGATACTTTAGTCTAATATTTAGTATATTATTTAAATATATGGTTTTTAATACAAATTAATGCCTTACACATTTATAAAACTCCAATGCTTAAGTGGCCAATCACTGTAACCTTTACCCTAAATACTTTAATTTAAAGTAGTTACAGCAATTAAAAAAATCCACAAGGAAAATAATTCCTGTAGCTGGCTGTATACCACGTATAACAAAAGAGGTTAGTCTTTGTATGTGGGTATATTTTATTTTATAAAAACCCTTAAAAGGGCAACATTACAAGTACGAACGTTTTCGGAACAACTGTTCCATCATCAGGTTAAAATACAGGTTACCATGCCTGAGCCACCAAAATATTTGGGTAAAAACCCTTTAAAATATAATATGTTACCAAAGATTGTACATGATGTTGATAATATTATATGATGTTTAATATTTTAATTAGATTTTACTTCAGGTAACATACACCCATGCTTAAGTGAGTTCCAGTGTCCGGAGAGTAAACCTCTTCAAACGGACTACGGCTGGCAACTGTTGCCAGTGACCGGCACTAGTGACCGGCCAACAACTGTACCCGTTACCCTACCTACCAAAAAAAAAAAAAACAAAAGTATAGAAAATTTAATAAATTACATAAAAAGATAAAGCCCAAGCCAAGCATGTGATCAACAAAGCAAAAAGGTGATTGTAGCAGGAATAGGTATCGTCTATTAAAGAAATCTACCTATCCTAGTCAACTTTGAAAAAAAATAAAATAAACTTATTCCTACCACATTTGCCAAACATTTCGAAGAGAAGTCCAGAAATAAAACTTATTATAGTATTTTGTCTCATTGTGAAATATATCCACACAGAAATAATCTGATATCTTCTGAATATAGTATATCCTTTTATTCTCCTTTGACTATCCACGCACTAATAACTGCCTTAGTTAACAGCACAAACACTGAAGCTAGACCTGATAATATTTATTATGCATTCCTGAAGCATTTGTCTAACTCTGGTCTTAATAAACTCCCAACTTTTACCAATCCACTCTAGAGATCACATAAATTTCCATATCAATGAAGCAAGTCTATTGTTATTCCAATACTCAAGCCAAATTAGCCAACTAGTTCACAATCTTACACAGGCTCATGTTCCTCACACGCACTATGTGTAAGGTAATTGAAAAAATGATTAAAAAATGTCTTTTGTGGTATTCTGAAAATCGGAAAAAGCTGAAAATCCAGTCATGATTGTATAAGCCATTATAAACTGGCCCACGGGACTATCTAGACAAAACCTTACAATTATACGAAGAATTAGTATAGACCATACCAAATTAACACACAGAGTCCTGATGACATCAGACGTCTGGCCTATCTGTTAAACATGCCTTTGCCAACTAACAGTGAAACACATTATTACCGAATGTCATCAATACAGTGTAGTAAGACGACAGCTAAATCTCACATCGCAGCTAGGCGACATTCTCAGTGATTCCAACAAGATAGACTTCATAGAGTTCTTCAGTTTTAAAAAAAATACAATTGTATCATAAAGTATAAACATAACTTATTAATGCTGCTATACCTCTTTTAATGTTGTTTGTAATCGAGCCCGTGCGAGTGGCCAAGCACGTAAATGTAAACAAAAAACAATTAAAAAAATATATACATGCATAAGAAACTATAAAGCCATAATACCGCCACAAAATTCGGTATCAAAAGTGCACACCAGATATCAATGGAAAGCAATCAGATGATGACATTGTCTCAGCCTTGTTCATTCCTGGGATATATAAATAAGTATTATCTTTACTAGTAATAGCTAATCTTACGTGTAAATATTTTTTTTAACTAGTATAACTCACACCTTCGCAAATATTGTAAACTAGAAATAAATTTAAACTACACAAACACTTTTTCATACCCATACACAAAACTTTTCCACGTTCAAAACGAATTCAACTTTCTTTGTACATATAAGAATGATCGCTAATGCAATAAATAATTTTGGAGTAAAAGTTGGCTACAAAGAACAACTCGAAAACAACGTGCTTCGTACAAGTTTAACCATTTGCATGTACTATGTAATGAACTACAGCTCACAACAAAGCGGGTAGAGATATGTTTTATTCGGATTCTAGTAGAAATACGACCAAAAGAGTTACATACAAATATTTTTCTTGATGTGAAAGAATTGTAGATTTAAATTTTATATTAAATCGGTAAAAATATTATTTTTTTTTTACAAATTATAAAAGAAAGAAATCATGTGCCAGAAATTTAGATAATCTTTTGTTTATCAGTGGTTGTTACCGCCGAACTTTTGACATTTTGCCTCAATAAAGTATGAGTTTACAATAAAGTGCTCCCGAACATCATTGCTAATCCAAAATCACAAAGCCAATCCTTGATAACACAGGCCTGCAAAAAAATATTTCTTGAAATATGTTTAAAATTTGATAACTGACTTTTATGTACTTTTCAGTCTACCACGTCAGGTTTTCTCAGAAAGTAAGGAGTACGTTTGGGTATAAATATAACACAAGGTAAGCAATTTTTCGCCTTTTTTTAACATTACAAAATCTAGTTTATTTATTAATCATGTTGTAAACTACATTTCTGGTACACTTACATTTCTCTTTAAGCTCATGAAACCGTTCGCTTTCTGTCGAAGCTTTTTTTACTGCTTTTCCGGCTGTAGACTCGTTGAGGATCATCTCTTTTCATCATCCAGCAGTAGTCTGCTATCATACTCACGTTCCATATTCCTTGATATCTTCTTCGATTTCTTTATTGTCGTGGTAAAATCGTTTGCCCTGCTCTTTACTGACACCACCAAGGTTTGCCGGGAAGTAGTCAAGACGTGAGTAGAGAAAGTAAAGTTTAATGCTTATGTTTTTTGATAACTACTTTACATCTTTGTCTCTCCTGAACGAATTTTAAAAAGTTTAGAAACATAAAAGTTACAGATACCATTAGAGCAGGGATCCTCACTAGGATTTTTTTGAGAGCCTAATAGTTTGAATGAAATTTTCCTTAGGGCCGCAAGTACAAGTGGTGGTATGAAATAACTTTAAAACTATATGACTATAACATAAGTTTATTACAAGTTACGTAAAAACAATATAATTATAAATTATATAGACTGTTTTGCATGTAAAAAGTAGGAAAATGTCTTTTACTTGACTCCAGGAATGTCAAGTAATGAATTTGTTAATTCTTTGAAGTCGATGGCGAAATCTTCAAGAGCTCTCGAGAATGGCATCTATGTTACTAGGTTGGGAAGAAACTGAAATTCTCAAAATGTTTTCAACGTTCTCACTAGTTAGCCTAGATCTGTACTTGTTTTTATGAACTTCAGCTTACTAAATGTAGATTCACAGACATATGTAGATGCAAAAATACACAAAATTTTCTGAGAACAGTCAATTAAGTTAGGAAATTTGCCATTTTCAACTGCTTGCCAAAACTTAGAGTGAGCTTTTTCCTTCTTTTTTTCTTCAAAAATAGTTTTGAGCTCTGTATCATTCTGAAGATCAATTAACTCATTTTTCACATCCCTAACTTCGAATCCAAATTGCCCATGGATTTTCCACCAAGCGAAATGGTTCTTGGAACTTCCTGAAGTCACTACACCTCACAGACATTTCATCCTTTAGGTCTGCTAACAGCTTCAGTAGGTCAGAAATCTCTCGTGAGAAACGCTACTTTAAGCCACCAACCAAAATTATGAATATCAGGAAACTCTTTATTCTTTGTAGTCAAAAACAGATTAATCTCATATCGAATGCTGAAGAAACGTTCCAAAACTTTACCCTTACTCAGCTATTTTACTTCTGTGAGGTAAATAATGTCCCCATATTGCGACATAAGTTCTTTCAAAAATTCTTGAAACTCTCTGTGGTTTAGTTCATTTGATCTTATGACATTCACAATCTTTACAAGTGTTTTCATAACACAGCTGAAATTTTCACCAAATTTAGCAGCTAAGCTTTCTTGATAAATGATACAATGGAAACTCAATTAATTATCATTTCCCAAGTGTTTTTTCAACAGCTGAACAAGCCCTATATTTCGCCCCAACATTGATGGGCAACCATCCGTACACACAGAAAAAACGTTTTTCAAATCAATGGTATGCTCGTTAAAAAAATTTCCAGTAAATGGTAAATGTTTTTAGGGTCCATTTATTTTTTCGGGCATGCGTATTTACGAGGTCCTCAAGATTTTGAAATATCTTTACCGGCCGGCCAGTGCCACTGAGGTGGGGGTAAAGATGACTAATGCGAAATGCGGTATAATGTATGGCGATATACTTGACGAACATAATCAATGCCACTCTCAAACTCTGCTACTTCCCAAAACCTTGGAAATTAGCACATACAATTATGCTCTTGAAAAAGGGCAAGCCGCGTACCGACCCGCACTCTTACAGGCCGATCTCTCTCCTTAACGCCCTAGCGAAAGTCTTCGAGAGGATCCTTAAAGAAAGACTCGTAGACTTCACCACAGAACACAACATCATCCCACCTTACCAATTCGGCTTCAGAGAAGGGTACTCTACCAAAACGGCATTGACTGAAATCGTCACACACCTTACACAAAGTCTGAACGACGGCAATTTCTCACTAGGCATCTTCCTCGATGTTCAAAAAGCCTTTGACCAAGTCTGGCATGTGGGACTGGTCAAGAAACTCGTGAGCATCGGGCTACCTACTCCATTCGTCAGACTCATCCACTCTTATGTCTCTCAACGGCGGATTACAGTCAAGGAGCGTGATCGATACTCTACATCCTTCACTCCCACTGCGGGAGTCCCTCAGGGTTCCGTGTTGGCACCAATACTTTACACAATATACAACAGCGACTTCCCTAATCCCAGATATACAAATACAACTACCTTACTATACGCAGACGATACTGCACTCCTTACTACTACACCACACGTCGACTCCATACTTAGGTTCGCTCGAAATCATCTGCTCCTTGTTGAACAATGGTGCCAGAGATGGAGAGTGACACCTAACCCTAACAAAACACAGATGATCCTTTTCAGACACCCGTACCGCAGCCAATACATTACACCTATCATCACCCAAAGGCACAATTTGAGTCTATGGGGAGAACGACTCCGTCTCCGAAACCAGGTCGAATATCTCGGCGTGCTGTTAAATCAAACACTACGCTGGAGTGACGACACTGAAAGAACCTGTAATAAGGTTAGGAGCCAGCTCGGACTTCTCAACGCTCTTACTGGTAGATTCGGCCGCACTCACTCACGTACACTTATCCATACTTACAAAACATTCATCAGACCGGTCATCGAGTACAGATCTTGCATCTGTGCTGTGATGCCCAAACATCTCAACAACAGACTAATCACACTGGAAAGGAGAATCTTACGCAAACTTAACAGAAAACGACGTGACTATCCTTCGGCACTCATTCATCGCCTGTCGAACATCCAGCCCATCAATGAGAGGCTTTCCTCTCTGAGCAGGAGTTATACAATTCGCACCATCCGGGGCCAAAACCTCAGAGCCCAAAGCATTCTCAAAACTACCTGCTCGTACCTCGGCAATGTATTCAGAAGACGACCTAAACCCAAACTCCCATTCCTACCCGCTATTCTGCTGCAACTCGCCAGCAACGAGCTCCCTGACGAATACATTGACATACAGGAGGCAACTCCCCTCTTTTACCGTCGCTTATTATAATACCGAAAGTTCACTTCGAACTGACACCGACGGGGGGGATCGGTTTTCTGTGGTTTTCCGATCCCATTGCACAACGATACTCCGTCGTTTTTTCGAGGTACCAGTCCACCGCTGCCCTCACGCGTCGCGACATTCATTCAAAAATTAAATTGATTTTGTTAATTAATAAACATATAATTTTCATATATTTACTAATTTTGTTTTAGACCAAAAAAATTCTTAGAGGAACCGTTCACTTCTATCCCTTTCACCCCCGATTGTCCAGGACTAGAAAAGCAGCACCAACCACCAGCAAACACCAAAACACCAGTGGACACACCAAAAAACCCAGTGCCACATCCATCAAAAAGGAAACACGTCCTGAAGAGGCACAAGCCTAAAACAGGACAGCGGACACACCCAATACACAAGATATACACACAACACACAAAAATCAACGCTACAATGAATCCTACTGTAATCTCATTAAATACATAAATAGAAACGTAATTATTATATTATAACTTGCAAATTTTGTTTTACTGCCTAGCAGTCTGAGGGCCACGAAAAACCGCTCCGAGGGCCGCATGCGGCCCGCGGGCCGCGTAATGAGTATAGGTGCATTAGAGTAAATAAAATTTCAGAATGTCCCATAAAAACAACAAACGAGATGAAGCAACTGGAGAGAGGTGCTTTTAAGTATTCAATGGTAGATGATGATAGTATAATATGCACCTGGACTGATAACATTACTTTGGCATCGAACGTGTCTTCAGTTTTTAGGTTTTCAGTCTGTACCATACAGCTAAACAATGAAAACATAATTGGAGGTGATAAAAGCGACAACAATTTTGCTCAGTATCGAATAACTGTACGAGTTAAAATATTGGTTTTTATTACATGTACATAAATTGCAAAAAATTTGAACTTTTCCCTACATTATATTCATTTAGATTAAGAGGAGAATACATAAGATTTTCTTTTACATAAATTGCAACTCCACCTTGTTTGTTTTTTATCCTACAATAGAAATTAGCTAATGAAAATCTAAAATTAATTTTAGAGTATAAGTAAAAGCGAATTTTCTCCATAAAACTACTCTTTTCTAGAACATTTTTTTTGTGGGACACGATGCTTTTGTTTATCAGTTCCTCATTTAAACATACTTTGTCTCCATTTAGACTTAACTCGAAAAGCACTTTATCCAAGTTTTTTTTTTGAATGGTAGATATATTTAAATTTAATATAAAGCTACACATTTCACACAATTACACTTCAGAAACACTAAACACGATACAACGTTTACTTTAAACAAATGTTTGCCGAAAACTGACAAAATAATTAGACCCTTAAAGTAGGTAGATGGTGGTTAAAGGCTGGTAATTGGTCTTGGAGCCGACATGAAGTTGCCGATGCTATTGTCGTAATAAAACTTTAAGAAATGCCCACTGTTTTCCAACGAATGAGTTGGAGGTTTTAGGAATAAAACTAAGCTATGCCAGCAAATCGTACTCTCACGCCCACCAAGACATACCATGTTGCGTAACTACTGGGTGCATGGCGTACAATGGGGGTGCGTTATGTAGCAGACCAGAGAGGGTAAAAGGGAGAGTTTCTGGCGCCTAAAAACTGAAACATATCGGCTAGGGGAATGAACCCCAACAGAAAATTCGGTCCTCCAAAGATGGGGGTTAAGTCGTAAGACCAGCGACCTTACACTTGTGAAAATTCTAGAGCAGGGATATTAATATTTGTACACAAGAAATTCGAAAAATATATTAAATCTTGGGAAGCATACAACGAACGTTTTATTAAAGTGAAGATTCTCCTAAGAGGAACACAAATAACAATTCTGGGGGTATATGCCGTAATTGATGACTACTCAGTACAAGAAAATGAAGCTTTTGAAGAAGACTTTAGAAAAATCCTGAACGAAATTCCTAACAGTCATGAGATTATATGCGGAGAAGACCTTAATACCAGAGTAGCAAAACAAGTACAAAGTAAAGTGGTAGGCATGCATCGAGAAGAAACTGTTAACAACAACGGAGAAAGACTCATAAATATATACCAACAATATGAGTTAAAGATTTTGAATGGTTTTTTCGCAGACAAGAACATACATAAATACACCTGGTATCAGCGCACAAGAGGTCTAAAATCGATAATAGATTATTTCTTAACAAGACAACAAACTAAGTTAAGAGTACAGGACGTAAAGGTAAATAGAGGGGCAGAGTGCGGCTCGGACCACTGTCTGATAATAGGAAAAATATATACACCATTCGTAGACAGGAACCACACAGACATCAACAAAGAACACAGAGAAAAAATAGAAAGAACTACGTACACCTTAGACAATCTAGATAACGAGAGCACACAGTTACTTTACTCCTGGAGACTAACACAAAAACTACAGGAATCACACAGATCAACGACGGATGAATACGAACATATAAAAAATTGCATGAAAAATGCAGCGCTAGAAGCCTTAGGGCCACATGTACGGAGAGTAGATAAACCATATTGGTAGAATAAAGAAGTGGAAAAAAAGATAAAAAGAAAGAAGGAAGTATATCAAAAGTTATTACAGCACGGAAACGAACAAACAAAATAACAATATAAAAACTTAAATAAAGAACTCAAACGAGAAATGGTTAAAAAGAAAAATAGTCCATCGGAACGAAAATGCCAATACCTAGACAACCATATAGGAGGGACAAAGAGCTCTGAAGCCTGGAGAACTATAAAAACGATGAGAACAACGACAAAAAACCAAGTCATAATAAATATAATACCAGGGAACACATGGGTAAAGCATTTTGAGAACTTATTAACAGAGAGAAGAGAAAGGTTTAAACAGACAAATGAACAAGTGGAAGTAGAAGGAAGAATAGAAATATCAATAGAACAAGTGAAAGAAGCAGTTAAGGGAATAAAATTAAGAAAATCTCTAGGCCCAGGCGAAATACATCCAGAGTTGATTAGGTATGGATCATCAGAACTGTTTAAAATGATCCCAAAATTATTCGAAAGATGCTTAACCGGAGAAGAAGTTCCAGAAGAATGGAGATAATCGTATATCTCTTCAATACACAAGAAAGGCACAAAGACGGATTATACCGTCTATATCCGATTATATCTACTACAGGCCGACTATACTTAAAAGTACTACGAAACCTGATAGAAAATTATATTAAAGACAAACAACCCGAAGAACAAGCGGGATTTAGGGCCGGACGCTCCACTATGGATAATATTTTCACATTAAAAATTGCAATGGAAAAACGAGTGCAGGAAAATACAGAAACCCATATAGCTTTAATAGATTTGGAAAAAGCATATGCCAGTGTACCGATCTTCCAACTATGGATAGAAATAGGTAACTTGAAAATAAACCGAATTCTTATTAAGGCCACTCAAAAATACTACGAACAAAACTTTGCAAGAATTAAAATGGGACAAGAAATCACCTGTCCTTTTCAAACAACAAAGGGACTAAGACAAGGCTGCTGTCTGTCACCCACCTTATTTAAAATCTGTTTGGACAGATCCTTGTGAAATGGGTAAAAAAATGTAGAAACATGGGAATAACGCTGGAAGAAAACACGCTATATACACTTTTCTTCCCGGATGACCAGGTAGTAATTGCCGAAGACAGCTACGATCTTAGCTATATGGTAAGAAATCTGCAAGAAAAATATGAGTTGGCAGGTCTAAACATGAATATGACAAAATGTGAATATCTCTCAGTGGGAACAGATGAAATATGTGACCTAGTCTTGGAAGAGGACAAAATCAATAGAGTGCAAATTGCAAATATTTGGGGGTCATTTTCAACAAGAAGGGAAATAGCGCATATAAAATCAGGGAAAAAATAAACAAGGGCAGAGCAGCGACCCTTGCCTTAAACTCTCTTCTCTGGCAAAAAACAATTCGACGAGAAATCAAAAAACACATTTATGGTAGTATAGTCCAAAGTATTACACTTTACGGTTCGGAAGTATGAGACGTCACCAAAGCTTATAGAAACAAACTTATGACGACAGAAATGGATTATCTGAGACGAAGCTGCGGTAGATCGAAACTGGATAGAGTTAGAAACGAACAAATAAGAAACGAAACGAAAATGGAGCGAAATATCAATGATGACAAAGAAAGAAAACAATTAATCTGGTTCGGGCAAGTTGAAAGATGCCAGAGTACAGATGGCCTAGAAGAGTAATGGAATGGATCCCTCCTAAAAGAAGAAAGAGAGGACGACCACCGAGAAGTTGGAGCAACGATATTGATGAAGCAATGGCGGCAAGAGCCTTAGAAGAGGCACCTGCATATGACAGAAAAAAATGGAAATTGTGGGCGGAGAAGCGGCGACAGTCGTAATCAATCCGTTATTAAAAATAACAGTAGTTAGATACCTACGGCTTGCTACGCTAATAAAATAATATTTTTTTGGAAAACCCATATCCATTAAATTTACGTAGTAATGTGGAAGTCCAGAGAAATAATGAGAGATAGATAAAAAGCTGGTTGATATCCAAGTTATTAAATTCTAACTAAGGGAGATAAATTTTAAACTTTTATATAATTTGTTTATAAAATACGCAAAATTTATAATGAGCAAAAATATGCAATATATGCATCTGTATGCGCTTTTCATATATTCCGCTCTCTACTAATTAGAGATTAATCTCTTTGTTTCCTTTGACCATTGTAACTTTAATGATTACTAAAATTATAAATTAAATGTCAAGAATTTCTCCTAGCGTTGTATTTATGGTACTTGCTGTTAGGATGAAAACAAAGCAATAAGGAATTTAATTTACAGTCTTCAACAAGTCTACACTCAACGCAATATGTTAATAGCCCATTGGTAATTAAACATAATAACACCATTAACAAACTTAAAAAACCCTCCCAATGCATTCTGACTAATTGCCAAGTCTTGAAAGAGGCAATACATCATATTTCGTGGCCCCTAAATTATTTTTATGAACCGATGCGCAGGCCGTAAGCACATCAAAAGACCAGAAACGCGATTAGGATTAAAATAAATCACTAAACATGATGAAATGTTGGTCTGTTTAATAATGAGGGAATATCAGGTGGCATAAAATATATTGAATCGTTAAAATGGTTTAAGTGGATCTGGTGCGCACTAATAAACGCTCTAGAACTGTAATAAATTACCTCTTGCTAATGAATGAATAGAGGAAGTGGGTTGAAATAATGAAGACAGAAAAAATCTTTGTTGATTAGTTTGCTGTATGTATATATATTGCTGTAGGGTAGGGATATTTCTGCTCGGTACGAATTAAATTAAACTTACTTTATAAATGAATTTAAAAACGTATCTCCTGATTTACTTTATACCACACCAACATTACCATATCAACCATAAACGCTATTAGCTATGGAGTAATATATTCTATTGATATAATATTACAAAGATAATATAACTTATATTTACATGCGCCAAAGTAATCTTGTGTCGCGTAAAAAATTTATCACATTATCACTAGTATATACATATAATTCTATAAGAGTTTGTGTAAATTTGACCGGAAATATTATTTGAGCTTTTCCGCGGAATGTGTAGGATACTTAATACATTTTTAACCCTTAACTACTGACGTGGATATTTCAGGAAGTAGACACTGACATGCGATATGTCATACTGCTGCCTATGTTCCTTTATTTTCAATATGAATTTGTCTCATGTCACACTATTTGTTTTTTGACATCAACTGCGGAATGATTTTTCATACTCCTGTAGAATAAAATACTGCTCCAAATAAAATAAACATTATTTTTTCAAGAAAATTATGAACGCATGAATATTAAAAAAAATGGAGGACGTTATTACAAAATCCTTATATATAATTATATAAATTAAATTACAAAAAAATTTAAGTAGATATTGATAACTAAAAAATGGTAAAAGAATGTTGAAAGGCACAGACTAATAATATGAATAAACAAAAAATAAGATACAAAATACTGACAATATTGTTTTTCCACAAGAAAAGCTCACATAAAAGGTTTTTTGCTTTAATACACTTGGACATAAGTAACACGTCTCCTTTTTCTCAAGCATTTCTTCAAAATCTGCTTCTTTTTGGCGTTTTTGTTCTAGGATTCGTTCAATACAACATATCAATTCTTTCGGGATTCTGGAATTTTCGAGTCTTTTTTGAAGATGTGGTAAAACTAATTGCTTCTCCAACTCCTTTTTGTAGTTCTACCTCTCCGTATTGTTTTCCTGTAGTGATTGGTACACAACATGCGGCCATCGGCAAAAACCAGGTTTAGCAGCATATTTGGCAAACTTGGCATCTAACCTATCGACACCTCCTTTCATAAGATTATAATGAGCTATGTAATGTACTAATTTTATAGAACTAAATAAATTATCGGCTGTAATATTACGGTTGGTTCCACAAATAGGTTTAGCAAGCCGAAGAACAGATCGAGTTAGTATATTCATCTTCTTTTCTTCCTCAGATAAACCTGTTCCGTCAGTGTCCTTGCCTCCATATATATAGGCATTGGATCTATCTAACCTATCGACACCTCCTTTCATAAGATTATAATGAGACATAATCTCTGGTTTTTCAGTAAACTTATCCGTGCTTATTGAATGGTGCATCGAAGAAATAAGTAAAACAGCCTTCAATTTTTTTGGAACATGGGAAATTAGGCTTAAACTTTTCGTAAATTCATAAGAAGTCGAATTTACTTCCCTGCATCGGTGTGGCTGGAATTCTGGAGGGATTTCCCGTTTATTTTTCGTAAGGGTTTCCACATAGGTTAACTTCTTTACTTCTAACTGCTGTACTAATTTTATAGAACTAAACCAATTATCGGCTGTAATATTACAGTTGGTTCCACAAATAGGTTTAGCAAGCCGAAGAACAGATTGAGTTGGTATATTCATCTTCTTTTCTTCCTCAGATAAACCTCTTCCGTCAGTTTCCTTGCCTCCATATATATAGGCATTGTATAAGTAACTCGTTCGTGCATCAGTCAGGCACATTATTTTAATACCATATTTTACAGGCTTATTAGGCATATACATTTTGAACCTACATCTTCCCTAAAGCTGACCAACATTTTATTAATACAAACACATGTGCCTACGGAATACAGATTTTAAAAAAATTTTAAAAATATATTAAATATGTTACTAATGGCTGCTGTTGGATCTATTTTTCTTCTTTCCTCTCTATCCAGAGGGTTATCACAACGTAAACATTTTAGAAATATTGCAAATCTCTCTTTTGACCTAACACATCTGAATATATCCCTACCAGTGCCATGTGTAGCAAATATACAGTTTATATCTTCGTCATTGGATCTAAAAGCTGATTTGTATAAAAGCAATCCCAAAAAGCTTAGAGGACAGACACAGTCTGTCTCACTCCTGTCTCTATCTCTGGTGAGACTCTGTCTCACCCCTCGTCTAATCCGGATATCTTTTGGTGTCGTTTATTATTTCTCTTCCGGGTTGGACTATTGCGGTTTGATTACACTAGAATTCTCCAGTAGACATAATGGGTAACTCTTATACGACGATCCCAGTTGATCTTAGAATTTTAATCATATTTGTTGATTAGGTTAGCATCTTAAACACAGCGTTAAAAAACAGCAAGACCTAATAGATATGTATTAACTGTCGAAAAATGGTGCATTAAGTGGAGAGTACCTCTAAATTCATCTAAAATCCAATGCAATGTATTCATATAACCCTTCAAAGTTGAGCAAAATTATTTTAAACTTTATTCTATTGACAGGCAGATTGAATAGTACACATCAGTCTATACTTCATCTAATTTACATACCATTGCACGTCATCCGCGTCATAGCCCGTGACGTCACATGATACCAACACGAAATATTTAAGCCGTGGGTGTGTTCTTTTTTAGAATCACTTTGTCGATACACTGGCATTACAGCCACTAGACATATTTTATAATATACGCGTAGAAATAATATTTAAAGATTTCTATTAATGTTAACTTAAAAAAATACACAATAATCTGTTTCATTTAATTTGTATAAATGCATTATAAAGCGTTTTTATGAAGAACATTTGTTCGGAACACACTGTAACTGTAATCGAACAAAGGTGATATTTTGGCATAAATTGGTAACACTTACTTGACAGTTGCGGTGTTGACTCTTTTTGTACTTTATTATTTTTGTATTTTAAAGTGAATACCTCTTGTTTTATATTTTTACCTATTTAATAAAATCTGTTCTTTTTAGAACAAAATTAGTGTATTTTATTTAAAAAATATCACGTAAGAATTTAAATAGTCGTTGTAAAGAGTATAATAATAACTATGCGACCTATTTGATTTAAAATGGATTCAGGATTTTTTTATACTTTGGCAACTATGTCAACTTCGATCTCTGTCAATGATAATGACGTGCAACGGTATGTAAATTAGATGGACTGTACGCTCCTTGAAATCTAAACAATTATCACATAACCTTACGTTACTATTTAATTTATCTACCCAGTTGTCTTTTTCATGTACTAAAAAGTACGAAAATTACATATTAAATGATATCGGTTACTATCTGTTTATGTTTACTCTAAAAATGCATCCTACTATCGTTAAAACACCCATATAAGACAAAACTACTCAATTACCATTCACATCAACGTTTTTAACGTACTTGTTCGTAGTATTTGAGGCGTGGCAGAAAAAAAAATAGTCGTTCGTGATCATATCTTGCTCGGTAAAATTTTACAAGTTGTAATAACTGCAACTGTAGGAGTAAACAGTTCTTTGGGATTTTTATTTTATGACACGCCGGATCGTAAAATCACAATAACGCACCGGTAATGGCTGCTGTGATGAGTGTTTCGACTTAATAATATATGTATGTGCCAGATGTGAATTGTTTCTTGAAAGATTTATTGATTGTATTATGATGTTGAAGGATCTGCCTATAAAAATCAGAAAACACTGGGAAAACAAAGAGTTTAGACTCAGAATATTTTGCTTTTTTTCATTTAATATGTATTGCAATCTATTCCATCATAATTAATAAATTAAACACTGCAACACTGCCAACAAATCGAAGTGATAATATAAGCATACAAAAAAACACAAAAAGTTTAACAAGCACTGCATTAAAAAATTTATAAAAAATTTTTATTTAAAAAAATCTTTTATAAAAGGTATTACATATAGCGTTAACAGGACTTTTAGGTCCATTGCTGGATGGATAATTTCCATCGTTTTCTGTTTTTAGCTGCCAGCTTCCAGATGCTGATTCCCATCTCTCTGACATGTTCCATCACTACATCTCTCCATTTCTTTCTTGGTCTTCCCCTCTTTTTTTCCCTCTCCAACCAATGACTTGACTATTGTAGTATACGCTTTTCCACTACTTTTGTTATTGCTCTGTTAGTATACAAGTGATACATTTCTACATTAGTTCGTCTTCTCCATTCTCCCCTACTACTTTTCCACCAAATATTCTACGAAGTATCTTTCCTTCTTATTTTTCCAATCTGTTCTGTATGGTTTTGTTCGTAGTCCATGACTCGGCAGCGTATAGTGTTGTGGGTCTAATTATAGTTTTGTATACTCTTATTTTTGTATTACGAGATATATCTTTGGCCTCAATTATTTTGCTCATGGCCCCAGCACATCTGTTGCTCTTGGTCAGCCTTAGGTTGATTTCAGTTTTTTCCTTACATGTCTGATCAATAAGAGTACCTAATTACCTATATTTATCCATATTTTCGAATTCTACAACTGATCCGTTATCCATTTCCAATTTAAAGGGACTCCTGGTATTTATTCTTTTTTTGCTCGAGGTTTCCGTGACACATTTTTTTACTTCAAATTATTCTGAGACTGTACTGTTGCATTTCACAGCACAAATGGTTTCTATAATTGTCATTTTGACCAATCTTACTATTCTTTCTGACACTTGGAATTCTTTTAGCGTTTAAGCGACTTTGTAATCAATGAAAAGTATTTGTGCTGAAATGTCGTATTCATAGCAATTGATCAGGATTTGTTTTAGCATAAAAATTTGATGAGTTGTTGATCTTTCCCTGCGAAATACTCCCTAGTATTCTCCTAGATTCTTTTCCACATAAATTTCAAATCGTTTTTTAATTAGTATGGCAAGCACTTTTTATATTACCTCTAACAAGTATATTCCTCTATAGTTTGCCCATTCAGTTCTATCTCCCTTTTTGTTTATAGGAATTATAATGGAATTGTTTTATTTTTGACGTATTCCTTCGCCATCTTACACTATGAGCTCACTCAGTTGGTTTATTAAAGCCTCTCTTCCATATTTTAAGTTCTCTACCACAATGTCGCTCTCCCCAGGGCTTTTTTGATTTTTCATATCTCTTATTATTTCTTCAATTTCCTTTCTTGTGGGCTTTGGTATTTCTTTTACTTCTATTTGGGGTTTAGGAATATTATAATTTTCTTCAGTAGTAATTCCGTCATTTAGCAGCTCTTCGACATATTCTTTTAACCTTTCACATATATGGTGTTCGTTCACTATCAGGTTTCTTTACTTATCTTTTACATTCATCGTTCTTCTCTGATACCCAGTTTTAATGTATTTTACCTCTTTGCAAAAAATTTTTATTTAATTTTTCTTGTAATTTTTTTCAACGCGCTTTACTTTATTATCTATATACTTTCTTTTCCGCACCCTGAAGATTTTCTTTACTTTTTTTTTCGTTGTCCGGCATACGTTTCTTGGTCGTCTTAAACTTTTTAATCTCAAATTTGATCTTTTTTAACTCTGTTCTACATTCGTCATCGAACCAGTGGTTTTTTCTAAATATTTTTATTCTTGACATGTTCTTTGACGTTGCTTCCTTTATAATGTTTGACATTTTCAAGAAATTTTGTTGTATGTTACTCACAGTAGCACTATCTTGTTTGGCGTAGGTTTCTTTTATATCACTCAAACTCGAACACTATGATGAAAATAATGAGTGTGCACACAAATGTACACTCATTATTTTCATCACAGTGTTCATAACTTAATACTTTTAATTGCGAATGTAATCAATCTTTGGCCATTATCGTTTGTATT
Source organism: Diabrotica undecimpunctata (assembly GCF_040954645.1). NCBI lineage: Eukaryota > Metazoa > Arthropoda > Insecta > Coleoptera > Chrysomelidae > Diabrotica > Diabrotica undecimpunctata. The sequence goes on from NC_092811.1 coordinate 95,632,544, forward strand.
CATATGTCTACTTTCGTCTCCTGTTAAGTTTTCATATAACTATCTTTGCTCTTTTGACATTTGCATTGGCGCCGCCTATAATAATAAAGTAAAGTTCGTGTAACCTTCTGGTTAAAGTCTAGTGTTAGGGTTTTCAGATCGCACAAGCGCCCCTAACATGACTTTACGACTACTTTTGTAGCCGGGACCGACGGCTTTACGTGACCTCCGAAGCACGGTGGCAGCACAGTTAAATTAGAAATTGAAAATTTTGTCGGTGCCAGGATTCGAACCCTGGCCCTCCAGCTTGTTAAGCCAGTAACATAGCCACCGAGGTGCGGCTACCTATAATAATATAATAACCTATAACCTATAAAATACTATCTTGTCTGTGCATTTCTTCAGACTACGAGTCTAATTCTTCATAAAATAAATTTATCTTCCACTTCTTCTCCTTTCTCTTCTGTTGGATCATGTATAATTATCAGCGATATCATATTCTCTTTTCCTTTAATTCTAATTGCACACATTATGTTAGATTTTGGTACAAATCTTTTTACCTGATCAACGTCTTTATGTAACAAAAAAAAACACTCCAAAATTCCTATTATCGCCTCCACTTGTAAAAAACGTATATGGACTAATCTTTCCAATGTTGTTTCTAGTCAAATGTGTTTTTTATATTGTTATGATGTGTATTTTGTATTTCGTAAGTTCTTCTATTAGGTAAATTATTAATGCTGCCTTCTCGTATACTCCTCATACATTCCATGTCATAAAATTTAGGTAGGTATTCCTATTTTTTGTTTTGCTATTTATATTCAAACTCATTTTACTGTTTATCGCTAGGGTCTGTCGGCATACTGGGTTGCCTTTTTCTTTTTCCTTTGCTGTATGCCGTTTTTTGGGTCCACGTTTCTAGAATTTTCTCGTTTAAAAGTACCGTTTTCGACCCATTCTCATCTTGTGCCAACCAGTTAGTTTTCCTATCACACAGTTCCTATCAGTCCTCAGTTAGCAGAATTATTTTTAACTTTTCAATGCCATGCCATGATTTTAAAACAAATTATGGCATGTAATTCGTTTTTAAAAAGACAGTAAAATTCTTCTGATAGTGATTCCATAGTAAATTATCAAGGACAAAAAACCAACTGTCTTTATTTTGGTTTTAGTTTACTGTCAATAAACACCGAACTCTGATTTTTATGTGAATGTATATAAAACTTTGTGAATGCGATCTTTTTTATTTAAGTAAATCATCGAGACTTAAATGTAAGAATAAGTGAACATTAATCTTAAATAGAAAATATTAAAAATAGAGCATTGATAGATCTCAAATGGAGATGGGCAAACCCCCATGGAAAAATGAATAAAGGGTTCAAGGAAAAGATTTAAGTGTAGTCCTGAAAGAAACAGATGGTAAAAATAGAAAAATCAAAGAAGCGGCTCTAATAATGCTAAATGAGACCAATTGTGTTGCAAATTCCTCGGCAGAATGTAGTTACATCTGGTTACCCATATTAAAAGAGAAATTCAAGAGAAAATACCACTATTAGTAACTCAATAACCTATCAAGGATACTTTATTTATGTTTTTATATAACATACATATAAAATAAAAGCTTGGTGTTTATTGGAAGTAAACTAAATATAAGACCAAATACTTACCATGTCGAAAAGTCGAAAGAGTTGATTTTATGTAATCGAATAAACTATCTTACAATTAAGTCGCCCCACGAACGCAACTCAGCAATATTGGTAATATCATTTTAAAGTCGTCTACTTTAAAATGTACAATATATGTCTGAATTGTCAATATGAATGAGTTAGATAAAATTGTATTATTAGAAGAATTTTTTAACAAGTAACAAAAAACAAAATTGTTTAAATTTTTTTATGTTTTATATTTTGAGAACCATTTCCGAAGTGGACACCGAAACGTCAAAAATTACTTTATTTTAAACTTGAATTGTGACTTATTTTCAACAAAAATAGTAACTGCATTACAAGAAAATAGCTTCAAAGCTTCTTTCAGATAATTGTGTTGTATTTTCGCTGTCGATCTTGCTGTTGACTACATTGGACACTGGACAGTCTATTATTATATTTTATGTTGCACTGAAATTGGTATTTGACAGTTATGTTGTGGGAAATGGGCTAAGGGTCTTTAGAGATAATGTATCCATGTGTAAATTTTATATGACCTAGCTGCAGTCTGTTGAGGACTACTTGGTCAGGTCTTTGAGCTGGGAGTGGCTTAATCAGGCTTAATAATTTTAAGTTTTGCTTTTGTGTGGCTCCATTTTACTTGTCGGGTTTTAATAATGTAGGTTTTTGTTAATGTTTTTTGGTCTAAAAATGAAATGTTTTGGATTAAAGGAATTGTCATGTCAATGACAGTTTCTGTTGCTGCTTTATCAGTTGTTTATCTCAACATAGAATCCATAAAAATGTTCGGTTTTTGTGTTTCTTAAAGTTCCAAAAACTATGCGTAATGCTATGGATTGCCTGATGTCCAGTTAGTTAAATTGACTCTTAGTGGAAATTTACTAGCATATATATCCGTAATCTAGTTTGCTTTTAATTAGAGCTTGATACAAATGTCGTAGAATAGTGTAAGCATCCCATTTGTGATCAGAAAGGATAAGAATATTTTATAGTACTCAACTACACATTATATTATATATTGTCGTACGGTTGGTTTATCGTCCATGTTGCTTGGAGTTCCAGGATAATTTCCAACTGCCGCTCTTAAGGAAGAACGTAGGTTTCTCATCGTAGGTATTGGCAGTGTAGAATCATTTAACAGTTCAAATTGCTTACACTTGAATGTATATATTTGTCTTACTTGAAATATTTATCGATACTCGAATATCAGCACATCGGCAGAGATACCGGCTTCTCAAACCTCAGCGCGTAACCGAGTTTACACTCCTCGAGGTATAAGATTACTATCAGAGCGTCGACTTTTCGACTAGCCCAGGATTGTGGAATAATTGTAAGTCATTTTGAGTCTTTTATTTATTCTCGCAATCGCGCTCGATGGCGAAGAGCTTACTCCATACCGCTGCCTCTCATGAAATAATTCCAAGTCCCGTAGGGACTTTAATTTATTTCCAACGAAGTGCTGCTTCAGCTTGTCCACCGATTGAGAAGTAATGCTAAGTCCGCTCGGACTTCTATTTACTCCTAACCTCGGTGGTCTATTAGAACACTGTGGTAGTTCGACAATTAATATCTCCATGACTAGTGAGTGTTCTATTCGAGCTGTTTAATGGCTTTTGTAAGATAATTACAAGTCCGTTTTCAGAGTTTTCTATATCTTAACAAAAGATAGTAGAATAGTCACAAAGGCCGGTCTCCTTAACTTTTTATTGTTGGATAATATCGAAGTCGCGAGACCTCGTGTTTATTTAAACACTTAAAGAGCTGTAGAATCTTCTTCGTGGTGAAGTCTTCGTAGTTCAATGAGGTTCTCACATAGGTGAGAAATAAAACTCAGAGGTTTCTTGAAATGGCTACTAAGCCAAATAGGTCTTGACGGTATCAAGATTAAGAGTAGCTTGATTCTGATCAGAAGATATGCTACTTTTTATGCATTTCTTGGTTGCATACGTCCATAAAATACAATCGCAGTAAATAAAACCCCTTGTAATCGGTCGGCCAGAGTAACAATCTTCGCGGTGATTCGTCCACTCTGTCGATAATATATAGAAGCTACCAAATTGCTTATATGGAGTTCCAAAAAAATATTCTAAAAAAAATGATAAAAGATTCTTCACGTCACATATCAACCAAAAATACTTCCTTCTCAGAGATCACAGGAGAGATAAGAGCATATTTTATGGATCCTTTTTCATTCTCTGATACCATTTTGTCTATATTGATCCTTTTTTAGAATTTAAATCTACTAACACAATCATTTAGTATGAAAGTTTTTTGCTTCCTTTTATTTTCAAGTTTTTGCCTTTGAGCTTCGGATAAGCATTGCCGAATCAGGCTATATTGTTGGTTTCTGTTTCATCTTTGTTGCTACTGGTAGCTGTTACTTAATCTAATATGTCATTTTATTTTAAAAGCTTGGTTTTAAAAGACAACTCTTATTCTACAATTACTAAAACAACTACCACCTTACTAAACAAAAAAATTGTGTAATAAACTCATAAGTAGAATACAACAAGAGCTTTTAGTGATACTAAAAGAAGAAGTCGACAATAAGGTAACACTAACGTTAATAAGTTATTAACATATCAAAAACACATCATTTATTCATGAAAATTTGATGTCAAAATTGTGTTTCAATACTACTTTAAGAAGATTTTGTCTAGAAGTATAGTACAAATCTGATGCTACCAAGATAAAAGTAAAGTAAGCTAAGATTTCTTCTTTCTTCCCAAGCCTTTTCTTCCCTCTACTCTTCCTTGCATGATGACGTGCAAAAAAGAGTATTTATCGTTTCAAAGTTTGTGGCCCAGATACGATGTTTTTCTTATTTTAATTGTGTTCATAACTTGGTATTTTCTCTGTTTTTTTTTCAATTTTTTATCTGACTATAAAGTAAAAACGCATACCAAATATATATCACTTGAGAAAAGAAGTCTGCCCAAAACAGCTATAGTTATAAATAATTATGTTAATTTTTTGGTGATATTTAAAGCAATAGTTTTTAGTGTTTTATCGTTAAATAAAATGAATTTCCATCAAGTAACGGTCAAATCCATCACTCACTAAAAATATATTTTTTGTATTTTGCATGATTTACTTAAAAATTAAGTACATAAATAGTTTTGTACTTTATGGCTGTATAAAAAAAGAGAATATATAAAATTTATAATTTATTACCCAAATATGTTATTAAATTAAACAAAGCAATGCCTCATATCCATAATATATATCCATAATACCTGTAATATTCTCTTAAAGTGACTCTATTAACACACAGTTTGTAGCTAATATATCAATTATTTTTAAAGTCCAGCAAAACAGGCTTTCAGATAAGATCTTCGATGCGAGTACCTATATCTACGATCGCAAGAAGAACTAGGAGTAAAATCAGTGTCAAAAACAAACTGGTACAACTTGCTCACGACCGTTAACTAATTCAGAATTCGACGGGATTGTAGGAGCGGCAAAAATTCGTCCTTTCGACGCCTACGATGTTTTTTATTGTTGATTTATATCGATGTAATAAAACGTTTTGGTTTATACAGTGCGTCCCAATCGGTTCCTATAATATATGTACTTAATTTCAGCTTTTTTAATTATTAACCCTGAACTACTATCGTGTAAGTATTTACACCTACGTAACTACCTCGTGGGATCATAAATGACCCAAATGTTAAAAACCTCTAAACAAGATATAAAAATATATTTATTTTTTTTGTATCTTTGATAAATGCATGTGTATATAAAAAAGAGATTTTATTTCAAGAAAATTAAGATGCTATAATAACAATTATAGAACTTTTAAAAGCAATTTTGATCAAAAACATAACTCACTATTATAACAAAAAATACATCTTAAATTTAAATTAACGGTTAATTTTTTTTAAAAAGTAGTTTATAATGGTAACGTCTGAACTTAATACAAAAGAAAATCATAATAGAGTAACCTTATCAGAAAAATAACAGTCATAGTTTTTTCGCAATGTTAGAATATTGTGACAAAAATATTTAAACAACTTGTAAGTGTTTATCTATTATTTGCACATAGTACACGCAACTCTCTAAAGTGAATGTGTTTTTTAGATGGTCCTATGACATTCTGACAAAATTTTTATCCTCACCTCTGGCACACAAGTAGCATCTACGTCTTACAACTGACCTTTCTGGTCTAGTCTGATCTTGATGAGTCATTTTATTTTCACTAGGAAACTAAGTTCCTGTAGGAGTAAGGTAACTGTCTAATGATCTTAGATCAATCTTCATCCAATGATCAAGTCTCTACTTTCCTTAATAATAACTTCACTTCACTCACAACAGATCCCTCAAAAAAGTTTGTAAACAAATTAAAAGAAAACATCAAACATTTTACAGATTTCTTCTCAGAACACTTTGCATCATATTAAAAACTTCCAAGCAACCCTTTAGCACCCAGACTGCATGGTTTACCTAAGATACACAAGGAGGGCATTAATATTCGTCCTGTTGTTAGTTTCATAAACACTCCAGTTTTCATCTCATAAAAATTCATATTGAATCTTATTTACAATATAACGAACTTTACCCCTCGATTCTAAGTCAAAAATACTAGTCATCTAGTCAATAACCTACAACAGATCAATCTTCACCCCAACATTACTATGCTCTCATTTGATGTTAGCAATCTATTTACCTCTGTCCCCAAACAAGAAACAATTAATCTGGTTCACTCTCTTCTAAGAACCAATTCCATCACCTTGTCTACTACAAACTCTATTATCCAACTATTACAACTTTGCTTAGACCAAGATTTCTTAGTTTTTAACACCAAATATTATAGACAACCTGACGGCTTAGCCATGGGTAGCTGTCTCTCCCCTCTATTAACTGATGTATTTATGGATCATTTAGAATCCACACAGATTATGGAAAACCCTGAAATACTCTATTGGTTTCGATATGTTGACGACTGTTTAGTCTTCATTTCAGGTAACTCCAATTCAGCTTCACAGACTGATCATGTAATACCATTCTTATCTAACCACCCCACGTCTCATAAATATGCAGCTTTTCATAGTTACATCCATCGCCTGGAAACCATTACACTTTCTCACTCAAACTACAATAAAGAACTCAACATTATCAAACAAATAGCAGTCAACAACGGTTATGATCACAACATCGTCAATAAACTCATCTATAGAAGACGTCTTAAGAACCTGCAGGAGACTGCGTTCCCCAGAGACCCTACCACCAAACCCAATTACGTTTCACTTTCATACCATCATGAGAGTCTTTCTGGAGATATTCGAAATCTAATCAAACGTTCAGTTGAAAATGTCCATGTTTCTTTTAAAGTACCCAATAACTTGGGTCAGTATATATCCAACTCCAAAGACCCCATCAATTATATGAACCGTAGTGGTGTTTATAGACTCAAATGTTCTGATTGTGATGCCACCTACATAGGAAGAACATGTAGATCATTGTCTTCACGCTCTCTAGAGCACACAAAAACAGAAAACACTTCCACTTTCTCTCAACATCTTAAAGACATAACCACACCCTCAATATCCCAGAAGACGTTTTACTTATTCATAATATCCCTCAAAAAAACTTTCACAAACCAGACTTTTATGAAGACCTAGAAATTATTAAAGAAAAACAGAGAAGTTCAAATTGTGTTAATCGCCATGTCTTATTCAATCGAGACTTCCTTCCGCTCCATCGTCAACTATTCTCATAACTCACATTCTTACTTTACTTCTTCATTAGTATTAGATTTTTCGTTCTTCTTCTATCACCTTTTAATCCTCCTTAGTCTTATTAAACTTTTTTCAATATATCCAACTCTCCCTCTTTCCTCACTTCTTTTTAGGAATCTACGCGCCAAGTCTGACCCCACACCTAATATCCTCAATGCTCCTTTTCTACAAACTAAATTCAGAGCTGAATATTCCACTTCCCCGTCAAAAATTTTTTCATTACCATATATCTTTATCTACTTAACCACATATCATCACATTTTCATACTGTTTTCACTACACTTTATTTTACTTATCCACTTTCCCTCAGGGTTTGGTTCCGGATCTCTCGAGACTTCAGCCTCTTGTAGAGTCTTTTCTTCTTTCACAATAATATTAAAATATCACATAACTTTAGTAAATTTAACAGAGCCACCTTAAAACCCAACTACTCTTGCAGTTTTTACTTATCGTTACAATACACACCAAAAGCCTATTAACTTCATCTATCTACCTTAAACTCAAACTTATAACTCATTCTTTTTATATTTCTCAGGTACCAAATGTTCCTTTTAACATGTAGGGCCTTTTTCTTTTTCTTAAGTTATAACTTGAGCAATTTTTGAACAATACAATACCAAACCACCTATCATACATCAATTTTCTGTTTATATTGCATACTGGTCAACACACAAAACAATTTACCATCTTTACCCTTCAAACCGAACCAGTAATTTATGTTCATGAACTTATAACTTAAAAAATCTATTATATTTACCAGGTACCAAATGTTGTTTTCTGACAAAGAGGGCCTTCCATGCTTAAGTTGTAAGTTAAGCAATACATGAACATTACATTACAAAAACATTCTTTTCATATTCAAATTTCATCTCAACAGCAAATTTAAACATATCATTTACTATATCACTCCTCAACAATAAATTTTATAGAACCATCTTCCTACATTATGTCTTTTTCACTATTTCCTAGGTCCCAAATGTTTTATAACATACAGGACCTGTTGTTAAAATCCTTAGTTAAGAACAATCAAATTTAGACACATATATAGTTGGTTGTCCATCGATACCTACAAAATTTCATGTACTCCAGTTTACCTAAATTAATTTATAAAACAAACTTTTTCAATGTTTTTCAACATAAATATAGGACAAATTCACATTACAGACTACAACATTGATGGTTGATACTGTTATATTATTACAATTTTAATTTATTCAATTTTAAATAATGTGTACCGTAAGTTGCACTGATCGCTTTGTTCCGACATCCGTCCTAACATGTCAATAGTGTCATTTTTATCAGTTGTTATCAACAGGTCCTCGAAGACACTTTGTCTCAGGACCAAGTAACCGATGTAGAGCCATACGTTGCCATGACCAATTCCAACGGTAACTTAAACATCCTAATTTTTAATAACATATAATGTAACATATGTATAAATTTATAACATTTAAAGGGTTTTCACACATATATTTTAGTGGCTCATAGTATGTGCACTTTATAAGTATTAACCACATTTTGCATAACCTTAGTCAACATTTTAAATCTTACGTTCTTTTTAATTAAAGTGGTTAATTACTTTCAGGTTACACTGATGATGGAATTTACATTCCGAAAACGTTCTGTATTTGTGATATAGCCCGTTTGGGTATTTTATTTATACGTTTTACTAAAGATTTGAAATAATTTTTTTTTATTTTATTTTCTAATGGTTTGGAAATTATTGAGCGTAATTCCCTAGACAAATTTGGCATTGCAAATCTTACTTCTAAATGTTTATTTATAAGACATTCCCAGCTCTTAAATAAAATCCGATCGACTTTTTCTATTAGCTGCGTGAAAATAATCTGACTGTTTACTATAGTAATATCCATCATAGAATACCAAATTACTATCTAAACGATAAAGTGCACATTTTTGATCAAGTGCATCAACGCCCACTTTTGTCGAATTGTAGAAAGCTATTATATAAGGTGTTTTTTACTTTCTGGTCAACAGATTTGTCGTGATGCATGGACAACAACATAATTTCACATTATTTTTTTAGGAACATATGATGCGATTGTACTGTCTCGTGTAAAATCAAATAAATACTTATCAACTTTGTAATTTATGTTTGGTTCAATTTGTGGAGAAAATTCTCTCTTATTTTAACGCATTTTGCCAACATAGGTAACACAGGTAAGTTAAAGTTTTTTTTAGGTAAACCAATTATCACCAGTTATATTTCGGTTACTATTGGTCATTGGTTCCACTAAAGAAAGTACTGATATTGTAGGTATGGATAGCTTTTGGGAATTTGGATCATTTTTTTTTTACCTGTATACACAAAAGCATTTTCCAAATAATGTGTTTTTACGTCACATAAACACATGATTTTGATGCCGTATTTGACTAGTTTGGCTTTCATGTACATTCTGAAAAGGCATCTACCTTTAAATCCAACCAACATCTCGTCCACTGTAACATATTTGGTACGGGTGTAGTTTGCTTTACTGTTAGATACGAAACAGTTAAATAAATAGGATACTGCTACAAGTAAATCTGCATTTTTCCTTCTTTTGCTCTTGTATTCATGCTTGTCAAATCTTATTGCTGTGGGACGAAATAAGGGTTCTTTTGACATTGTAGCACGAAAAATTGGCCTAGCTAGAACACTTGTTAAAAATAATAAATCGACATTCTCATGATTAGACTTTAGTACATTTCAAAGGTATAAAAGAACCAAAAAGCCCTATGTTCACCTTCGTTTAGATGATCGACAAATCGGTAATTTTTTATTTACCCGGTAATATATTCATTTGTGTAATCTACAACAGAAGCCAACATGTCAGGAGTTATAAGAAGTGACCAGGATTCAAGTGGACTTAAGGCAGGTCCACAAAGACCAGAAAGGTGTGTAATAATATTCTGTACGCGAGTTTTTGATGATGCCGGAGCGTTTTTAGCCCACTTATATCTTTTCTGTCCGTAGTAAAAATTTGTTTCATTATTAGATACTGTTTCACATTCGTCGCTGAATAAGTCACTTACGTTATTTTCTCAATCTATGTCGTGATCCGAGTGTTCACTTTCATTGTCAGTATCACTGTTATTAGAGTCACTATACGTGTCAATATTCTCGGTTGGCTCCTCCAGTTCGCTAATTTTTTTCGCTAATTCGTAAAGTCATTTTAATGTATTATCTTAAATAATAATAACGTAACTACTATGATGGGGTCAGATCCGACCGAACCTCAGCAGCATGTGTGCACTATTCCACTGATCGTTTGCTACTGAGCGGCAGGCTAAACTATGTACCTTATTGGGAGAATACACGGAATAACAAGGTCGTTAGCCAAACTCTCTACCAGTGGCACACAAAATTTTAAGTTCTGGGGTCAAATTTGACCCCACAATAGTAGTTCAGGGTTAAGAAATTAGCGTATTATTTCAGTTATGGCTTCTAAGGAGGAGGCAATTATTAAAGTGTACAAATGTTTAAATTATAGCAAGTATAAATTATTGCATCCTCTGGTGGTATAGTTGCCAACAAATTATTGTAGAAAACGTTATCTTAAGCTTATTACAAAGAAATTTGTATTTGAGTGGTGTCGCTAAGTTTTGAGAGGTACCTACACTAAACAAGTAGACCAAAGCAGAGGACTATTTATTTATAGTTATATCTGCTGCATGCTTTTGTTAGTAATTCCATCAAATAGAAACTACGTCATAATGACATGCAGATGATAAATTCTACAATAATTTAGTAGCGACTGTATATTGACTCATACAAACTCGCTAAGTACTTTCTGAAATATTGGCACCTTGTCTAAATCAATATTATGTCATTCAACAGACGCGGCACGGCAGCTACAAATTCTAGATCTAAGTTTCGGTTGGACCAGAAGTGCTAGCAACCTCGTCCCAAAGAATATTATCCCCTCGTATGAAAAACCAAAGCTTACAGATAAAATAAACAAAGATTCTTTTGTGATTGACTGCTTCTATTTACTGTTTCTGAAAGTCTTATAATGCAAATAAGTCACTGTATAAATCTATGTTAGAAAATATTGGGGAAATAAAAAAAGAAATATTCAAGAAATATCTCAAGATAAAATCAAAGTTGTTTTTGAATATGCCCTTTTATTGTTCTTTAATCGTTTGCCGGCAATACACATGTACTGGTCTAAATGCAGGTCATTAGGCAATGCAGCCTTAAAAGAAGCTATATCCAAAGATCGGTTTTTACTACTTATGTCTAAGTTAAATTTTAATAAACCCAATAAACCAAATAATGCGTCAAAAATATATTATATAAAAGAAGTTCTTTCCTGTAAGAAGAAAACTTTTCTAGTCAGTAGAAGTGACAGTACCTTTCAGTCGATAGATAAATCCATGAATAAATGTAATGGGAGATATTATCTAAAACAATACTTCCTTTGAAACCCCGGTAAAAAGAAGGATAAAGTTATGGACTAGGTGCGGACTCAACACATACTACGTCTTTAATACAAACATCTACAGCAGAAAAGAAACGGATCCAACAGAAGGCAAGCTTTGTAAACGAGTTATACTAAAATTAACGTAAACAATAACAAGCACTAATGTAGTGTTATCTTTTGACCGCTTCTTTACATCTTCTTTACTGCTAAATACAATAAAATATTCTTGTGTTGTAATATTCATTTCAAATAAAAAATATACCATTTTTTTTTAATTTACGTATTGCCAGACTCCAGTAAGAGCCTAAGAAGGTATCTATTGACCAGCGGTGAGGCAAATCTTTTTTAGGCATCTAATGACATGGAAACACCCTGACATCTTCCAGACAAATATGATACTAGACTAGGCTGGATTAACCGTGTTCCGGCGACAACAGGGTCTTACCACTTAATAAAAAATTAAAATCTATATAATAATTATCACCTTAAAAGAATAAAATCCATTATATTAACGGAAACTTATAACTGAACATATCTATTACCATAAATCAGAATAAAAATGGTTTAAAACTGCCTATTACCAAAAGAAAATAAAAGAACGAAAACATTTCGGTGAGGTCATAAACTAATTTTGGTACTCTCTTTCTGCCCCTTCTTCTTCATCACGTCATAGATCATAGAGTATACTTTTAACATTCTCTCTCTCCTCTCATTATGTTTACCATGTTTCTTTCATCCAACCTGAAACCCATTCACCTCTCGAAGTCTCCCCTCTCATTTGCCCACCTTTTGCAATTGAAAAGGTGGGCATAATCGTCCGGCATCCCACAAACAGTACAGTCCGCCGAAGCAGATTTGCTTATCCTATTTGTGAAGGCGCCAAAATTACCACATTCTGTCAGAAACTACGTCAGAAAGTAGTCCAGTTACCTAAATTGACATTACCACTACGGCGTCAAATCGGGAACAAGCTCCTTAGTCCACATCGCCTTTCCTCTGTCATTCGTTTATTCCCGCTGCTAGTCCTCGATCATGTTCTCTCTCTTTCCTAACTATATATTTCTATCAATCCTCCTCGCATATACCTTGGTCGCTCTTTTCACAAAACCATCGGTATAACTACTCTAACTCCACAGCCTTATTTATGACCGTCCTGTAGGTCCTGAGCATCATTCACCTTTGCAACGTTTTCATCAGCTTGGCGTATTTTGGGGGCAGCGTAGGTTACCACCGACCGGAATACTCCATTTAACACCCTTCTTTTGGTGCTACCTCAGCCTCCAATGTTCCGCATAATTCGTACCACCGCCTTCAGACCTTAGTTCACATTTTTTACCGTCTTTTAAACGTGTACTCCGAACCTCAAATTTTCAGATAGCCAGACTCCGGAATACTTAACCGATTTAAGTGGTTCAACCTCCACCCTTTTAACTATAAACCAAAGAAAGGATTTGTCCCGACTCCCTGTGAGAAATACTACCTGAGTTTTCTGTAATTCTAGCTGTATTCTAGTATTAGCCGCATTCGCTATGTCCGTTTTCTGACCCACCTTCACAATCAGTGCGATATCATCATCGGCATAAGCTACAAGAGTACATCCCCTTGGCATCTGTAGCCTCAGCACTTCATCGTATAGAAGATTCCACGGGTGGAACCTAGTACCGAACCCTGCGGAACACCCTGTGACAAGCTGATGCTGGTATCTTTCTCGCTTATGAACCTGTCAGTAAAGTATGTGTCAACAATGTTTACCAGGTACTCACTAACGTCAAATTCTCTTAGTCTGGACGTGATTTTTTTTCCATGATGCCCTGTTCAAAGGGATTGATGACGTCAAGCAAGATGAGAGCCACCCATCTCTTTGTATCCTGCATGACTAAACAGGTAATCTGGAGTGGACCTTTTTGGCCCTAAAACCCTATTCACGGTCGCTCAGCGCATGCTTTTCTTCCAGATCTTGCTCAAGGCGTTCCAGGTCTTTCACAAACTGTTTGTACAATTTAGCTACCAAAATAAAAAAGCAAATTGTCCGAAATCTATGCCAGGTGCATTTCGGATCTTCAGAGTTCGAAGTTCCAAGTTAGTAAAATTTGTAGGCAGCTTAGAAAGAGGTAAATGACAAATGCTTGTATGCAAAGAGGGTATATTAGCTATTAGAAGGAAAGACACCAATGATATAGTAGTCATTAGCAGGCGTTATGCTAGCACAACCGGATTGATAAAACGAAACAGAATCGTCGCACAAAAGAACAAAAAAACAAGGTCACATTTCAAAAAGAGTAAAGTATTGCACTAATATAACACATAGGCGAATTTATTTAAACTTGGCAAAGCCGCTCCGCTATATCTACAGTTAAAATAAATTAAATTTAAAAATTTTAATAATAAGACCAATGAGAATAATAATTTATAAAAATCACTTTAAATGTTTAAAATTCTGGCCGTTCACCTCTTGACAATGCGCAAGCCGATTATTGAATTAGTTAGTCACTCTTTCCAAGATTTCTCCACGTATTAGTTCACATTCATCAATAATTTTTTGTTCAAAATCCTACTAACGCGTTGATCGGCTAATGTAAATAGGTGATTCAAGGTAATCCCAAAGAAAAAAATCTAACGACTAAGGTCCGGAGAACGAGCAAGCCACTCTATGAATCCTATAAGTTTAACGCATCGATTTGTAAAATTCGCATTTAAAAAATGATTTTTTTGTTCTGACAAAATGTTTTTTTGAAGTTATACTTCTATACGTGCGTTCGACTTTGGAAATTTACACGTGAGTGAATCCGCAAATTTGAACGGGAGTAACAAGCCTCGTTAGACATGTTAAATTATAAATTAAAACTTGTAAATATCTCAAGAAAGTTTAAATGTGTATATAAAAGATCATTAATGTAGTCCTCGGTAGTATAGTAGTCAGTATCCCTGCCTGTCACGCGGGAGACCGGGGTTCGATTCCCAGTCGGGGAGGACTTGTTTATTATTATTATTATCATGGTAAATTAAACATATGCGTAAGTAGAAAAGTTAAGTATAATATTGTCATTTTTAAATACTTATGAATATTGCATTTTAATTTGTATTGTATTATTATATTGAATTTTGTTGCAGTGTATTGTATTGTATTTTTATATTAATAACAAAATAAACAATGAATTTTACTGCAGAGTATGTGTAAAAAAATTTTTGCATTCAACTTCTTTCATACATATATGAAAATAAAAATATACATTTTCATCAAAATATTGATTCAATCCTTCATTTACTATACTCCTATTACAGGTCAAATGTTTATATTCAGCAAACGATGCACCATATACCTGTATACCTAATTATTTTTCTCTGTCTGCTCTCTCTTACCTATAGCATTACATATGTAATAATTGTGCAGATTGACTCCGATATAAATTTGTAACGGCGAACGCGTGTATAGAAGTATAACTTCTACCAACAGTCCCACTGGATTACCACACCCGTTTTTTTATGAATTTTCTTCATCGAATTAAAAACAATAATATATAAAACAATTAGCATTTTTCGGTTTTTGGCAGTGTATATGTCCATCCAAGATGTCTGCGGGGATACCAAAATTGTATCAGATACAGAAAAAATTATTACGGATTTAGCATTAAAAGCTATATATGAAAAATCATCAAACAGAAACTTTTTATTTATGGTTTCGAGGATATTAGGAAAAACAGATTTACATATATAAATTATAAGATTTATTTATTCTGACTGCGGGTTTCCTTGTGAGGTTTCCAATATGATTTATTGACACTCTAGCAGTTTTATAGAAATAATTTTTAATGATAAATATTTGACTTCCGAAAATTAGCTACTCATTCCGATCCATAAACTGTTGTAAAAGTTTAAAAAATATTGTTGACTGTTCCATTTGTTACAATTTATCCTTATTCTCATATACTAGAATGCTTTCCTGGCCTCTTTACCACTAGTCTTAAGATTCTAATTTCCAAACATATACATTTAGTAAAAAAACCTGATGTAAAGTATAAAATCCGGGACCAGTCTGTACAACTATTAACCATAACATTGTCGTACAAAGTTGTCGTTGTCTGTCTAGATAGTAGATTGCGTGTTTTATGGCCATAAAATTGGATGGTGTTACTCATTGTTTAGCATATTTCGTGATAATAATATTTGTTGCATTTTACCAAGTTAATGGATGTGTCGTTTCGTTAAGCCGGTTTAGATTTAACGCAAAATTCTTTATGGGTTGAACTGAGAAGGTTAATACACCAGGAAAATATGACTCACGACTAAATATGTTTTAGAAGAAGATCTAAATCCACAATTATGCCAAAAAAAAGATATATACATATATATATATATATATATATATATATATATATATATATATATATATATATATATATATATATTAAATAATGTTCTCATTCTGATCTGAAAAGTCTAAATTTCGATAAAAATTCGAAATAGAAAAAAAAAGAACCTTCTAGAAGTTTAAAAATAAAACGTCAAAAAGTCTAATATATCAAAATAGAAAGAATCTAACTTCTTTTCGTTCGAGAATTTTCGCGAGCAGTGAAATATCTATAAATAAGCTGTCACTTTGAGCGTGGGGGATTAATTTTTGAGAAAAGAGAAATGTCACAATTAATTTTTGAAAAAAGTCAAGTTTTTGTTAAATTTTCATAGAAAAGAAATCAAACAAACAATAATATATAAATTATTACTAGTAAAAGTCAATCACAATAAAGAAGCAATTCTATTTTTCAAAAACTCAAGTATAAATTTTAATAAGAAGAAAAATAATTTGAAATGGTGGAAGTTGATAAATGAAACATTGTGGTCTATTTTGGAAAGCAATTTCATAAAAAGAAGGATAACCAGAGGCTGATAACTGAGACATTGAGTGGCGATTAAAAACTTTATTTTGGAAAACAATTTCATTTAGGCATTCAGTGACAGAAAGGTACCAAATTTTGTTAGTATTATTTAATTATTGTAATAAGAACTTCAGTTTAAAGATAATTTGTTTCAAATTTATATTTAAATATTGTGTGAATTAGATATAATATGTTTGTTTCCTGATAATTGTAATAAAGATAATTTTAAAAGAACATAGGTACTTACAAACTACATAATTCTTTGAGAACCGCGAGAAAACCCCTATATGTATATACTATTTTAAAATACTCATTGCTCATAATACAATCAAACAACATAATATATCATAACAATATATATATATATATATATATATATATATATATATATATATATATATATATATATATATATATATATATATATATATATTGTTATGATGTTTTTATTTGAATGATGTTTTAATGAGCAATGATTTTTTTTTAATAATATATATATATATATATATATATATATATATATATATATATATATATATATATATATATATATATATATATATATATATATATATATATATATATATATATAGTGAAAGTAATAAATTTAAAAGGACTTTTTTGGAAATGGTTTGTATTAGCAAAAGTGATAATAATTTAAACAAAACATCAGAAATTCAAAATCTAAGCAAAATTTATAATTATATTCTTTCTTTATGATTTATATATAAAACTTTTAAAATGTCATATTTATTTCTCCATATATCTGTTACATTTTTTCAGACATCTGTTAACGGTGAATAAATCTTCTTCTTTTTTGTTACTAAACAAAAAAGAATGTTTAAACGAAATTTTACTTTTGGCAATATAATTGTCAAATATAAAAATTTTATGTTGGCATTTATGACATTGAGGCTTATTTGTAATTGGTTGCTATTTTAACTTATTTATAAATTCAATTATTTTTATATTAAAAAAATGTTTTCAAAATTATAAAAATTTTCAGAGAAACATTTATTGGATTAAAGCATTTTTATATTAATTATTTTGAAAATGTATTAGCAGTAATTTTTACTTACTAAACTAATTTTTATTTGGTAAGTTAACAAAAATTGTTTTTTCTTTTTAGTTCAACCTTGTAAGATATTTTGTCTTTTTTAGCTCTTGATAATAATTGTAAACACAGTTGAAAGCTCGAGATTAAAAAAATAGTTAACTAATAACCTTTTATTGACTCCAACCCATCCAAAACAGTTATATATTTGTTCCAAACGAGTCACAAGTACTTCTTTTTTCTTATTCTTATATATATATATATATATATATATATATATATATATATATATATATATATATATATATATATATATATATATATATATATATAAGAATAAGAAAAAAGAAGTACTTGTGACTCGTTTGGAACAAATATATAACTGTTTCGGATGGGTTGGAGTCAATAATAGGGCTATTGGTTAACTATTTATTTTATTCTCGAGCTTTCAATTGTGTTTACAATTATTATCAAGAGCTAAAAAAGACAAAATACTTACAAGGTTGAACTAAAAAGAAAAAACAATTTTTGTTAACTTACCAAATAAAAATTAGTTTGGTAAGTAAAAATCACTGCTTACATCTTCAAAATATTTAATACAAAAATGTTTTTATCTAATAAATGTTTCTCCGAAAATTTTTATAATTTTGAAAACATTTTTTTAATATAAAAATAATTGAATTTATAAATAAGTTCAAATAGCAACCAATTACAAATAGCCTCAATGTCATAAATGCCAACATAAAATTTTAATTTTTGACAATTATATTGCCAAAAGTAAAATTTCGTTTAAACATTCTTTTTTGTTTAGTAACAAAAAGAAGAAGATTTATTCACCGTTGACAGATGTCTGAAAGAATGTGACAGATATATGGAGAATTAAATATGACATTTTACAAGTTTTATATATAAATCATAAATGATTTTTACTTACCAAACTAATTTTTATTTGGTAAGTTAACAAAAATTGTTTTTTCTTTTTAGTTCAACCTTGTAAGTATTTTGTCTTTTTTAGCTCTTGATAATAATTGTAAACACAATTGAAAGCTCGAGAATAAAATAAATAGTTAACCAATAGCCCTATTATTGACTCCAACCCATCCAAAACAGTTATATATTATATATATATATATATATATATATATATATATATATATATATACATATATATATATATATATATATATATATATATATATATATATATATATATATATATATATATATATATATATATATATATATATATATATTATATATATATAGGGTTTTTATCGCGGTTCTCAAAGAATTAGTTTGTAAGCACTTTTTTAAATTATCTTTATTATATCTATTATGAAACACACATATATATTTAACATAGCCAATGTAAATTTAAAATAAACCATCTTTAAATTGAAATTCTTATGAAACTAATTAAATTATATAGACAATGTAAATTTTAAAGAAACTATCTTTAAAATTGAAATTGTTATGACACTAACTAAATTATATTAACAAAATTTTGTACCTTTCTGTCACTGAATGCCTAAATGAACTGTTCTCCAATATATAGATTTTAATCACCACTCAATGTCTTCGTTCTCAGCCTTGGTTATCCTTGTTTTTGTGAAATTACTTTTTCCAATTATCAGCTTCCACCAATTTAAATTATTTTTCTTCTTAATAGCATTTATATTTATTCTTCTTTTTAATACACTAATATCCAATCACCAAATATATTATATAATTTTAATTTTCAATTAATACTCTCTTCCATTATCCAATCACCATTTATACATAACATAAATTTCAATCTTCAATCATATTATCTTTTAATATACGATCGAATACTATCGAATTTTAATACTAAATCACTAATTATTGCATACTTTATACTTTCTTCCTAATTCTGACTGATTAATCTTGAACTTACTGTGCAACTGACTTCACTAACTGTAACTAACTGTGTCTGTCTTCTTACTAATTGTCTGACTGCTTACTGACTGACTGACTGATATTGACTTCATAGTAACTGTTCTGGCCCCCTTACTGACTGACTGGCCGGCTCCTCCCGTGAATCCAAATCACCGAGTATTTATATCTTTTCAATGTTCCAGAATCATCTGGCAAAAAATCATATTCGAATTGTTCTATATATGAATGTTCTCGAAAAAGTATATCTTCGATCCACAGACATAACCATATTCCCGAAGGTTCCGATTATTCCCGTAAACAAAGGTTAAATTCTGTATTCTAGAGAATTCTTTACTTTTCTATCGAGAATTTTATTGACATTTAGGCTTTTCAGATCAGAATATAAACTTATATGTAATTTAAACAACCTAAATTAATAAATTACACTATTTCAAATCCGTAACTATATAAAAACTAAGCATTTTAAACCAATAAATAGCCCCACTTCTACATTCGCAACTATTACTTAAACATCACTTTTAGAGTATATTTGGTTGCCTATGCACATGGCTCACTTAAATATATTTACAATATTAAAATTATTAAAAAAAAAACTTTTTACACTTATTATATGTCAATTTCTTAAGAATGCCCTCACATAAATATATTTTATAGTATATAACTTATTAAAATAACTAAATACTTTTTATATATAACATTATCTAGTGTGTAACATATAAATTATTTTCTTTAAACACCATCTTTATTTCTCCTATGTTAATATCATTTCAATATATATATACCTAAAGTATACTATCTCTTTGATGATTATTCGTCAGTTATCATAGCCTTCTTTGTTATTCTTTTTTATTGCATTAAAAACTCATATCTAAAAAAAAACTAAATAACAACATCAGATTCTAATTGACCTGTAATACGTTACACTATACTTTTCGTACACAGTTTGCTAGTTATCATCACTGTATATTTATGGTCTTTCTTTCGACAAAATCAGCTATGCGGAACGTCGAACGAGGACTAAAAACTGCCCATTTATTAACCTTTTTTGCATTTCCTGTAGAAACTACCGTAAGTGTCGGTTGTGACTATGGCAATAAAATCTTTCGATAGATTTATCTATCGGTATAGAAAGTGTATCACCGGCCTGGTTTGATTATTTTTTGATACCATAGTTTACGTGAAAGTGCGGTGAAGATGATTTATTAAAATTGTTATTTAATTTGTTAAATTAGATTGATATAAATGGTTTAAATTTTAGTTTAATAAAAAATCGATCAATTTTTTGCAACAGGCGGTCCAAAATAATTAGCAAACTCTAATTTATTAATTATATTGAAATGATCATAAAAGTCTTCTATAAATTATCGTCAACCGGAAGCAGTTTTTTTATTTTTAACTCGAAAATACTTATACTAGCATTATTTTTTTAAGAAATTTTCCTATTCCTAAAAAAACATAATCATAAACTTTTTATTCGTTAAATTCTTTAATTTATAAATAATAATTTTGATCAAATAAGCCTTTTTCTTCAATTTGATGTTTTCAGAATATATATGTAGACCTAATAAACACATTAGAAATGTGTAATCAACACAAAGTTCTTTTCTGATATATAGATCAATTTTGATTGGATTTTAAAAATTTACCTACCGTTAGAATGCCTGATAAGTCAGCAATGAATTCATCTTAATTGGATGGCAAATTTTAATGGAGATTTTAACATAAAAGTCAATATAAAACATAAAAATCTAACACTAAATGTGTTTAATAATATGTATTTCCTCCAGTAGCATTAATTACAGCTTGACATCTGGTTGGCCATACCATGCTTTTGCTTGCGAATACTCTTACAAAAGATCATTGAGTTTAGGAAAAATATTTACGTATGTTTTATAGATTTCGAAAAAGCCATTGATAGAATACCACATACACTAGTACTACCACTTTCAATGCTTGGATTCAGTTGGTCTAAACACGTATGGAATTAGATTGCTCAAAAATCTTCACTATAATCAGACCGCTTGTATTAAGGTGGATCAAGATACTTCATAAGATATAAGCTTCATGATACATCTCCTAAAATTGTTCATAAAGATAATTATTCATAAGAGAATCTACAAGCTGTGTGAAATTCAAATTTTCCCCAACCAGTTCTGGTTCACAAATGCTGTTGGTACTAGAGAGGCTTTGTTCTCAGTACAAGTCTTATTCCAAAGATGCAGAGACGACAACTGCGACGTATACGCATGCCTGGTTGATTACGAGCAAGCGTTTGATCGAGTACAGCACGGAAAGATAACGCAAATACTAAAAGAACTAGGAATTAACAACCAAGATCTGAAAATAATTAGAAATCTTCATTGGAATTAGACAGCAAATCTCAGAGTTGAAGGTGAATACACTGACTATGTGAAAATCATGCGTGGAGTGAAGCAAGGCTGTATTTTGTCTCCTATAATCTTCAATCTGTACTCTGAAAGAATATTTATCGAAGTTTTGCACGAAACTGAAAAAGGTATTCTACTCAATGGTTATCGGCTAAACAACATCAGATATGCAGATGACACCATAGTTTTTGCGGACAACTTAGAAGACCTACAAGTTTTTATGAACAAAATCACGCATTACAGTCAACAATAGGGACTCAATATAAACGTTAAGAAAACAAAGCTTATGATAATAAGCAAGAAAAGGATAATAGAAGGTCAACTCTACGTCAACCAATTCCCTGTAGACAGAGTGACGCACTACAACTACCTCGGCACTATGATAAATGAAGAATGAACCAACAACCAGGAGATTAGAGCACGCATCGGAAAAGCTAGATCCACCTTCAACCGGATGGGGGCCTTCTTCAAGAGTCACAACTCTCTCTTGATACAAAAGTAAGAATGCTGCGATGCTACGTCTTCTCTGTTCTTTTTTGTGGTGTTGAATCGTGGACCTTGAACTGGAAGCATTTGAGATGTGGCTATATTGGAGAATACTAAGATCTCGTGGACTGACCGAGTCACAAACGAGGAGGTCCACAGAAGAATGAATAAGAATCGAGATACTAAACACCATCGAATCTCGAAAGTTACAATTCTTCGGAGATATTATGCGAAGTGAATCCACATATGCTCTCCTTTTGTTGCCGAGAGGGGGCATTTGGGCCTGTAGGACCCATTGCCGGCTCTTCGGGCTTCTTCCTATCCCCGGAATTGGATAGGATATTCACCATCTTTGGTTTGTCGCTGGTAGAAAGGTTAAATACCATAGCTGTTATAAATAACAGTTCCAATGACAAATATCTGTTATAGGTAACGGTTCCAAGGAACAGTTACAAAGTAACAGAGCAAAAATGGAAAACAGATAGGTAAAAATAATCTAAGTATTCCTTGACTTACGGAAGGAATAACTTAGTAAACAAGTAAATTAATATAATGCAAAGAAAAATGTTTCTAAGTGTTTCTTGACTTACGGAAAAAACAACTTAGGACAGAGATATAGATAAATGAAATATGTAAATGTGAGAGTAAAATATGGAAATATTTCTAAGTGTTTCTTGTCTTACGGAAGAAACGATTTAAAGTGGAAAAATAAAATACTCAAAATATAAAACGAGAAATGCAAAAATGAAACAGATTATAGAAATATGTCTAAGTGTTTCTTGACTTACGGAAGAAACAACTTAGAACAGAAACTAAACAAGAGAATCAAATATAGTAAAATAAATGCACAAATATTTATGTGTTTCTTGGCTTACGGAAGAAACGACTTATAATAGAAAATAAGAAAAATCAAATATAGAAAAGATGCGAAAATATTGCTAAGTGTTTCTTGACTTACGGAAGAAACAGCTTAGCAAAAAAAAATAGACAAATATATAAGTATTTTCTTAACTTACGGAAGAAAATATCTTAGATAAAATATCAGAAATAATAATGCGATTTGAAAATATTTCTAAGGGTTCTTTTGACGTACCGGAAAAGAACGACTTAGACACACAATAAAATAACAAGTCAGATATCAGAGAAATACTTCTAAGAGCTCTTTGATTTACCGAAAAGAACTACTTAGATACAAAGTACAAAATCAAATATATAAAATAGAAAAAAAGCAAGATAAATATTTCTAAGTGTTCTTAACTTACGGAAGAACAACTTAGACACAAAATACAAGAAAAATAAACAATCAAAATATTCAAATAAAATATCAAACAATCAGTACATGAACAAATATAGATTAATGGAATATTCTAACCTGAAAAGGTCTGAATATACAATAATGCTAAAATAAACAAAAATGGTATATAGGAAATCAGAAATAAAACAATAACTTAGTTGGAACAATAATAGCACCGACTAGGTCTACAGTAGTAGAGGCAAGCTCGACTGACCGATGAGAGAAAATCTACCTGCTTTTATGTAAAACAAATCCTTTGTTTTACGTAGCGAAAGTGGAATTTCCCTGCATCGAATCAATTAGAAATTTGGATTTGGCCAACCTTGGAATTCCCAAGTATTTTAACCGATATCCAAATTCCTTGATCGCGTCGAGGACACTTTAAGTCATCCTGAAAGGAAAAATATTTGGAAAACGAGGTCCAAAAAGAAGAAGAACATCTTGGTTAAAGAACCTCAGAATCTGGTTAAATACAACATCTGTGCAACTTTTCCGCGCTGCTGCAGATAAGATAAAGATTGCCATGATGATCGCCAACATTCGTAACGGATAGGCACATCAAGAAGAAGAAGAAGAATATACTTCAGATAAAGTTTCTATTAAGCGTAATGTCAGACGTGTATTATATCACCGATGTTGCTTAATGCTTAGCCTGAACCAGTTTTTAAAATAGCGTTAAATAATTGTCGCGAAGGTGTTAAAATTGGCGATGAAATAAATAATAACATTATATAGGCAGATGACACCACCATAATGACAGGGAGCCTAGAAGGCCTTTTAACCCTGTTGAAAGCTGTAAACAATTAATGCACTAAATAGGGCTTAACAAACAACGAACAGAAATTTAAATGGATGGTGTTCGGAAAAATGAATATCAAAGACTCAATACTAAAAATAGATAACAAAATCCTAGAAAAGGTAGGTCGAAGGAAAAAACCGTCGCATGCTCAAAATCCCGTGGACTGCACAAATATCTTACACACGTGTGGTAGAGACCATCCACAAAGAGCGAGAATTGACTAACATTTTTAAAATAAGAAAGGTCCAACACTTAAGGCAATATAATTAGAGAACCTAATTATCGCTTACTCTGGTTGATTATTCAGGCAAAATCAAAGGAAAACGCTGAGTCGGAAGGAAACAACTGGCCTGGATGCGTAACATTAGATAAAGGACAGGTCGAACGGCCGAAGTTTCTTTTAGCTGCTGAACAAGAAATATTTCATCAACTTCTTACGACAATATCCAACGCTCAATATCCAATATCCAACCTATACGACAATAGCCAACTCTTGAAAACAAGCATAACACAAAGAATATCTGCTTAGCATGCTTAAAATTAAATTATCAATTTCGTTTGTTGGCAATAGAATCCATTCCTGTGTAAGAAAATCTTGAAAACCTTGTCTAGTATAAACATTGTACAAATAAGAAGAGACCGTCACTAAGGCATATCCCATACATGCCCCCAGTTTAACCCCCATGCATGAATTTCAAGTCTAGCGATTGTTTTGGCCACAATAAAAATGTAATATCCTCATTACGAAACCAATCTCTTACTGTTGCTGCAGTATGTGGTCTTTTATTATGTTGCATGTAACGCAAATTAGGACCAGCAGCAGTAGCAAATAAATGGGAAACAGGTTCTACGATATAATCAATATATTGAGATTAATTCGAAGTGCCTTCCACAAAAACGGGAACGACGATGACAAATTATTCTAGCCCACATCATAACTTGGAGACCCCTATATGCACGAACATCCTGTACATGCTTAAGTCTTGTCGACCAGGTCCTTTTAAAACTCTTACTCTTTTTGAATCAGGGTAGAGATAAAAACTAGCTTTATCTATGAGTAACACAGAATTTCATTAGTGTAATCTCTACTGCACATGATATTGTGCCCACCTTAATCTAAATTCACGATTTCCATGACGTAACATGGGAATCCTTAATGGACGTCTGGCGTGCAGGTCAGTTTCATATATTCTGTTATTCAAAGTTTTGGTCACATACAGTAATTTTGTGGGTAGATTCTAAGGACCTACGTGCACGTGCACTTACAACATACCGATCCTGTCCAGAAGTAGTTGGACGTTGATGACGTCCGTGTCTTTTATTGACATTCTTCTTTTTATTGCGCCATCTCCTTTCGAAGATGTATTCGATGCCTCCCATCGAATGTACATTTGTTGTTATCTTTAAAAATACTAGAATTTTAGTTTTGGAAACATTTAGATGTAAACCGAACATGTTGCTATAACAAACTACGGCATTTATTATATTCTGATTGTTGTTATGTTGTATATTGGTTCCGTTAATATTGATTCCACCTTGAACCTCGTCCAATACTTTTCTGAATATAGATTCCGAATACATATTAAATAGTAGCGGCAATAAGACGCAACCTTGTCGCACTCCTCGTCGGATTAGTATATCTTCAGATGTTGTGTGCTCTATTTCAATTGTTACCGTTTGGTGCCAATATAGTTCTGAGATACTTCGCAAAACTTGTTCGTCAATTCCAGTTGTACTCAGAATTTTGATCATCTTTTGATGGTTAACGCAGTCAAATGATTTTCGATAATTAATCAAACATGTATATACATCTACATTCATGTCTCTGCATCGTTGTGTTATTACATTTAAGGCAAAAAGAACTTCTCGTGTTCCCAATCCATTTCGAAATCGGAATTGAGTGTCACTCATTTGAAACTCACATCTCTTGTAAATTCGTGTTTGAATGATTCTAAGAAAAGTGTTAACCAGTCTGATGGTATTTTGCCGGTGTCATATATCGTATTAAATGGTTTGTTATTAAGTCGAGGTTTTTACTTTCGCTGTCTGCAATTAATTTAAGTTCTTCGACTTATAATTTCTTCTTTTGTTATTTTTGGACCGTTTTCATTTATTCGATTATCTGTGGTTGGTGAAAAACAAGGTCTATCATCAATGTCTGAATGTATTTTTTCCATCTCTCCAGTTTGTCTTTTGTACCTGTAATTATCTTATTATTATTATTTCTTATTTGTTGTTTGCCCCTTTCTGTATCTACTTGTCATTTCTTTTACTTTTTCGTGGATATTAAAGGTGTTATGTCTTTTCTGAAGTTGTTTAATTTATAGGTATTTGGTTTACATCCAGTTTTTTTTTATCTTCAAGGCAGTTTTTTATAATGATTTTATTTACTTATTTTTATTCTATTGGATTTGCTTTATGTTTTCGTCTTACGTGCATGAGGCCCATGATCTCTTGCATTATTCATTCTTGTTTTCTGTTGTTTTTCGTGAACCCGATGTCGTCTTCTTGTATCTTTATGACTTTCGTTTTAAGAGCAATCCATGTTACTTCAACGTATGTCTGCTAGAGCTGTTTAGCGACATTACTGAATTATTTATATCGATGTCGCAATCGCGTAATTACGCTACTAGACACGTCACAATGACGTGCCACATCAACAGATCATTTACCAAACGTACATGTGTTAAAAGCAGATCCATGACAATCTTTGCTTTTAATAATCTTGTTTTAGTAAAATTTTGAAGAAAATACAGATTGTCTTTAAAATTTAAAGCATTATTTCTTTACAATTTGAAGCAATTAAATGTTTAAATTTAAGACGCTGTCACTTTTGAGTTAATAACACAGTGCAATTGACAGATTGGTTTACATGACATAGCTTGATTTGTAGAAAACAAGTTATCAAATCGAGTGGTGTATTCGTCTCGAACTGTTTGCTCTAAGTCATTAATGCTTTGAAACACAATATGGATAGGTCGAATAAGTCGTCCCAGAATATCACATGCACGCTCTATTGGATTTAAGTCTGGGGGCTCCTTGGGGGCAATGGTAATAAAGAAATCCCAATTTCATTTTAGTAACTCGCGTTATTCTTGCAATGTGGGGCTCAACATTATCTTGCTCAGAGGAAAGTTTTCTCCAACAAATCGGGCAAGTAACACTACAAGAACATTGTTTTATATACCGTTTAGTATTTAAATTCCTCCCTCGAATTATAATAGGTTTATTATTACCATTAAATCTCTCTTTCTCTTTGTCAACCGTTTTCCATCGACTCCTGAATGTAGGTCTCTCCCAGTTACTTCTATCTTTCTCTATCTTGCGCTAATATAATCCACTGTTTGCCTCCCACTGCTCTTATGTCTTCTTCTTCTTAAAGTTCCATCTCCTATCGGAGGTTGGATATCATAACGGCTATGGTCACTTTGTTGGCTGCTGCTCTGAAAAGTTGTAGTGAACTACAGTTAAACCATTCTCTAAGGTTCTTCAGCCAGGAGATGCGTCTTCTTCCTATGCTTCTTCTCCCTTGGATCCTTCCTTGCATAATAATTCTCAGCAGCTCATATTTTTCTCCTCTGGTTATGTGACCCAAATATTCTAGTTTTTTTCTTTTTATGCTGTTCATAATTTCTAACTCCTTATTTAGACGTCTATGTCATCTACTCATATTTTTTTAGGTCTTCCCATGCTTCTTGTTGTCGTCCTTGATCTCCATTCTAGAATTCTCCGTGTCCACCTGTTATCATTATGTTGGGCCAGCGCCATTTCATTTTTGTAATTTCTTCCACAATATCCCTAATCTTCGTTCTACGTCTTATCTCGGTGTTTCTTATCTTGTCTCTCAGTCATATTCCAAGCATGATTCGTTCCATTGCTCTTTGCGTTGTTTCTAATTTTTAAGCAGATTTTTTGGTAAGAGCTACTGTCTCGAAACCGTAGGTACAAACTGGTAGTATGCATGTGTTATACACCTTTTTCTTTAAGTTTACAGGAATGAAGGTGTTTTTCAAGATATATGCTAGTTTGCCGAAAGCGCCCCATGCCAGTTGTGTTCTTCTTTTAATTTCAGCATCTTGATTTGGTTTTACTAGTTTGATGACATGACCTAGATAAACATAATATTCAAGATTTTCTATGGTATGATTATGTATTGTATTATTATATCCACCATTATATCACCTCCACCAAATTAAACTCTGGGAATAAAGCAGCATGGTTGATAACGTTGTGCAAGTCTTCTGCAAATCCTAGACCTCTCATTGGATGAGTATCTATTTAATCTTTATTTATCCTTAAAGAACATCGCACCCCATTCTTTTTAACATTTTAATTAGGATGTTCTCAAGCAAAGAGTAAATGTTGGCTCCAAGGATCTCCTATTAATATAAATCCCGGATAGGTGTTTTAGAGCTTAATTTACATTCATTTAACAGTCTTTTAACGATATAAATGGAAACTGTGTTGTTTGAACATTATTTATTTCTTGAACAAGTACTGCTGCTAACACTTGTAACCTAATAAAGCGATCTTCAAGTTAATTTGTGGTTCTTTGTCTACCTTAATTTGGCCTCTCGGTGTATGTTGCCTGTGTTTCCAAAATCTTTGTATTGTATCAAACACTGTACTTTGAGAAATTCCTGTAAAGTAATACCTTGTGCTACTTCTTCTGGTGTCATAATTTTTTAATTAAAATTTTAAAAAGGAGAGAACAAAAAATACTAGAAACAAACTTTTACACACTTAAAATACCAAAATAAACTTAAAATTATGCTATTTCCTATTAATAACAAAAAGTTTGTGTAGAATTGTTTTTGATCACAAAAATCATATAAACAGGTTCAAACAAGAAAAAGTTGTTTTATCTAAAAACGAAAAAATAGATAAAAATCTAAGTGTCCGATTAATTTTGCACTCCAATAAATCTGTAATAATTAAATGGAAGGATATTTTGCACAAAGTTTATGTTTTTCATTCAGAGTAAATTCTGTCACAATTTGTATTTATAACACTCAACCCACACACTACAACTTTCTTTTGTGTTCTAATTCGCTCATTAGAAGTTTATCAATACGTACGTGAACAGCTTGCCAGTAAGTAAATCGAATTGGGTTTTCAATGCAGACAGCCACCAGTGACGAGACCAGTGTTCGACGTCTTGCACCCGGCTCCTTACTCCCGTTTACTCCCTTTAGAAATGCCTCAGCGGTCCCCAAAGGCCCATTGACACGTCTTGTGAAGTGTTCGGTGGATTGTGTCGATGGCAACACAATCAGTGGACTGAGAAGTGAATAGGTCACAGACAGCGAGTTTTCCAGTAATTTTCATGTACGTTCTGAAAGTAAATAAGGTTTTTGAATGTGATGCAGGTATAAGTGTCCAAGGAATCACTAATTCATATAAAATTCTTTTGAGTGGATATTTTTGACAAACTTCTTTACATATAATGGTAACTACTTACACTACAAAAGTTTAAATAAGACATGTATTTTTCAGTAGTCTCCCGATCTTTTGACATTTTATTAGAGCTGGAGTGGTCTCCACGATTTTCTGGAATCCGAATATTAAACAAACAGGTTTATTATTTGTAATAAAAATTAACACGTTAATCGCCCACGTCAAATACTAAAATTTTTCCACTCAGGCCAAAACTCTCTTTAGAGATATTTATATTGATAACATTAAAATACTACGTAATAATTGACAAACAATTTTTTGAGATATTTTTTCGCATAAAAAAAAACAATTTTAAAATGTGAACCAACGTTTAGTTCTCGGTGCCTATGTATTTGTGAGGCCCTGAGACCCAAACGCGGGTTCACGCATTATTCAGGCTTGCTTTGTCTGACTTGTTCATACTCTCAAACAGCATACGGGTATCGCCGCCGTCACTTGTTTATTACGTTTTCTTATTTGATACTGAGAGGACGCTCTATTGAAAGTGAAAATGAGTGGTGATTACGAAAAAAATCAAGCACAATTACAAAAACTTTGGAGTGAAATTTTGTCTGAATCGGAAGATGAACCTTTTCAAGGTAGATCATCAGATGGATACAATCCTGAATACCATTTTTTACGTAGTATTATCTAAGTTATTTGTAAGGCCAGAAAGTATTTCATTAACATCTAAGCCAAAAGCAAGTGAAGTTCATGATGGAGCCATTCCTTCAACATCCAAAGAAATTTCTCAATCGCCGGATATAAATTTGTCTGTAGAAGATACTATAGAGGCAGTTGTTATGAAATATTGCACGGTCGATAACGACAACTCGGACAATGATGATCCTGATGTAATTTCAGAAGATGCGACTTGGTCTACGGTTACGGAAACATCTCTAAGGAAATTTGATTTCTCCATAGGTTCCGTAGGCCCCTCTGATGAGATTAGGGAATTCTATCTGGGTAAGACCCCTGTCGATTTTTTTACAATATTCTTCAATGAAAATGTAGTAAATCTTATAGTAACAAAAACAAATCGTTATGCACAACAAACCATCAGTAAAGGAATTACGCAACATTTTAGATTGCATAGATAGAATAACATTGATGCGGAAGAAATTACCTCATTCTTTGCAATTTGTTTCTGGATGGACTTAGCAAAATACCCCAAAATTACAGATTATTGGAGAAAAAGCCCATTTTATTCAAATAAATTCTTCCGAAAGATGTCTAGGAATTGTTTTGAGATGCTGCTGCGTTTGTTGCATTTTAGCAACAACGAAGAAGCTATTCCTGGTGATCATTTTGCAAAATTACGTCCTTTGCTGACACTAATGTTTGATAAATTCAAAGAAAGTTATGTTCCGGACGAGAAATTTGCATAGACGAGAGTATAGTTCCATTTAGAGGTCGTCTACTGTTCAAACAGTATATAAAAAATAAACGTTTCAAGTTCGGAATAAAGCTGTACAAGCTTTGTTGCAAAAGAGGATATACATACGACCTAGAAGTTTACAATTGAAATGACAAGGATCCAAATATGAGCGCATCAGAAAAAATTGTCCTCGAACTTATGGAGCCACTTCTTCGCCAAGGCAGGATTATTTTTACGGATAATTACTATACTAGCGTTGGTTTGGCAAAGGAGCTTCTAAAACAAGAAACTTACTTAGTCGGCACCCTCAGAAAAAACAGAAAGCTCAATTCCGTAGAAGTGACCACCAATCCAAACGATGTAAAACCAAATTTTATTCCTAATTATTTCTTCTTTTTTTTATTCTTTTATCTATTTCATTTTTGATTTCTGCGCCTTCTTTTTTTTCCCATAGATGAGTATAAAAATGTCCATAAGTTTCCTCTATAAAACAAAGTTGTTGTTTTAAATTATTAATTTTTTCAACGGACAGAGTATTCGTTTTGTTTGGTATAACTTCTAATACAAAACCTTCTGCTGAATTCGCCCTTACATTTTTTATTATATCCACTTTTAAGAACGGCGTGTTTGGGTCTAAGGAGTTTTTGTAGTAATATTCACCGTAGCTATCCACACGTATCAATTTGATATCATCTGTACCACAACAATTCTTTTTTCTATTTAATAAGTCTAATTTATTTTGTATGTCTGCTATATTTTTAAAATGGTCGGTCATATTTATAATAACATAACCTTTTTTACTTGATTCTCTTATAACATCTCTATATTGATCTGCGGCATACATGGTCTCAACTTTTCATAATTTCTTTTCAAT
Organism: Diabrotica undecimpunctata; assembly: GCF_040954645.1. Classification (NCBI taxonomy): domain Eukaryota; kingdom Metazoa; phylum Arthropoda; class Insecta; order Coleoptera; family Chrysomelidae; genus Diabrotica; species Diabrotica undecimpunctata. The sequence continues at coordinate 95,664,851 of NC_092811.1, forward strand.
TATTCCAAAATCGCTATCAGAATCTAAAAACGAATGCCCTATTTCTGGAAATTTATGGTCTATTATCTTCACGTATCGCTTTAAAATTAAGTACTGATATAGGCATATTAGGTTAAAAACGATTCACGTCGTTTACGTTCTCGTTGATCACGTTGATCCGTGATCCTTCTTTGGTTTATGGAATCTTATATTGAATTTTGTATTGAAAATTCTTTCATAAATTGAGTTTTTGACACAATCTTATTTTTCTTGTACACATTTTTCTTTGTAGAGCCTATACATCATTTCTAAGTGCAGTAACCCTTCCAGGTACTCTTTTTTTGTTATTTACACCTTCCACTTGTTTGTCATTTAACAGGAAATGGTAAGCCTTATTAATTGGGACGTGTACGAACTCATCACTTTATAGCCTCCCATGAAATTATTAGACCCTCGGAGATATAGTAAACTGATCACCAGCATCCTTTGGAGATTGGTAAACTCATCACCGCAGATAGGTAAACTCATCACCGGGATTTTTGCTGGTTTCTAATGCGAAAGATTTCCTCTTACCTGTTATACTTCTCGTTTATGTGATAATTTAATAAATTCAGAAATTATTTTAAGCAAGTTGCTTTAAAATTTAACTGAGATATTAATATGTCTCACGGTGTGGCCTATTAGACGTATCTGCCAATCTAAATGGTTTTGAGATCTAAAAATTTAGTTACATAGGATTTCGATAGTGAACTTTAAAATGAAAATATCTGTCTACATGTGCTATTTTTGTTTATATCGGAAGTAGTCCCAACTTTGTTATTTGATTTTCATTGCATTTTTATATTTCTCATTGCATTCTTGAGATAATTTGTTAAGCATACATTCGGTCTAAGTCTTACTGTTTTGGCGTTATTTGACTATCTTGAAAATAATAAAAGATTTTGGACAGTAAGTAAATATAAAATGTCTAAAAAATAGGAAAAGCTAAAAACTTGAGTGTGCTATTAGTGCATTGAAGTCGAAGGAAACTTAATTTTTTACACGTGCAAAGCTTTACATTTTATGGCATCATTGGCGGAAATTTTTAAATTTGAAGTAATTAGCAATGCATTTTATTGTGACAGAATGCATTAAAATGCGTAAGTACAGTTTCCTGTACTTTATCTTTCAATGACTTGTACAAAGATCCCACAATTAGAATGCTTTTAAAAACAAATTTTTTACATTTTTTGGTTAGTTTTCGCCATTATTTGTAGGAGTCAGATGAGTTGTTCATTTTATTTTATAAACATCATGACAACTAACCTCAATTAGTGTAAGATAATTTTTATTCTGTAATCGATGATGCAAATAAAGATTTGCGAAAGCTTGGTACACTAAAAAGAGTACTTCTTTGTCCTATCTTCAGCTGCACACCCAAATAGTTGTGTTTTGTAGTCTAACTGATCAGCGTTGACTACAAGCGTTTATCGCTTTTATATACATATGTATATATATAAGGAGTCGAATTAAGTCGGTACCATATGGAAAATTTTTTTATTTTAAGTTTTATGAAAAAAAATTTATTCTCTAGTTCTGAACGATCTATAACTTCAATCATCAGAATCGGATATTAGTATTCTTCAGTCATTTACGCGGTTCGTTAAACAACACGAATTTTATTAAGACTTGAGAATATCCACAATTCATTTTTTTGACAAACCGCGTATACAACTAAAAAAAATTTAATATCTGATCATTGTATTCTAGATTTTAGATCATTTAAAACTTTTTATGTAACATAATTATTTTATATAACAAAATTCATAAAACTAAAAATAAAAAGGTTTCACATATGGTGCCGACTTAATTGGATACCCTGTATATATATATATATATATATGTATATATATATATATATATATATATATATATATATATATATATATATACATATATATCTTACAATGTGACTTTAACAATTTAATTAGAAATCTCAAAATGTAATATCAGAAAAGGTAGTCTATAGCAACAAAGTAATATTATGCCTTGCCTCGTTCCAACCTTTGCTGGAGACGGTCGCATAAATTTGTTTTTCTAGTACAAAAATATCTATTATTATAGTAACCAGTTCTTATTGGAAACTATATCGTTAATTACTAATATTAATTATCAGTGTTCTAAAAACGCAAACAAAATAAAACAAGTGCTATTTCCAAACGCCAAATACCGGCAAATAAAAGCCATAGGCGTATCATAAATAATTTTTCGTGATGTATAAAATATTTAATCGTGATACAGGATGGATATAGACAATCCGTTCTTAAATTCAAACAAAGTGAGCAGATCTCCGCCGAGAAGTTCAACTTCAGAAAAACACATCGCTAATCTGCAAATAACTACCATGCAACAACCATCGAGCAACAGAACCTTGTCTAGCGAACAACAAAGGAATGAAAATTGCTCAACCAATATAGTACTCCAAGAGACAGAGTCAACTGAGAATCAACATGAACAACCAGGTAACTCTTTTCTTTCTAATCATGCTTCTTCTTCTTCTTATCTACCGTCACAAATATACATCGCAAATCCACAAAATAGCCAAGAAAACCAAGATCAAGAATGGAAAACTGTTCAAGCCCACAAACGAGCAAGAAATGACAGCCCTGGAGGTGATAAACAACTAAAACAAACAATAATGAGCGATTACTGGCTCAAAGCACCCACACCAACGTCTAATAGATTTGCTAGCTTAGATGAAGTACCTGATGAGACCAACCAAACCAGAACTGATGCAGTTAAAGAAAGTATTCAACCCCCACCCATATTTGTTTCAGATGTAGGTGATATACAACCTCTTCGACAATTGTTAGAAACAATATCCCCTCTGGGATATTCCATCAAATGTCTCTATAACAACCAAGTAAAGATCCAGCCCTCAACTTCTGAATATTACCGAAACATAACCAAAGCACTCAATGAGAAAAATACACATTATTACACCTATCAAACAAAGGAAGAAAGAACATTCCGAGTTGTGCTTCGTAATATGCATCAGACAGCAGATAAAGACGCTTTAGTACATGAGCTAGGATTAATGGGACACGAAGTAACCAACATAGCTAATATATATAAGAATGGATCCAAAATAGCGCTTCCGTTTTTTTATATAGAATTAAAAACTAAGCCAAATAATAAAGACATATATGATGTGAGAGCACTCCAGAACATGATTGTGTCCTTCGAACCACCATGTCCCAAACGTCAGGTTCCCCAATGTACCAAATGTCAACGCTACGGTCACACACAAAAATTCTGCCATATGCCTCCAAGATGCGTAAAGTGTGCAAGTAATCATCTTACTTTACACTGCCCACGAAAAGAACGCAGCAATAACGTAAAATGTGTACTTTGTATGGGAAACCATCCGGCCAACTATAAGGGCTGCAGCGTATACAAACAAATACAAAAAGAAAAATTCCCCCAACTCAGAAAGAATCAAGAGACCCACAGAACAGACACCCATGAAACCAATAGTCAAAGAGTAACCCCTGGTGTTTCTTACGCCCAAAAAACTTCAGGAAATAGTCAAGCGGATGAAATCACAAATCAACAAACTAATGTCGGCTCAAACCTTTCAACGAAAATTGCCAACCTTGAAAACCTGATGACAAAACTAGTAGAGAGAATGGACACTATGCTTAATCTTCCTATGACTATGATTTCCAAAATGCACTAATGCAACACAGACTTAAAATAGCCGTCTGGAACTCAAATGGCCTAACGAACCACATCCAAGAAATAAAAATTTTCCTCGACGAGAAGAAAATTGATGTTATGCTTGTATCAGAAGCTCATCTAACAGACAAAAACTATATCAAAATTCCAAAATACATTGTCCACTACACAAAACATCCAAATGACAAGGCACACGGTGGCACAGCTATTATTATCAAATCTAATATAAAACACCATGAGTTAAATAAGCTCAGTGAAAAGTACCTGCAATCAACGAGCATTGTCATCGAAGACTGGCTAGGCAACCTTACCTTATCTGCGGTCTACTGTCCTCCTGGTCAACCAATCAACGAAAACAACTTTAGCGCCTATCTCAGTTCTCTTGGACACAAATTAATAGCAGGAGGAGACTTTAACTGTAAACATCATCACTGGGGCTCTAGGGTAATTACAACAAGGGGTAGACGACTGCTGAAGTCAATAACAGGAAACAACCTACAACACATATCTACAGGAGAACCAACTTATTGGCCTACAGATCTAAATAAAACACCAGATCTCTTAGACTTCTGTGTGATTAAAGGTATCTCTCTTAACTATTTAGCAATAGAATCATGCTGGGACCTCTCTTCAGATCATTCTCCCATTCTAATTGACCTAGACTCCAAAATCATACTCAGAAATAAGCCTCCAGTCCTAACCAATAATCAAACAAATTGGAAAATATTCCGAAGCGCACTAGCAGAACAAATACCAACGAACTTGCCACTTAAAACAGAATTACAAATTGAAAATGCGGTACAACAACTTACTACCTCCATACAAAAGGCAGGTTGGATTTCTACTCCCGAACAAACAACATGAAAGGAAAGCATAAACTGTTCGCAAAGTGCAAAAAACCTGATCGATGAGAAAAGAAAACTTAGGAAAAAGTGGCAAAACACACACGCTCCTATTGACAAACAAAATTTAAACAGAATTACCAGAAGACTTAAAAATCTATTAAAAGAAGAGAAAAACAGGGGGATCCAAACTTACTTAGAAAATTTGACTCCGTCCAAAGACACCAATTATTCTCTATGGAAGGCGACGAGAAAGGTAAAAGGTCCACAAGACGCCATACCTCCTCTAAAAAATGTCAAAGGTAAATGGGCAAGAACAGACACAGAAAAATCTGAGACATTCGCTGAACATCTTTCTACAGTATTTAATCCATTTAACAGAGTAGTGCCATTAGAACAAAAAGAACCATTTAATTCTTTTCTTGAGGCTCCATATCAAATGGATCTACCTATCACCAAGTTTAATATTAAAGAAGTAAAACAGATAATAAAGAATGAGATACAACCCAATAAGGCTCCGGGATTTGACCTCATAACGGGTAAGATCCTCCAGGAACTAACCAATGACTGTTACAGAATAATCACTATGATCTTCAATGCTATGCTTAGTCTGCATTACTTCCCTCTGCAATGGAAAGTGGCACAGATTATACTCATTCAAAAACCTGGTAAAGATCCAAAAGATGTCAACTCATACCGACCGATTAGTCTACTCCCAGTCATCTCTAAGGTCTTCGAAAAACTTCTACTACGAAAAATCAAACCAATATTGGACGAACAGTGTCTCATACCTGACCATCAATTCGGTTTTCGTAACCAACATGGTACAATAGAACAAGTTCACAGACTATACACAACAATAAGAAGTAGTCTCGAGAACAAGCAATATTGTACTGCAGCCTTTCTAGACGCCTCTCAAGCTTTTGACAAGGTGTAGCATACAGGACTTCTGTACAAATTAAAGAAAAATTTACCTTACCCTTACTTTAAACTGCTTCAATCATACCTTACAGAAAGGAGATATCTGGTAAAATATAGTGAAGCCTATACAAAACTCTACCCCATCCTATCTGGTGTACCTCAGGGTAGTGTGCTCGGACCGATTCTGTACCTGATATATACGGCTGACTTGCCAATAAGCAATAACCTAACGCTTGCAACATTCGCAGATGATACTGCTTTCTTGGCCCCTCATAGCAACCCAATAATAGCATCAGAAAGACTGCAACTACATCTGAACAAAACAAATGAATGGCTTAAACTCTGGAGAATTAGAGTAAACCCCTCAAAATCTACACAAATTACATTCACTCTAAGAAGAGGTACATGTCCACAAGTTAACCTCAATGGACATACTTTGCCCCAAAAGCATGACGTAAAATACTTAGGTATTCACCTTGACAAACGTCTAACTTGGACCAAACATATATGGACGAAAAAGCTTCAATTGGGAATTTTATACAGAAAACTTTACTGGATGTTGGGAAAAAACTCTCACCTATCGAGTGACAACAAGCTGCTGATATACAATACAATAATAAAACCCATTTGGACATATGGCTCACAGCTCTGGGGTTCAGCTAGCAAATCTAATATTATGATAATACAAAGATTCCAATCCAAAACTCTGAGAACAATCGCTAATGCACCTTGGTATATCCAGAATGATGCAATACATAGAGATCTTCAGGTACTAACAGTTTCTGAAGAGTGCAAAAAAACTTCTGAACAATATCAAAACAGGTTGCGGGTGCATCCTAATACCTTGGCACACAATCTTCTCAACAACCAACAAGCGAAGAGATTGAAGCGACATGACCCCTTGGACCTACCTCACCTATCCTGACAGAGCCTACAGCAGTGGGAGTTACGCCTTCAACAGCACCCAGCCATTGTGATCAGTGCCGCTTTTAGTGCTCGCGTATCAGTGTATGTGCGCATCCTACCGGTAAAAAGCCAATTTGTGTCGTGATGATTTGGTCACTGGACCTTACATCTCTCTGTCATGTAAAGACAAAAAATTTTACTTATTGTTTTCACTGCAAAACAGATTGTAAAAATCTTAAATGTTAACCCTTAACTGGTATGGTGATTTAAAATTACACTTAAAGTATGGCGGGGTCAGATTTGACCCTGTGCCTTTTTTTGCATGCAGCAAATAGAAAACAGAAAAATTTTCATTCAGATCGAATATAAATCCTTTTTATTATAAATAATAATGTTTACATATACTTTTTAATAATATCTGGCCTACTTCTGGCTAAACTTATAAAAATTAACATGGCTTTTCTTATCTGTAAAAAAAAATAGAGAAAAAATTAAAAATAATTTTAAACGGAATTGTTTTAATCAAAACAAACCTAAACCTAGGGAAAAATACTTAAAAACATGAAAAAACATAATAAACAAAAATTCTGACAACTACATTTTGCGCAGTATTTTATTGTTCGGAGCAATTTGTACACATGTTGGACGTTTTGCAATGGTCTTTGCAAATATGCCTGCTACACTCGTCACATACAATTGGATGTTTGTTGTCACTGTAAGGGCATAAGAAGCATCTGGCACGCTTAGGTTGTCGACGTTGAGGGTTATCTATGCTTCGTGGGGCCTCATCTGGGATATTGCTGATTCGCCTTATGGTTACCTTCAATTCCCGAGGAATGTTTTTCATTTGACTTCTTCGAACTAAGTGTTCGTTGATCATTTCTCTCCCTAAATCAATAAGGAAACGGTTACGAACCATCTCATTATTTGGATTAGCAGCATTATAAATTATGCCTGCATTTGCGGCGGAGATGTCCATCATTCGGTACCACAAAGTTAGAGGCCAACGCCGAGTACGTCTTCCTACTTTGTAATTGGCACAAATTTGGTCCAGTACATCAACGCCAACTTTCGTTAGGTTATAAAAGGAGATGATGTCTGGTAATTTCTTTGCTCCTTCTTCGACCATGTTATTATGGTGCATTGTAGACATCATGCAAACTGAGCGATTTCTTTTTGAAACGTATGACGCAATTGTTATATCCTTAGTAAATCCAAAAGCGAGGAAAGTGGTTCACGTTGCTTACTAGCTAGGAACTCTTTAGGTAACTCCCTTTTATTCCGTCTAATAGTACCTACGTATGTCAAGTTTTGGCGTTGCAATTCTTCAACCAGCTCTAGTGACGTGAACCAATTGTCCCCTGTAATATTACGGTTCGAATTTGCTATTGGTTCAATCAAAGTTAGCACAGTTTGGGTTGGAATAGATAGCTTCTTTGGATTTGCCCTATTTTCATCTTTGCCCGTATATACAAAAGCATTGATCAAATAATGTGTACGAGCGTCACACAAACACAATATTTTTAGTCCGTATTTCACAGGCTTGCTTTTTATAAACATACGGAACCTACACTTTCCCCGAAATCCAACCAACATTTCGTCCACGGTTACGTATTCCCCACAAGAATAGTTTATCTTACAGTTTCCAATAAATCTGTAAAACAAATTTGAAATTGCAGCAAGTTTATCTCCGTCTTCAATACGTTGTCGTCTAGTGGCTGGATTGTCAAATCTTAAGGCTGTTAGCAGGAAACTGAATCTCTTTAGAGTCATTGTTGCACGAAAAATGTCACGACCTGTTCCATCTGTTGCAAAAAGCGAATTTATGTCCTCGTGACTCGACTTGAACACTCCAGCTAGATAGAGAAGACCGAGAAATGCTCGCATTTCTACTTCATCGACATGATTAATAAACTGACATGACAAGGCCTGATCGCCATAGGTTGCCTGCAGTTCAGTTATTTTCTCATTCGTTCTTGCGATAACTTCATTTATAATGTATCCATCGAGAAAAAAACTGAGCGCCTGCAAGGGTGTAGTTGGCTTATTGGTCCGACATGGTCCCGAAAGGCCAGGAATATGCGACACTATGTTGGTGACGCGAGTACGGCTAGACGCAGGTGGCGTTTTCGCCCACTTTTTTCTATTTTTTCCGTAGAAATAGCCACTTTCATCCCCAACAATTTCACTTTCAACAGATAAGCTAACTTCTTCGACAGAGTGCCTATCACTGCCATCAACAGCTTCATCTTCACTCTCACTATCAGCATTGTAGTCACTATCCGTATCGTGATCACTAACAATCGTCTCTGCATCGGAAAGGTCGTTGTCGGTATCCCATAAAGTTTCAGCAATATGTTCAATTTCCTTTTGTGTCAAAGGCGCCCTTTTGTCACGCACGTTCGACATATTATACTTCGATCACAACTCTAAATTGAAAGAACAAACAAAATTGTATTTTTTTCTGGAAAAATAACAGTATTGTGCTTCTTACCCGAAAACGAGAAATTATCCTTTAACGGTATGGCAGGGTCAAATCTGACCCAATTCACAATATTCACGTGGAGCCACTAATTGCTTGCGGGCGACTGATAGCGGAACTGAAGCAGTTGCACGCCTTGAAAGAATACCTCAAATGGTATGTTGCCATATCGCCTAGTTTTTCCGAAAATTACAAAAGAATTTCCAATAGGGTCAAATTTGACCCTGCCATACCAGTTAAGGGTTAATAAAAAAAAAAAAAAAAAAAATGCCTTGCCTACAAGAAACATCTTATACAGTTTACTTAAAGAACTTAATTACGCTGATTTTTTTCTGTTTGATCAGGATGATTCGCGAAAACCAGTGCGAAACAACCAAACAAAAACGGTATAAAATTTCTACTCACCAGTTGTATGACATTTAGCCTTACACCCTTTCGTCGCACAAGTCCACAAAAGGCAATTCGATTTTTTTAGAGTCTTTGGCAATTGTAATTTGAAATTATTGATAACCATTATTCTTTGTCCACGTTGGCTCAGGACGTAATCAATTAACAGTTCACTATCCTACTTTCACTATATAGAAGTAACAAGGGCAAATGACGAGAAATTTTTCTTTTCGCATGATTTTAGGTAGCTATCAAGAGAATCTTGTGGAATTCCCAAATAAAAACCAATAAATTGCAGTTGCATTTAAGACATCTGGATTTGGATTATTCTGTGAAATTACCAAAAGCTAGCGCTTTGCTGGGATTTTATGGTCTATACCTGATCCGGGGTGCAGGTAGGCCAGTGATCAGTTTACCAATCTCTTAGTGTCTATTTTGAAAACCCTACTTTTATAGCGGTGATGAGTTTGTACTATGTACGAGGATATTTATGGTAATTGGTGATGAGTTTACGTGTACCCATTAATTGAACATTTACTGTTACCATCTTTATTGTTAAGTAAAATAGATACATTTTGATATGTATTCTCTTTGGCGAGTCTTGTCCCCTAACTCGTAAAATTCTATGTATTAGCATTGATTCAATATAATATTTATTTATTTATTCTGGACATTTATATAAACAGTTATTGAATGGCGGTTTTAATTGTTTTGGCTTTGTGCAACCTGCCCAGTCCTAACAAATAGATCTGCTCTGTTGCCATCTTATGTTTCTTTACATTTCTCTTCCACTTCTCTGAATGAATCCTCCCTTTTCTAGAAGTTTTTTTATGTAAACTAGGATCTGTCATTTGTATTTGGCTCATCGGTGTAGCTTAAATCATCAGCTTGGGTGAAATGTGCCTTAAATTCATCAAGTGTATGCGGATATTCATTTTCATAAACAACGCTTTTAACCATAAAAATACTGGGCAGTGTCTTCTGCAGTATATGTATTCCGTTGTGGATTTGAAACTAGTTCTAAAAATGCCAAACTCTTTTTTTTTCTACATGATCTAAAAACCAAAATTAGTATATCTTTAAAATTTTTGCGTACCAATTGCTAAATTTGGTCACCATACTTAGCCAATGAGGAAACCATTCACACAAAGACGATATTTTACAGAATCGGTTATTCATAGGATAAACATTATTAATGATTATCACTTAACTTTTGATTCATTTTTGTTATTCTTCAACAAAAATATTAAGCATATAAACCTGTTGCTACGAGTCTATGATGGTGTGGCATTGGCAAGATATCCCAATGTCACTGGGATATCGAAAATAATTTGAAGTCACGATTTCGTTCAACACTGAGATATGTCACTGTTGTTGTTTTCAGTGTATATGAAGCTTAAAAGGAGTATAGTCGTTTATTCATTGCTGAGCAACATTTTGTGGAGTTATAAATCTCTCCGTGTTACCAGTATAGAGTGCAAGAAATTTTTTATGTATATAATGTACTTAAAAAAATGAAATTTGGGACTTGCTGTTGCATTGAGGTATGAGTTTGAGTAACAGTGTACCTTAAGTCGGTGTTTTTATACTTAAAATCAAAACGGTCCCATTATTTCGTAAATAGACTTCAAAACTAGGACGACACGGACAAACAACTTCAAAACACTGGGCAGTGTGAATAAAATTGTAGTATGCACTTAAAGTACCTTTTTCGTAGCAAAAGCTAACATTTTTGTAAATAATATTAAGTCGTAGCTTAAACTTATAAGTTTATTCTGTTTGCTTTAAGTATGCTCTGTCTTTTTGTAGTAAAAGCTTGTATAGAACTTCAATCGAACACGTTTAAAAATGGCTCTATTTATGAACATCAGACGTCGAAAATATTATTCTCAACGAAATGAGTGTCGGGATGAGGAATATTATAATTTATATCGTTTTTCGAGAATAAATGTGGAGTGCTTAGCAGAAAATTTCCATGAAGACACTGGAGAAACAAGGGGAGGAGCATTAAATCCCAAACAAAAAATGCAGATAGTTCTTCGATTTTTAAGTGATCCTGGATTTCAAATTGGAGTTGGCAAGGATGAAGGTATTCATCGAACAACAGTGAGTAAAACTGTGAAATTTGTTTTGACTAAAATAATTCAAAAATCACATATTTGGTTACGTTTTCCTTTAAAGCACAACAAGAGTGGAGTGCTAAGTATCAATTTCCTTGTGTATTTGGTGCTGTTGATTGTACACATATAAGAATTCCGAAACCATCTGAGCATGGAGACGAATACTATAACAGAAAAGGAAACTTTAGCATAAATGTACAGGCAACATGTAATGCAAAAGAAGAATTTACTTCCATAGACGCTCAGTGGCCTGAGTCAGTACACGACATTAGAATACTAAAGAATTCAGCAATTTATGTCGAAATGCATAAAATGCGGCATAATTATATGCTGTTATTAGGCGATTCTGGTTATGGAATCAGACGTTGGCTGATGACGCCATACAGAAATCCCGAACTCGTGAAGAAATTGCGCTTAACACACTTTTCATGAAAGAAAGAGTCATAATCGAAAGGTGCTTTGGCCAACTGAAGAAAATGTGTCCAATTTTGCAATATTTAGTGTAAAACTAGACATATATATATATATATATATATATATATATATATATATATATATATATATATATATATATATATATATACCCGGTATTTAGGCGGCACACGCCCTTCCGGTAGGGATCTATGGAGGAGTATCACCGAGCCGCAAGCCCTTATCTCTTGCCGTACTGCTCCACCATAGGCCGATCAGATACCAGCATATTCTAGACTAAGCCGCAGATCCATTTTAGAATTTTAAACTGCTGCGTTAGCCTTTTTGTTTTCTGTCACCGAGCTGGGGATCGAACTGACATCTCTCGCAGTGAAGCGAAGGAGAAGCCAGCCGCCCAGCCCGCTTGGCTATCCGATCGACACCAGACAGAGATGCATCTGTTAATATTTAGTTGTGCTGTACTTCATAATATATCAAAGTATTTAAATGATCCACTTCCTGTCGATGGAAGAAGATGTCATGTTTGACGAAGGAGAAGAGCAATACAATTTAGAAAATGACGCTGAAAATGTTATGAGAACGGGACTCAAACGGAGAGAAGATATCAAATATTTAATTTACAAACATATAACATTTTATATATTTTATCTAAATATAAAGAAGTTGAAATTTCGGGACCTTCGCTTTCGGGACCTTGGGTTTCCGGTAGACTTTGACGTGGCTTGTTCAATACAAGTTGTTCTCGCTCGATCTGCATGGGCGTAAGTTTTAACTGCTCAAGAAGAACCAGTCTTTGTAAATCTGCTGTGCATAATTTTGCAGTCTCATCTATTTCTTGCCCTTCCAGCTTATTTCTTTTAGCTTGTGATGGTGTAATATAAGAGGAAGGAGAAGGAGGTCTGACTAAAACATGCCTTGTCTTCGCTGGTTTTTGCATTTCTACATTTTCTAATGGCTTCAATTCCGTTATCGCCGCTCCAGGAATTTTATGCAATGTTGGGTTTTTCTCATCTTTATCTATAATATCCAGTAATTTTTTTTCCAATCTTTCAAAATAATTTTTGTATTTCCAGTTGCTTTGATATCTGTTTTCTTTTTTAATTCATTTTTCATATTTTTAATCTTTTTTTTTTTTAATTGTTTTACATTAATACTTTTGCCATAAATCGTTTGGTATGATTCCTGCATTTTAATTAAGGAAATTTCCTTATTTTTTCTTATTAATGGCAACTGCGATTTATCAAATAAAACTTTGTGACTAGATAAAGCCTATAAGAAGCGCAAATTTCCACTTTGTTCTTCACCGACTTCGGAGTCAAGAGATTCACTGTCGTACTCGGAACTCATTTTTTGTTAGTATATAACTAAATAAACTTAAAAATCTGTTGACAAAAATAGAATACGGCCGGTTTTTGTGAATTTTTTTTTAGATTTGTTGTTCCTGTTGTTAGTTTAAACTTAAATTTTTTAGTATACACTTATAAGTATAAGCAAAATATTATTCACAAATTTTTCAGAATGTACTTATACTTATAGCTGAATCTAATAAGATTGTACACTATAACTGAATTCCTAAAGTAAACACTTATTGTTTATTCACACTGCTAATTATCAAAAATAGTCCAATTTACCTCGTATTATATGCTTGAATTTTATATTCTTCCTATACGACACAATAATAATAACGTTTCAACTATCGGATCAAAAAACTAGTTCTGCAACCGGCAAAAATTCTTCGACTAGTATTAAGACTGGGCGTTCCCGGAAGAAGATCTAACTGTTTACGTGCCTAGAACTGGTACTTAGATCAAATAAAACGAATGATCGCTATTTTGTGGTCTTTTATTCTGGTTTATGTGAGATCAGAAATCTTCAATTAGTCAGATGATTTGCTGCTCGGCATTTGTTAGTAGTTTATGTACATGTTCATCTTTAGAACGCTTGATAGATACTTCGTTTAAAAGAATTCGATGCGTTTATTTATGTTATAATAATAATTAAGTATTTTGTTAAATTATCGGTAATTAATCACGACTGGTACATATATATATATATATATATATATATATATATATATATATATATATATATATATATATATATATATATATATATATATATGTATATATATATATATATATATATGTATATGTATATTATATATATATATATATATATATATATATATGTAATATATATATATATATATATATATATATATATATATATATTATTTATCGCTTATTAAACATTGCATGTCCAACACAATGGACATAATTGTATTTCCTCGTCCAAAATCAACTTTACAGACAAATAAATGGTACCCCAATGGGCTCCCCACTATCTCCATTAATTGCCAAGATCTTTATGGAAGATATCGAGACCCGATCACTATCAACATCAGTACTTAAACTCACATGTTGGCTATGATATTATGTTAACGATACATTCGTCATTTGGCCCCATGGCAGAGATGCTTTGGTGTCTTTTCAAACCCATCTGAATGGTATAAATCGCAGTATCCAGTTCATGATGGAGGTGGAAACTGATTTATCCCTACCGTTTATCAACGTTATCATTATTTATTATCAAAAAAAAAATCAATCTTGAAGTTTTCATCACTGTGTTTATCGAAAACCCACCCATAACAATCGTTATTTGCCTACTGACTCTCGTCATCCACCTTCACAAATTAATTCAGTTATTTATAATCTTGTCTCCAGATCAACACCCCTTTGTGATGATCCAAGTAGATCCGCTGAGCTTTCTAATTTAAAAATCCTCATCCAAAACGGTTACCGCAAAAATCACATCAATAGGAGCATCCACAGAAATCAATCTCCCACTCAATCTCAACCCAAAGACTCAGACCCTCATCATACGAAAGCTTTTCTTCCTTAATAAAATTTAGAGCGCTTAGCTTAAACGCTGGCCGCGATAGGGAAATTTAAGGTTACTCCAGTTTTGGCCGTAAAAGGGTCGGCAGAATGTAAGGGGATGGATAGAGTTTATTTTCCTCTGGTGTCTTAGCGCCTCGACTGGGTTACTTTTTGTTAAAAGTTAACCAAAGTCACTTCGATTTAAGGAGATGGTTCCAGGCTTTGACTTTTTTATGAACCTACTCCGGCCAATAGCGACTAGAGGCAAAATTTTGCTTAGAAGTATACAGTGGTCATAAAGAAGAGATCCGAGTTAACAGACTCTAGTAAAAAAATATAAAAATAAAGTCTGCAGTTGCAATATGGTTAATTTGTGGTGAAACTAGAATTCACTGTGAGTCCTTTTATTATTTTTTGTTTTTCTGCTAAAGAAAGTTATGTTCAAAAATGTATAACTTTATAAACGTCGCATGTGTGTGATTCTTCTTTAAATAAGTTTAAATATTATGTCATTTTAATTTCTTTTGATTTTATTCATTTATTAACTTTCTTTGTTATTTTACTATTTTTAAAAGGTAAAAGAAATAATAAATTAGACTTACTCACAATCAATTTAATTTAACTAATCAGACGACCGGTTTCGCTTTCTACAATATGCAAAGCATCTTCAGGTCGCGATACAAAGTTAAATAAATGCTGAAAATAATAAACCCATATTAGGGTGTTGTCTAATAAAGATAAAACAAAGATAGATGATATAAATTATATAAATTACAGTAATTATGCCAATATTACATGTCTGTGGTTTTTCAAAATGTTTAAGCAGACAAGGTAAGACCCACAAATTGGTAAAATAGTCTATTAAACTGTAATGAATTAATAAATAAACAAATAAATAAAACATTACTTAAATGCCGGTACTCTATTATTGATGGTTGAAAGAACATGGTTCAAACTATCTTGTATTGTTGATTGGAGAACTCAAGTCAACTATTGTAATTGTTTAACAGTAAACGGGGAAGTTCTTGGGAGACAGATTTTATCCAATGAAGTAGAGATAGGTAAATGTAATTGTTTGTTTGGTGAAAGTAATGTTCTATACCATTAAGTTCTTTAAAGTTGTTTATATTTATTCTGGAGATATATTTATGAAATGTGTGTTATTTATTGAGATTTTTATTTTTGTTTTGGAAGGTGACAGTTGTGAGACAATGAATAAGAATAGATGTACAAATTGTGTGGGTGTGCAATTATATCAGCTTGTAATTCTCAAATTTCTTTGATAAAGTTATGTTGCATTATGTGGCAAGTTGTAAAGTCCAATATATAAAGTTAAAAATTAAAATTGAGACACTTTAAGACACACAGAAAACACACAGAAAACACTTAAAAAACGGGGGGACGAAACAGACAATAAATTTAAAAAGTGAGAGGATTTTAAAAGAACTACATCTCTTACTTGGAGACAATGAGTTTTTTATGTTATATATCAGATTTTAGAGGTAAACTTGACAAATGTAGGTTAAAGTGTGACAGTTCTTCTTCTATTTTAAATGCTGTAAGTTAAGCTGTAAGTTAAGTTATCTAGTTTTATGTTTACAAGACCGTTTTATTGACGCCATACAACCTTGTAACAACTTCTTCTTTGTGTGCCGTGCTTATTTTTAAGTGTTGGCTATCGTCGTATGCAAGCTGATGAAATGTTTCTCGATCGGCAGCTTCTTTTTCAAGTGCCCTCTCTGCTACGGAGTTTGGCAATCATAATTGCTATTCGTATCTTTGAAGCTGTTGCTCTAAATAATTAGTTAGATGTGCACTGGAACCAGTCTCTTAAATTGCGCAGCCAAAATATACGTCGTCTCCCCACGCTTCGTTTGCCAGAATCTTTCCTTGGCTAATTAACTGGAGCAATAGGTACGTTTACCCTCTCATCACATGACCAAGATATTCCAACTTTCTTCTCTTGATGGTGATCAACAGCTCCCGTTCTTTGTTCATTCTTCGACGAACTACACTATTTGTTATTTTGTCTGTTCAAAGTATTTTCAAAATTCTTGTGTATATCCACATTTCGAAGGCCTCTAGTTTATCGGTATTGCTCTTGTTTGATCGGCAGCTACATGAAACAAATACCGTTCGACCTGTCCATTGTCTATAATTACGAAGCCAGAACTTGTAACAGCTATTTTGTCTAAATTCGTTTAAATTTCGAAAGCCTCGAAACTCGAAAGAACGAAATAAATCGCTTAAATTTCCAATAAATAGCTCAAAACGAGATATCTCGGGTTGGTTATTTTAGATGCAATAAGTGCAAGACGAATTATCTCGGGTTAGTTTCTTAAGGGATTAAAGTTAGTTTTATCGTCGAATAAATGAACCATGCATTAAAAATAATAATTAAATTCAAAAATACTGACAATAACATTTTAAATTAGTATTCTAACTGTTAAAGAAGTCTTTAATGTCTAAATTGAAATTTTATGCCAGGTAAATAAAACATTATCAAGAGAAAAATTTAGTTTGCCTGGAACAAAAACAAAATAATTTGTTTAATTTTATAAAAATTTTATTTCAAAATACGCCAGAACAAAACGGCATCATAAAATATTATTTTTCACCTTATAAATTTATATTTCATTTAGTTCAGAACAACTTTATTAACACAGTTTTAATTTTATGCATTTTTTCTTTCTTTACAATTTCGGTTCTCGAAAAGATATGTCACAATAAATTTAAGAGTGCGACTAACAGTAGTGTATATTTTCGTTCCAGTGACAAATTTTGGTGCAAAATATAATACATTTTTAATTTTGTTTGAAAATGAAGTATTTTTTAATTACAGCTCTAGAATATTCCAAAAATATTAAATGTATACGATAGACTGTTTTTTTTGCAATGATTTACATAAGGACCATCAACAGCACTTTAAATAAACTCTTAATTTTGTGCAGCACTCTTAATTTGGACCCATAATTGGATTTCTTAGTATGAAACGTTATCTGGCTACATCTTACATCGTAATTTAGTTCGAAAAACGTCTAAGGTTCCATTTAAACAATATAGAGAAGTCGCAAATGGAATCAGCTTAAGTTTGATATGTAAATGAGCACATAGGCGTGCGAAGGGTGGGTTGGGCTAGACTAGGTTAGGTAGCTTAAAAGGTGGTCAAATGCTTTTAAATAGATAATTAAACAGAATAAATTTAAAAGAAAAACAGATAAAGCATAAAGTAAAATCCGAAGATTTTCCGAAACCAAAATTCAGATTCTCACCCAAACCTGTGCTTTCTACGATTTTCAAAGATAACTAGTCTTTCCTAAAAACAGACAAGTTCAAACCACAGTAAGAAGACAAATATCGCAAGCGACTCCAATGGCTATTAATGGGTACCCCCGTTTAAGATAGGCAAAATGACCTCTCTTCCAGAATTAAATTTTTTTAATTTGTTTACGTTCTATTTGATTAAAAATTAAAGGCATCATTTAATTTAAAATATATGTAAACTATAAAAAAATAATTTGACCTATTTTAAAGTCTATAATATTAGGAAAATCCCCCAAAACCCTTAAAAAAGCAGTTTTTTGGATTTTTGAAGATGGTACACCATAAGGAAAAATCTGAAGAGATATAGTTTTTAATCAAATAAACAAAATAAAAAAATTTACCAGCATCTACATTCAAAAAAAAGTTATACGCTTTTTTCAAAAAGAAAAATGCATTTTAGGGTATGTATAGTCAATCCATGGGTCTATAAAAAGTAGACAAGTTTTGTGAAAGCCTCATCGTTAAGGTAAGTTTGTAATTGTTATAAAATTAAATATTTTTGTGTAAAACCTGTTATTTTACTGTTTGAAGATGGTATCATGAGGAAGAATCTGACTTGCCTGATATAAATAATGGATATGATATTGTAGAAGAACATGAGTATGGACATGGTAATAAATAATCTTTTTCGAATGATGAAAACATTGATGCAGAATTAGACCAAGAGAATGAGAATAAAATTGGAAAAAAGTATTATTATGGGAAAAATTGACAAAAGTGGGCGGTAAATGAACCTGTAAAGAATGTGCGAACTCCACAACAAAATATAGTCATATTCCTACCAAGGTTGAAAGGTCCTGCTCGTACTCTAGGAGATCAAGCTACTCCAGAAAATATATGGAACCTTCTGAAGCTATGATAAATACTATAGTTCAGTATACAAATATAAAGATTGCAGAAATTTGAACAAGGTTTGCTGTAGAGACAAGAACAGATTTAAAAGATACGGATAGTACTGCAATACGAGCTCTGATGTTATACGATGCCACATCTAGGAAAGAAAGATTGTAAGAAGAAACACCAGCGGCTTATATTAATAACATTTTTGAAATGTTTTTTAAAAATTTTCAAGATGTATTTACCATTGGGAAAATGCATGCATTGATGAGATGTAAATCTGGTTTAGGGACCAGTGCAAGTTCCGGATGTACATACCAATTAAGCTACGAAAATATGGCATAAAACTGATGTTGATAACTGATGCTAAGACTCAACTTGCCTATAGCGGCTATACATATACCGGAAAAGGTTAGAAAATTACCTGGAAAATTAACCAAACCCACTCAATCGGTAATTCGTCTCTCAAAACCTCTATTTGGCAGTAATAGGAACATTACTGCAGATACTTGGTTGTCTTCTCTTCAGCTGGTGAAGGAGTTACAGTCCAGAGGCCTTACCTATGTCGGAACTATGAGAAAATCAAAAAAGAAAACACCTCCAGAATTTAAGACAAACAAACAAAAACAAGTTGGTTCTGCATTATATGGATTTTTAAAAACGCTGGTTTCATATATTTTTACAATAAACAAGGCTGCAATCCTCATTTCCTTTATGCATCACTGTCATGCTACGGATGTTGAGAGTAACAAACCTGAAATGATATCATTCTATAATTCAACAAAAGGAGGCGTTGATGCACTAGATGAGAAATTCAGCATTTACCGCTCATCAAGGAGAACTCGACGGTGGCCATTTTTTATCAAATATCTTTCTTTCTTTCTTTCTTTCTTTCTCCCCTTCCTTTTACCCTAACAGGGTGTTGGATTTGGGCTAGCTATTTTAATTTCCATTTACCCACCTCTTCTATTCTTTTCTGTTTCCTGCCATTATTTTCAATTCCTCGAGTGATTTTTGTTTAAGTTTCCCGCCTCTACTACTTGCTGTATCCATTTTTTTCTTGGTCTGCCTCTTTTTCTTTTTCCGATGTTTTTTGCTTCATAAATTTTTCTTGTTATTCTATTGGATTGCATCCTCATCAGATGCCCATACCAGTTCATTTGTCTCTTTGCTATTTTGTTCATTATCGGTTCCTGGTTGGCCATTCTCCTGATAGTCTCGTTGCTTAATCTATCCCATTTTGTCTTTCCAACTATCCTTCTTAGATGTCTCATCTCCATTGCGTTTATCCTGCTCTTATGTTTTTCCAGAATTGTCCAGTTTTCACTTGCATAGAGCACAGTCGGTATCACTATTGTGTTATATATTTTTATTCTTGTTTCTCGTGCTAGTTCTCTTTTTCCCATTATTGGGGCTAACGCATAATATAACTTGTTTGATTTCTTTGCTTTATTTGTTATTTCGCAGTCTATTTTTCCATCATTAGTTATTATACTTCCCAGGTATTCGTAAGTTGTTACTATTTCCAATTCTTTTTTTACATTTTATCTTTATTTGATTATCTTCCTTATCTCCTTGCCGCTGATTATCATTATCTTACTTTTTTCCTCGTTTATCTCCATTTTAAGTTCTTCTATTTGTTCTACCCATATATCCATTAGTTTCTGCATTTTATTCTCGGTATCTGCTATTAGTACTATGTCGTCTGCATACATTAAGACTCTATTGTTACCGGTTGTAATCTGCGGTAACCTATTATTGTCTGTAGTTGATTAGTTCTGACTCTAGTGTTTCTTATCAATTCGTTCATTACTATTATGAATAGCAAAGGGCTGAGACTATCTCCTTGTTTAATACCTCTCTTCCAATTAAATGCTTCCGATCTTTCCCCTGTTATTTGTACCCTTCCTTTTACCTCTTTGTAAGTACTTTCTATAATTTTTATCAATGCATTAGGTACGTTAATTTTCCTTAAGCATTTCCCTATAATATGTCTTTCTATCGTGTCAAATGCTGCTCTTAGGTCTATGAATGCTAATACTAGTTTTTTCCCCGTATCTATGCTTCTTTCTATTAGGTTTCTAATGATATATATGTTGTCATTTGTCTGTCTTCCCGGTCTAAATGCCGTTTGTTCTTCTCCCAATACCATTTCTACTTATTGTCTCAGTGTCTTCTCTATTATTTTCGTATATATTTTAAAGCACACCGATGACAGACATATTGCCCTATAGTTGTCGCAGTTTACATGTTCTCCTTTTTTGTATATTGGCACGATGATATTGTTCTGCTAGTTTTTAGGGATTGTTTGTTTTTCCCACGCCTCTTCATTTATTTTCCATAGCCAGTTTATTCCTTCTTCTCCCATGTATTTTACCATTTCCGGTTCAATTTCATCATCTCCACCTGCCTTGCCTATTTTTATATTTGATAATCCTTCTATTACTTCTTCTCTACTTATTTGCTCTGACTCTGTGTTTTCTTCGCCTTCATTGATTATATTGTCTTCCTTTATCACTTCGGTATCAAATTTTTTCTCATAATATTCTTTCCATACCCTAGCTATTTGTTCTGGGCTTATTTGTATTTGGTTTGAAGTATCTCTTACTGCGTTTATTTCCTTTCGTTTTCCTGCCTTATGTGTCGTATTGTCGTCTAAAAGTTTCTCTTATTTGTTATATATTCTTCCTGAAGTTCTTCTCCAAATTCTTTCCATGTTTTTGTTTTTGCTTGTGTGACTGTCTTTTTTGACAATCGTCTCTACCTATAGTATTTTTCTTTATGTTCTTCTAATCCCGTTTCATTTTTTATTTATCAAATATTAAACATTATTTGTGTCAATGCATTCGTCATGTCTAACTGTTTCAAAAATAATGAAAATACATCCCGAATCAAATTCATGAAGGCACTAGCAAAAAACCTGACAGATCCTTTTATGAGGAAACGATTTAAAAATCCTAGAGTTAGCTTAGATATAAGAAACTCGATAAGAAGAATACTTGAACTCAAAGAACCAGTAAAATTTCCATCCGAAGAAAAATTCAAGATTCGAAAATATTGTTCTGTATGCTTATCTAAACTTCATAGAAAGACATTTTGCTTATGCTATAATTATAATAGACCTGTTTATCATGTAGTAAGAAAATATGCACAAAGTGCGTTTCAAAATAATCGAAACGAAAATAAAGGTTGTTTAAAATTAGTTTAGTTCACCTGTAAAAATTATTGATTCGTATTCCCCTAAACTTTAAATATATTCTAAACATCACAAAAAAACCCTTTTTTTTAATTGTTCAAACAGTAGAGGCTTGTTATAATAAGGAGAAATTTTAGTACTATTGTAAAACAAAGGTATTTTAATACCTTTTTTATAATACTTACATAACTATGATCGACTAAAGTTCATCTAGTTGTAACCTATTTTAGTGAAATTTTTTCAAATACTTTTTTATTCTCAAGGCCTTTTTTTATTTTTTAAAAGTAGTCCGTGGGCCTCCACATCACGCTCAATGTAACTAAAATTGCACCTCACAGGTTACGGGTTAAATTGATTGCAACCTACCGAAAACAAAAATCGAAAAATGAGGTTTTTGGAGTAGATGAAGGAAATGACGAGTTAAATTACACTGAGTCTTATTTTTGTAATAAAATAAAATATAATCACATAAAAATAAAAAAAAAATGAGAAAACTGTTGCAGCTTGTGTCGATGTCAAAAAATATGATTAACCCCGCCAAAATCCTTAAAAATCGTGAAACACATGGTTTTTTGGGTGTTTAAAGTTGAAAATTTTAAGTAAACCTAGATAAATACCTCACATCTATGAAGCCGGTATCTACGGTGCATTTGTGAAGACATACGAACTGAGAAAGGCCATTCCGAGGGAATGTAGAACCAACTATATTCCTGAAGGAATTACAAATATAGTGAAATTCACCCACGTCGATGTAACTCCTCACCAAGCAGGTTATACATAGAGGTCAGTACTTGGAACCTGATAATTTGGACCGGGAATTTACAATGGACAAAGTGGATATCGACATTACACAACTTAACCCGTTCGCCACTATCGGGACATATATGTCCCGACGGATATTTTAAAATAACTGTTGGACTATATTCTCCCAAAAATACGTAAAAGTTGATGTATTCAGTATTTCTAAGTCTTTGTGGAGGTAGGCAATACAAAATACAACGTATATTGTGATTTATTTTCAGTTATGGCGGCAGAAATAGTACACGTGTTGTATCGCTGAAGTATAAAAGTGAGATTATTGTAGAAATCAAACTGCTGACACTTTGAAAAGCCAATTCTATATATACTAGTGGATTTAACGGTTACAGGTAACTGTCACTATAGATAAAAACATTTGGTTCTTTGTTGTAAATGTAAGGTTTTTTGCATAAGAATGTGTGTGGGACATATAAGTCCCAATAGTAATATTTAAATGGATTATTTGTCCCAATCATAGGGAAATATATTAAAATGATTTCTACATTTTTGCTGTTATTACGTGTTTTGTAGATTTGTTCTTTTTTAGGATGAGCCACAAAGCATTGACAGAAAAATAATTAGTGGAAATAGCTAGGAATTTGAGTGATATCTCTATATCCTCTGAATCCGATGAGCCATTTGATGGTTCTGGTGAAGATAGCGACTTTGAGTTGTCGGATAATGACATTACAATAGATGAGATGAGTGAAATGGATGGAAGCGAAAGCGAAATTGTAATAGAACCAAAGGTAACTAACACAACAGACTTTTAACTAACACAAAACCAAGGTGATAATTCTAACAAGAATGTTAAAATTTTTAAGAAAGTTACATGGAAATCTCCTGAAAAAAACTTTGTACCTAAAAAGCAAATTCCAACTGAAGCAAATGGTGTAGTTTTGTTAGATTTGGACAAATCATCAACGGAGTTGGATATATTTCTAAAATTGTTTCCCAGAAGTCTACTAGTCATATAGCTGATTGTATTAATAAGAGATTATCACTCATTCAGAATAAAAATATACCAAATACGGACATGTATGAAATAATGCTTGTTCTAGGCTGCTCGTTAGTAATGAGTATAATCGTGTACCCAGTTTTTATCCTTACTGGTCGTCTAATGAATCTCTTTCCAACTGCTTTATAAAGCGGTCTATTAGCAGAGACCAATTTATGTTGCTTTTGTCCAAAATGTATTATACTATTCCACAAAAACCAGAAAATTGTTCAAAAATTTATTATTTGGATGACCTTGTATCTTGCTTAAAAAAACATTTCAACAATCTCGATTTGAAAGTTCTCAAATTCATAGATGAGACCATGACAAAATTCAAAGGACGATCTAGTCTCAAGCAATATCTTCCAATGAAACCGATCAAAAAAAGAATAAAACTATGGCAAAGATTAGACGCCAAGAATGGATATATCTATCACTTTGATATATATGCAGGTAAGAAAGTTTCACACTCAGAGGGCACCCTTGGAGAACGAGTGGCCAATAAGCTGGCAGCAAGTATCCGATCTCCAGCAGTTTGTATCTGTTTCTACAGATTTTTCACAAGTGTGAATTTGATGCAAAACTTACCCTTTGCATGTGTCGAAACTTACTGAAAAATTGACAAAACACTCCTGTTTTCGAAAATATACTTGCGAATAGAGGTAGTAGTGAATTCTTAGTCACTGAAGATGGCATAACTGCTTCAAGGTGGTTGGATACCAAGGAGGTATTACTCATGTCGAATTGCCATTCGACTGCAATTGGTGTCACTAACAGGACATTGAAGAATGGCAATAAAGCAGAAATTGCATGTCCTGAATCTATTATGTTTTATAATAGTTTTATGGGTGGAGTTGATCTCGCAGATCAAATAGTATCAACCTATGATCTGGACAGAAAATCAGCCAAATGGTGGAGGAAGGTTTTTTACAAACTTATAATGACAGCAATTATTAACTCTTGGATTATTTATCACGAAATCCAGCATAAGAAAATACCTCTTATTTTATATCTAGTGCCACTTGCAGAACAGATGATACAAATGGGTAAGGAAAAGGCTATGGTAAAGAGACGCCTTAGTGCAAAAAGTGGTTCCAGAACAAAACGTCAAAATGCAATGAATAATGTTGGGGATCATTTACTATCGGTAGGAGATACGAGGAGACGATGCTATTCTTGTAGCCGCAACAAAAAGAAAACTAGAAAAAAGACAATTTGTGTTGCATGCAATTTACCTTTGTGTTAAAAGTGTTTTTCACCGTTTGATTCGTAATAAATAAATATTCTTCCTATAACATTGAATTTATTTTGCTTCTATTCTATAACTAGAAGGACAAATGGTCCCATGGAAAAACACTATTGGGACAATAGGTCCCACCGCCAAATTGGTTTTCCAGATTTTCCAAAAAATATAATTATGATATTTTCGAGAATTTGTTACCAGTTTGAAATAGTTTATATACTTTTTTTAATAATTTCTACTAAAAACATGTTCAGTGGTGAAAGAGTTAAGATAGGTAAAGCAGCAGGTATAAACTACATCAGAAATTAAATCATTAACATTATGAGCAGTTTTTCCAAAACATGTCTATTAAAGCTCGTAGTTAAATACTGGGCACTCTAAGATTTCAAAACTATGGTGACATTTAAAAGTGGTAGCTTTACTAAAACCAGGAAAGGATCCAGAGGACTCAAAAAGCTACCGCTCTATCTCTCTCCTGTGTTTAACATTTGAGCTGTACAAAATATTAATATTAAATTGAATTAATCTACATAAAAGAAAAGCTTAGAGAGGAACAAATAGACTTTGAATCAGGAAAGTCATGTACTAGCCAAATACTTAATCTCTTACTAAGTACATCGAGGATAAATATCGAAAGCTATCAAAGAGAATTAAATAAAGTCGTATTCATTGATCTAGCAGCAGCATATGATACTGTTAATCTGAATACTCCTGAACAAAATGTAAAAATGAACAAAATAACAATAAGCAGAAAAAAATACCAAAAAAGAAGTATTGTCGCTAGTACTCTGCAACATATACACTAATCATCATTATCATCGTGATGGTGCAACGACTTTGAATCCTTGGTAACATACTACAGAAAAAGCAGCTGCGCCCAAATATACAAAAAACACAAAGTACCCTCTTCTATCTCAACAACAGGGAAGCTACTAAAATCCTAAAGTTCAATGTAATGAAGTCACATTGTCCATTCCCCAAGTACCTTGGAGTGAGGGTAGATAAAGCATTGAACTACAAACAGCACTACAAAGACTAACAACATCCAGATGGGAATCTAATCCAAGTGTGTTAAGAACAACGAGCACTGGCACTCTGTTATGCTTATGATAACCTAACCTAACCTAACCTAACTTAACCACTGGTTAAACGAAATATGAAAGTTTTATTATTTTAACTTATTTTTATAGGGACCTACAATGTATTTGAATATATTTTAATTATGAATTTTGATGTGCTTTATATTATTTTTATTTTTCATTGTTTTAACTTAAACTGTAAAGATTTGTGAGCAATGCAGTTCATAGGTTTGTACACGAAATGAAAAAAATAATATAGTCTGTCGATAAAATATCTCTCTTATTAAAATAACAGTTCTTAACAGTTAGGATATCTCTTACATATATTACGGTAAACGAAAAAAAGTGCTTGTTATTCCAAGCTACTATTCAAGGAAAAATGGACCGCATTAGAAGTTTCGAAAGAAGGAGAAGAATGTTCTTGCTTAAACATTTCATATTTGTCTTGAAATAACTTCTATTAGACTATTTCGAAGCTCAACGACTAAAGTCTATATTTTAATGATAATTACTTCATCATATAAACTGATAGAGTAACGAAAAACAAAAATTAGAATATACGGATAAAAATAATATTTAATTTGTTTTCTTGGTCCCTTTCGAGCGACTATGCCTTATTAAAATATTTTTTCGATACTGTCCTAAAATCTTCTTCTAATTAAGGCATTATTCGAGGCGGTAGATTTTATTTGATGCTTGGCAAAAATGTGCAATTTTTATTGAGATAATCGAACCAGTTTCATCAATAGCGTTCCTATCAAATTAAGAGATAAAAGGAGTCGGTTCTTCCTGATAAAAGTAAATTATGCAAATTCCAACTCGAGGTTAAACTGGTAAACTGAGTCTATAGGATATAAAGATATCTAAACATCAATTGATTATTTTTGGTACAATATTAAACAGGTAAAAATATTTTATATATGAATCACAACACTGGGAGCGGTATAATATATATATATATATATATATATATATATATATATATATATATATATATATATATATATATATATAAACAACACAGTTTATTAGGGTTGCAGTCAGAAAATTGGCCGGGATGTTAATGAAACACTCTTGTGACTTTTCGTCTAGCTTTCGGAATCGTTTTGTTCCTTTTTCAAGACACTATAATAAGAAAAAAGTGTAAATATTTATAAAATATCACAAATCTTTAGTGCAACTTACTAGTCGTTGAGATTATTTACAAAAGCATAGACACTCAACATTAATAACAACACACATAAAATATAAAATAGTGGACAAAATACATTTAAAATTCTTTAAAATTTAGGTAAGTGGTAAAAATTTTGTTGTCATCTTTTACTAGTGTAAAATCACCTAAGATGGGCCTCTAGTATTTCTTAAAAAGAAACATGATATTAAATACACCTAATTACTTTTTAATCATAGGATTTTTTCTTTTTGTTCTCTATGTGCCAGAGTTAAAACACACTAGTAAAAGATCACAACAAAATTTTTACCACTTACCTAAATTTTAAAGAATTTTAAATGTATTTTGTCCACTATTTTATATTTTATGTGTGTTGTTATTCATGTTGAGTGTCTATGCTTTTGTAAATAATCTCAACGACTAGTAAGTTGCACTGAAGATTTGTGATATTTTATAAATATTTACACTTTTTTCTTATTATAGTGTCTTGAAAAAGGAACAAAACGATTCCGAAAGCTAGACGAAAAGTCACAAGAGTGTTTCATTAACATCCCGGCCAATTTTCTGACTGCAACCCTAATAAACTGTGTTGTTTGTTTATATTGACAGTCACTAATATCCAGTAATTCTTGTATATATATATATATATATATATATATATATATATATGTATATATATGTATATATATATATATATATATATATATATATATATATATATATATATATATATAGAAAAGGGTAATGCGAGTGAATAATAAAAGTAAAATGTAATGGCATGTCTCGCAAAACAGAAAGCCATAAAAGGTATATCGATGCTGACTATTGGTCGTCTTTAGTACGGTGTAGCCAAGTTAGAAGAGGAGCATATCAACTTGGAAAGGATCACCACCGGAGCAATGCGACTAATTTGTGGCATTAGAGTTAGAAGACCCTGATGGTTTCTAGGGCAACAACTACGTTAGTGTTAGTTATCTATAATAGAATTTGGTAAAACAAATTGGTTTTCGAATCTAATCGATTACTAAAACCATTATCAAATCAATTATCGAATCGATTATCGAATCGTTTATCGAATCAAATCGATTATTGAAGAAACGGTGTTGGGGCCGCTTTTATTTACTATTTATATAAACACATTACTAATATTACAGACTTCAGGCCAGATCATAAGTTTCGCTGACGCTACAGCCATTTTTTATAGGAATAACAATTGGAAAAACGTAAAGGAAAATGTCGAAATGGACTTTGTAAAAATAAAAAATGCTTTTAACATAACCAGTTAATATTAAATATTGAAAAAACTAAATACTTGCCGTTTTTGTTTTTGCTGTTTGGATTACCAAACTTCAACCAACTTGAAATTGACAACGATACAACAATTCCAGAAGCAAAAAACATTAAGTACCTTGGTATTGTAATAGACAGACACATAAAATGGGAACATCATATCAAATATGTAGTCTAAAAAATAAGAGGTTTACTCCCAAAATTCAAATATCTTCGCGACTTCTTAGATGTTTACCACTTGAAGATTTTATACTATTTTCTAGTACAATCACAATTAACCTATGGGACTATTGGACAAGGTGGAGCCTACAATGCTCACCTTAAAAATCTAAACGTTATACAAAATTGGATAATTAGAATAATTTATAGATGAGGTATAAGATGTTCAGTGGACCAATTATTTATAGACACTCATTTCATGGATTTTATCCAGTTGTACTCCTACAAATCGTTATTATATTTACACAGTAAGAAATCATTTCTGAGTTGTACCCACCATACATATCCAACTAGAAATAGAAATTTAACTATATTAGTACCAAAAAAAAAGGAAAAACCATTGGCCAACTTTGCATTGATTTTTTGGGACCAAAAATATTTAATTGAATACCATCTACCATCAAAACAATACACGACTATAAAAAAATAAAAACAAATAAAACAATAGATCCATGGTAATAGATATAAATTGCATGAATTAATGAACAGCTGTTATTGAGCTTAAATTTCAAATGAATGTAATATTTTTAAACTTTGTGTTTTCCTAATTTTAATTTGTCAACAGTTTGTATGTGACTAGTTTAAATTTTTTTGTAATTGTAATATGTTAAAAAAAATTCAACCCTCTTGTACAATCTAATCGATTATCGAATCGAATCAATTATCGAATCAAATCGATTATAGAATCAAATCGAATTAAATCTAATCAAATCGAATTCGAATTAAACCGATTATCGAATCGATTATCGAATCGCATATCAAATCGATCATGGAATCAAAACGATTATCGAATCTAATCGGTTTTCGAATTGAATTGAATATAGAATTGAATCAATTATCGATCTAAATCGTATCAAAATATAATAAAATAGAATAAAATACAATAAAAAAATAGTAAAATACAATAAAATACAATAAAATGTAATAAAATACAATAAAATACAATAAAATACAATAAAATGCATGAAAATACAATAAAATAAAATAAATTACAGTCAGATACAATAAGATGCAATAAAACACAGTAAATACAATAAAATACAATAGAATACAATAATATACAATAAAATACATTAGAAGACAATAAAATACAATAAAAGACAATAAAATAAAATAAATTACAATCAAATACAATATGATGTAATAAAACACAGTAAATACAATAAAATACAATAAAATAGAATAAAATACAATGAAATACAATAAAATACAATGAAATACAATAAAATGCAATAAAATACAATGAAATACAATAAAATGCATGAAAATACAATAAATTAAAATATATTACAGTCAGATACAATAAGATGCAATAAAACACAGTAAATACAATAAAATACAATAGAATACAATAATATACAATAAAATACATTAGAAGACAATAAAATACAATAAAAGACAATAAAATAAAATAAATTACAATCAAATACAATATGATGTAATAAAACACAGTAAATACAATAAAATACAATAAAATAGAATAAAATACAATGAAATACAATGAAATAGAATAAAATACAATAAAATACAATAAAATACAATAAAATACAATAAAATACAATAAAATTCAATAAAATAGAAGTAAATACAATAAAATACAATAAAATACAATAAAATACAATAAAATACAATAAAATACAATAAAATACAATAAAATACAATAAAATAAAATAAAATACAATAAAATGCAATAAAATACAATAAAAGACAATAAGAGACAATAAATACAATAAATTACAGTTAATACAATAAAATACAATAAAATATAATAGAATATATACAATAAATAAAATACAGTCGAATAGAATCGACTATCGAGGCAATTATCGAATTAAATCAATTATCAAATTGATCATCGAATCGAGATCGAATTGAGTGAATTATCAAATTGATTATCGAATCAAATCGATTATAGAATCGAATCGAATAGAAATACAATAAAATAGAATAGGATAAATTAAAATAAATAAACTAAAGTGAATTAAAACCGCCTCAAAAATTAAAATAGCTATGGTGATTGTCAACATCCGTAGCGGAGATGGCACCTGAAGAAGAAGAAATTAAAACCATTGCTCCTTGATTAGACGATAAGAAAGCTATAGTTCCATTTTCGGTCACTCCCGGAGTGCCACATCCCTTTTTTTTTGTTTTCAAAATTTGCAGAGAAATTACTTTTTTATAGGTACAAAAGTTATCTAGAGTTTCAATGTTATCAATAAAAAAAAATTTAAATTTTGTGTTGTACTTTCGTATGAATGAGGCCTGACAGGCCTCAACCATCTGTCTGCTGGAGGTTTAAAATTGTGTTACGAACATGCATTCCGCGTGGCCCATGTAACGGTTGCATCTCGAAAGCGCTGACAACTTTCCACAGATGTATCGAGCGTGGGAGAGGTCGATCCGTCAAACAAAGAATTAGAGGTGGGACTACTCCAGATGATTCTAGAACAATACTTTTGGTATAATATATTTAACGATATTATGAGTAGGGGGAGTTGTTAAGATACTATCGAACTGTAAACTTATAAATAAATATATTTATATAAATTCGAACCGGTCGTTTTATTTAATCTCGCTACAATATGTTCGACTGAATTAAAAAAAAAATGAGCTTTTTTATGATTTTAATTTCCGTGCAGCTAGGGCCTAGAAAATCTATAAAATGTCGTGTACTAATAAATTAAGAAATAATATACCAATTTGTTGCAATGAAAATCATAATTTAAAGATGATTTACAATGAACTTGCATTAACAAATTTTGAGTAATGGGAAAAAACTTTATTAATAAATGCTGGAGAGGATATAACGACACTGAAAATGATGGTTGGCTATCAACTACTGTTACTGAGATAGATACTGCAAATAAAGTATATAGTTCTATATAACCCTCAACTATTTAGTACATCTAAGAAATCAGTCGCCTAGATTCAAAACCCGACAAGTCCAGGTAAATGAGATTTGAGATAATGAAGAAAAACTTATAAAATCTATATCCTATTAAATTAAGCAGCGACTTTTTGAGAAAATTGAGGTTTTTGATAATAATACATAAAAAAACACATTGAAAAAATCTAGGGGCCCCCCGAAACCCCCGAGGTTTGCAGATGAATTTAATATTTTGAAAGAAAAGAAAATCGAAATCTATTAGAAAAATAAGTTTAGTTACTCAACAACGCAAGATAACATTTATCCACTATTTTATATTGCAAAGCTAACTGTTTCTGCTTCGCAATTATCTTCCTCTTCGTTTCCCTCACTGCCTTGTCCCTCCTCTATAGCTTCGTGGAATACTTCTTTGAAAAAGACCAGTTTATCTCTATCTTGCCATCTCTTTCCGTAGTGTTTCTCCAATAGCTTAGTAATACTTTTTTTCTTATCTTCTTTAATCGCTATCCCAGCCTTTAGTGTTCTTGGATTAATTTGTGAGACTTTTTTCCCTCTTTTGCATAAGCTTTTGTGTGCGCATAAGTCAGTTTTGTAAAATGCCTCACCTCTTGTAAGTGGTACTGTTTGTCCTCTTGTAATGATTACTCTCTTTGACGGTTGTAACTTAAAATGCCAATAGCCTGGTTGTTTTATTACTTTTTGAGTTTCAGCCTTCCAGTCCTTAATTGCAACACCAGTTCCAGCTCTGTAAACAGTGGCAAACTTTTTGATTAACTTTACATATTTATCAGGATGAACAATTACCGTGTGTTTTTTATAAATTCTTTCAATGTGTCCAAACACACGATCAGAGGGAATATAAGAATGCCCCACAACGGGAAACACTAGCTCAATTTACTTTATTTGCCTTGGAGCTTCAAACTAAAGCCAATAGCTCAGCATGGTGATGACCGTGGAATTTTTATTCTGTGCTCCACACCCATCGCAAATAAGCCAAAGAACACGTACATTATCCACAAAATTAAAATTTGAAAGGAAGTGGTGCAAAAACGACGATATTTCGTTTGAACTTCTATGATGGTCCAACTCCGTCCAAACATATCACGTAACATTTTCTGGAGTTAATTTACTTTTTGAAGATCCACAAACTACAGTTAAGTGATAAAAATTAACTTGATTAAAATTAAATTAACTAAAATAAGTCTATAGAAACTCTCACTTCTTACTTTGTGGAGAAGTTGTTGTGCTTCCAGACTAGTTTTTTTTACTTCGTCAGTCTCGCCTTTTATGCTGGATTTGTACTGTAAACAAGTTGAACACAAATCTGTCTTCGGAGTTCCAAAGCCAACGTTAAAATTTTTGTTAAAATAATCTCTAAAGAAACATTCTTTGACTTTAAAGTCTTCGTTTTGGGCCATTTTGTCGTTGTGTATTCTCCATAATTTTGAGATACTTAATTCAGCGGGCAAATAAATTCTGTTGAATGTTTTTGAACGGGAATAATGAGATTCCGCACATTTTAGGGACTCGATGAATTTTTTTATAGATGGTTTTTTACCTTCGGTTTTTTGTCCAATTCGATCTCCTCCCCTTCTTTCGGTAGGAATAAGCGAATGCTATTTGTAGTTTTTCATAATGTTTAAAATTCTATCTTTTTTAATTCCCAGAATACCTTGGAAAGCTGTTCGACATACAGGAACAATTAGGCTGTCACTTCTCTTCAATTTGTAGGATAAAATACAAGATTTTGGTTTATTTTTGTTGGCTGTTTGTTTCCTTTGTCTTACCGGGATATGTGAGTCAATGTGGCGTAAAATGAACATGTCTTGTCCTCTTTTATCCTTATTTTGATAAAAAACTGAATGAAAGTCTCTTACATCGTTCATGGACAGATGAGATGTACATTGAAATGGTTGATATGGCTTTCTCTTATGGCCACAAGTGGGGTACACAGGTAATGTTTTGGCAGCATACCTAAAAATAATTATTTCATCACAAATAATGTACTAATTTATTTTAATATTATAGGTTATACCTTGCACGTTTTGCCTTTTCTCTCTTGTTTCGACCTTCGCTCTTTTTCGAGCCATTGTTACATCACACTGTTTTACATTAATAAACTGTCCAACAGTATTTGAAGTTGCCAATGAATCCATTATTTTAGCAATTTATTACACACTCTGCAAACAACTTACTTAAAAGCATAAACTAAACTGATCTGCTTGGCTAACACGTTGTCAACCGAAATCAGGTGGCGAGTAAAATACTACGCGTCTATTGGCGGATTGGAAGTGTCGGCTTTTGCATTTAAACGAGAATGGACCTGTCGGTATTTGCATCTAAGGTACATTTTTGGGAGCCTATAATTATCAGATATGTCGGGATTTGCTTGATAAATGTATTATGAACTTGTAGGTTTATGTATTTCAAATTCTTATATCTAATAAAAATGGTTTTGAAAAAATTGTGACTTGTCGGGTTTTGAATCTAGGCGACCGAAATATACGCAAGAAATAAAAAAAGAAATAATACTTTTGAATAATTCACTCTCGCATGTTCGGTTTACTCTTCGCTCAATTTTTATAGTATATTTAATTAGTAAACAAAATTAATAACTGCAACTAAAACTTTTTTATTATTGTTATAAATATTAAAATTTGTAAATAAGTTGTTTCTCTGTACGAATACTTGTATCTTGGTATTTATGGTTATAGCCGTAAATAAAATATAATATTAAACTTGCGGTAATGGTCATAACTCACTTAATGAATTACAGCACTTGCCTGCCCCTCGTTCTGCAAATTTCATCAGCTTGAGTTATTATGACGTATATTACTGCTCGTCAAATAATTTACTATAAAACGTTCCTATGTATAGTTTCAAGTTAAAAAATCATTCCTAGAGAAAATTTATCAAATATTTCAATAAGTAATTTAGTCATTATTACATTATTAAACACTACAACATTTCGATACTACAACAACTACAATATTTCGATTATCACTTTGAAACTTCAATTTATCTTCCTATTCTTCTTCTTCGGCATGTTTCAATTACCATTACGCTATTTTCGTCCTTCACAGCACTCTATCCTTCCAGTAAACTTCTCTCTATCTAGTATAGCATTTCATTTGCACCTTTTACATCATATAGAAGGTCTTACTCTCCATCTTCTTCCCGGCAGGTCCCAGTCCAATATTCTTTTCGACCACCTGTGCTCTGGCATTCTTTGTACATGCCCGTAGGACTGCTGGGCTCTGTTTTCCAACTTTTTTTGTAATTGAGCATTCTACTTCCTCTGTACTTATTCTATCCTGTCTGGTGATTTATGGATATCTCCTCATAAAGTTCCATTCAACTGTTCTTATTTTATTTCGTATTGTTGTTATTAGTCATACTTCCGCTTTATATAGGGTAATATTTAGCACTTGCTCTAAAAGATACCTTTTTTGTTTATTGTTTTCTTTGATTAGGATATTGTTCCACATCACTCCATGGAGTGTTTTCGTTTCTTGTTTTTCCTGTAGTATTTTTATATCTATATCTTTCATAGAAGTACTATCTCAGATTATCATTGATCCTAAATACTAAAGTCTTAAAATTCTTAATAGTATCATCTTCTGAATGTCAATTTTTTTGATGAAATTCAATATTACTGACGTTTCTGAGCTGTGCTGACATACTGAAATAAAACTTTCATATTGCTTTTATTTTTCTCTTAAAATACTTAATATTTGGAAAACGATTATTAGATAGAGTCGGTCAGATAGCCAAGCGGGCTGGGCGGCGAGTGGTGGCGCTTCACTGCGAGTGGTTCAGTGGTTCGATCCCCAGCTCGGTGTACAGAAAACAAAAAGGCTAACGCAGCAGTTTAACATTCTAAATGTATCTGCGGCTTAGACTAGAATATGCTGGTGTCTGATCGGCGTATGGTGGAGCAGTACGGCAAGAGATAAGGGCTTGCGGCTCAGTGATACTCCTCCATAGATCCCTACCGGAAGGGCGAGGCGCCTAAATACCGGGTACATCATCATCATCATTTAACCCGGATCTATCCACTGCTGGATATAGGTTTCCCTCAGTCTTTTCCATGTATTTCTGTTTTGTGCTGTTTGTATCCAATTTTTGTCGATCCGTTTTATGTCATCAGACCATCTTGTTGGTGGACGACCTCTACTTCGATGTGCTTCTTGCCTCGGTCTCCACTGTATTATTCGCTGGGTCCATCTGTTATCCGACATTCTAGCTATGTGCCCCGCCCAGTTCCACTTAAGGGTCATAATTCTTTCTATGGCATCTGTCACTCCTGTTCTCCGTCTTATTTCCTTGTTCGTGATCCGATCCCTACGAGAAATGCCTAACATCGATCGTTCCATGGCTCTTTGGGTAACACAAATTTTATTTCTTACTTTCTTGGTTAGTGTTAATGTCTTTGCACCATATGTAAGTACTGGCAACACGCACTGATTAAAGACTTTTCTTTTAAGACACATAGGCAGTTCTGATTTAAGAACATAGCTTAGCTTGCCGAATGCCACCCAAGTGAGTCCTATGCGGCGGCTTAGTTCGCACGTTTGATTATCTCTTCCTATGCGTATCTCATGTCCTAAGTACTTATATGAGGTGGTTTCTTCAATATGCATGCCATTTACTGAAATCTTTTCGCTTAACACAAGATTTGCCGTACACCGGGTACATATATATATATATATATATATATATATATATATATATATATATATATATATATATATATATATATATATATATATATATATATATATTATTAGATAGAGCACACCTTTTAAGTGTCTCAAAACAAAATCCACTACAATAAACTCGGGAGTCTTCCGACTCCATAAAAATGGCATGTACTTATTTATCACTATCACCTATCGTTTAAAGATTGTATGCAAAATAGCGATCATTTTTATCACAGCGACATGTTACCCATCATTTTGGTACGCTATATTTTATCTTTCAGTTATTGGTAGATCGTCAAAAAATCAGAAAACAATTTTTTTAAAATACCGTTTGTGTTAAATACATATTTATTTTGAAAATTTATGAATATTTGGATATTGAACTTGAGATTGACATTAGTCGACCGTTTAAATTTGAGAATATATATAGAGTATCATTATATAGGAGTATAGGGGTTGTATTACAGAATTAGCACCTTTTATCGGAACTAGGACGTCAAACGTTATAGATGGGAAATGATTCTTGATAACTAGTCCTCATAAAATACCTAACTCTCACTTATGGCTTTACGTGCCATACGCCGCGCAACTGCATTAGCTGCAAACATGGCGACATATCGGACAGTGGCAGCTGTCATATTAGTCATATCTTTTTAATTTTGTTTCTATTTGTACTGTTCACTCATTAATCTGATTCCAACTGGTGATGGATATAGTAAGTTGTGTCTTTACTAGAATAGAAACTCCTGCTTTGCTCATATAATTGGGAACTCCGCTGTATTTTCGTTTTTCAATTCCTTTGCCCTTCTTTTTAGTTTATGTAACCATGAGGATGTCTACGTTGTGTTTTTTCAGTTCTTGTTGTCTTTTGCGTTAGGGAAATTTTACAGTTAAGTTTTTTTGTAGATGACAAGTTGTCAGGACGTCGATTAAGCCTCCATTCCAGGAGGACAGAGTAATTTTTCTGTTTTTTCGTTCGTTGTATTGGCTGTTTTACCAAAATAAAGAAGCCAGTTTTACTTTTTTGGTCCTTCTGGTCTATCCGCCAGATCAAATATGCCTATGTCTGCTGCCTCCAAGACCATTAACCATTCTTCGGCTGTAACCCACACATGGGCTCTTGCCCTTAGGATTGATATAGAGGAGTTTAATTTATAAATATACTATAATAATAGTATATGTACTCGTGATCAATTGATTTACAGTTGGTATAAATTACACTTTCCAAATTTTATATTCCAATTTAGATATACTATTGCCACAATTTGTATATTTTAACATCTCTTACTGTTGGTTAGTTGGTCTTAAGTAATGCTTAAGTATTTCAATTTTATATTTCAATTTTTTCTTTTTTCTATAGTATTGGTAGCGCTTGTTTTTTAGTGTAGGCAAGAAATCACTCTTAAGTAGATTGCTTTAGTCTAGTTTTTGCATTTACATTCTGTGTTCATTATGTTTGCCCCCAAACTAACACCTTAGTTATTGTTGACAGGTTTGCGTATGGGAGCTGGATTATATATTCAGCAAGCTACATCTAGCAATTAAAATATTTTCATAATTTTATATTTCATCTCTTGGCTTTTCCTATACTACTGGTCGGTTGTACTTGTGGTCAATGTTGAGTTTATCATATAGTTTTTAGATATGCTGTTCACTCAAGTGGCCCATAATTTTAGACAAAGTCAGCTTTGTTTTCCTATGTTAGATATAAACAGTTTTGTTAAATCTGAACGACCAGAGCCATTTTGTCTTCTGCGATTGCTTATAATGTAGCATCCTGAATAAATATTTTAGACGACTGTTTGTTCTTTTGTCTGGTGTTTGTTATTTGATTAATTGTATTTAAATGTTTCTGACATTCCTGAATGTGTCGAGATCTACAACGTGATATATTTTTTATCAAACATCGGTTACGAGTTTTTGTCGAAGTTTCGCTAGGTTTCTCTTTCACTAGAAAAACGTTGTTTGTCTTTTTTCAGATGCCCCTAAAGATGCTCTGGGAGCGAAAGTACTTGGACAAGATTTAATACACGAACTGTGCTCGATATCTGCCTCTTATTTTTTTTTTAAACTATAATAATGTACATTATAGTTGAGTCCATGGTTCTTTACCCGTGCGTCATTAATACCTGGCGAGATAAAAACACATGCTTTTTGTCTAGCATCATTTTCTTTTACGCATGAAACTAAAGACAAATAAGCTACCACTTGTTATTAAGTAACAATACATATTATTTTTATAAACGTTTTAGACTCACTACATCGAAAAAAAGTAGGTACAAAAAATATGCTTGGGGAAGTTTTCAAAATTTAACTGCAATTTGTAAATGATTTTTTCCAGGATCTTTTGCTGTTTTTCTGCTATGTTTTACATTAATTTAGAAGTTATCTATATTAAACAAACAGTTTTTCTCACTACTAATTTTATAGTAAGTTTATATTACTTTGCCAGTAGTTTACATACAACGTTAACCTCATTCACACAGTTAAGAATGGTTTTGTGTAAGTTTCCGCAAAAGTGAAAGAAATAATAAAAAATATTTTATTGAATTTTTTTAGATTATTCCTTCAAAAACTCTTACATCACAAACACAAAAACTCCTTTATAAATTTAATCAAGTACTAGAAACGTTGACTGTTCCAGAGGAACAAAAAGTACAATTTTCAAACGTTTACTATTATAAAGCTTTAATGATGACAAGCATATAATATTATTATTATGATTTATTTGCCAACTTTATTATTAAATAACCAAAATATTTATAATTAAGAAATTTTAATTTTTGATTTTTTTTCAAATTCGATTAAAAATATTAATAATGTTTTAACTTTGTTTAAGAGCGCAGCAGCAGAACTTAAATTGACAAAGAAAAAACAGTATAAAACATACGAACAAGAAAATAAAAAATTCTATTCCATGTTCTCCGATAAAAAGCAGAAACCCTTTAAAACCGAAAACTACTGATTTACCTGAGGGCAACAAAATGGCATGTCAAAATACAATTATGTACCAGGATAGTAAGTAATCCAACTTTTTGTTGAACATTAATATATTAAAGTAAATAATAAATTCGTAAACTAATTTTTCGAAACCAAATTCAGATTTCCGCTTTAATCAGTGCCTTCTAAGAATTACAAGGCAAAACAGACGTTGATAAAGATGTTATTAGAGACATGGAGAATCATCATTCTATTTTTACCGCTATTTTATATCGAAAACTTACTTTAATGTACACAACAGACAATTGTGAACTAAATAACCAAACTCATAATAGATATTAGTGAAAAATACGTTCATTTGATATGTATATAAAAAAATTATAAAATGCATTAGAAGTACATAAACGATTAACAAAAAGTAATACAATTCTTCATATTCCAAGTTAAAAATGGAACAAAAAAAACAACAAAAACTGTTAAAAAAAAAATAAAAAATTACAAAATTTTTATTAATTAATTATAATGTAAGGGGCAAACAATTCGTTTGTGCTCACCACACACACTTTTATTACAATGGCCACAACTGTAATTTCCTCTCCTTCTCTTTCTCCGATCACAGAAGGCACACAATCCTGGTCTTTTTGAGCTTCCTTGTTGAGCGTCAGTAGCTATATTTGTAGCAGAAGGGACATCTTTATCCAGCAATATAGATATTTGCGTCTTTAGGGCAACTGAAATTTTCGAATTTTGGATTCTTCGCTCCATGTGAGTAGCCAATAAGGCGAGCGATAGGTTTTTTAAAAATTAAGATCTCGAAACAGATGTATCTACATTCAGTTTGTAAATTACAAAAGCATTCACAGCAGCAGCGTTAAGAACTCCAAAAAAGGACCTCATAGGCCATCTTTTGGTGGTCTTTGAATGACAGAGCTGATCAAAGACGTCGACTCCCCCCTTCGTCATATTGTGGAATTCTATTATATCAGGTTTATTGGAGATTTGATTTACGTCTCCAGTAGAATACATTGACGAAATCAGAACTACATTTTTATTTTTCTTAGGTACATAGGATACAAACATTTTATCTGGACTGTACAAAAATCGTGATGACTCAGTAGGAATCCCTTTTGTGTCAATAAAGGATTTAGGAATCTCTTTCTTATTTTTTTTTTTTGAAGGGTGCCTACTAAATTTAGATTATTCTTCCTAAGTTCCTCAGACATTTGACAAGACGAAAACCAGTTGTTGGTGGTAACGTTTCTGTTTGAGTTTTTGATGGGTTCTACCAGCTTGAGAACATATTGAGTTGGTAACAGCAGGTCACTTTGTGGTCTGTTCTCTTTGCCAACGTAAGGAATTCCTCCACAGAAATAGAATGTTATTGCATCACAAAGAGAAATAATTTTGAGTCCATACTTATCTGGTTTACTTGGTATATACATTTTAATCGGGCATCTTCCCCTAAAGCTTAACAAAGTCTCATCCACGGTTATATACTCTGGAGTGTAATTTTTTCTGCAATTACTCTCTAATAAACTCCAGAATTCTCTGAATGGAGCAAATTTATCTGTTCTTCTTCGTTGTTCCCTCGTGATCTTAGAAGAATCAAAGCGAAGCACTCTCAACAAAAACTCATGACGATTTTTGCTCATGACGCAACCAAATAAACTAAGACCAAAAACTGGAGAAAACACATCCAGTAATGTCAAGCCTGAATTGTTTAGTGCACCAAGCAAATATAGCAAGCCAATAAAGGACTTTATTTCAGTAACATCTGTTGAAGATATGTAAGACTGTTCTGAATTATATGACGATGATTTTCTCTCAATTTCTTCATTAGTATATTGAACAATCAGTTCAATCATCTCATCTGTTATAAAAAGATTAAAAATAGGCTCAGTACTCGCATCCCTGTTGTACATCACATACAACAGTTTTATCCCTATCCAAAACATACCACGCACGCAAATGTACCTCTATGTAGATGACACTGCCCTTCTAACAACAGCGGACGGTTATGCCC
Source organism: Diabrotica undecimpunctata (assembly GCF_040954645.1). Taxonomy (NCBI): domain Eukaryota; kingdom Metazoa; phylum Arthropoda; class Insecta; order Coleoptera; family Chrysomelidae; genus Diabrotica; species Diabrotica undecimpunctata. Next base: position 95,706,223 of record NC_092811.1, read on the forward strand.
CTGAGAGAACCTTTAGAAGAGCACAAACTCTTATGGTGTAATAAGTGGAGAGTCACGCTAAATGCTGCGAAAACGCAAACTATTGTGTTTCGCAGCCCAAAATCATCAACTGGCGTCATACGCAATCGCGTCGACCAAACGCCCCTGTATTTGATGGGAGAAAGACTCGTTACTAGCCCGACAGCTTCCTATTTGGGTGTTTTATTTACTAAAACACTTAACTGGGAACCTGATCTAAAGGCAACTTTAGATAGGGTCAGGAACCGAGCCCGACTCCTAGTTCCACTATCAGGGACGTTTGGCAAAACAAACAACAAAACTCTCACACACACTTACAAAACATTCATTCGACCCGTTATTGAGTATAAGTCAAGCTTATATTGCCTTCTTAAAGGTTATCAAAAGGGAAAACTGTCTGCTGCGGAGCGCAGAATTTTGCGTAGAACGTGCAGAAAATGTTGGTACTTCCCCTCCCGTGAAATCCATCAAACAGCGAACACCACCCCCATCATCGAGAGAATAAAAAATCTCAACAGGAACTTTACTCTTCTTAAAACAATCAACGGCCCCTTATCCATCACACAAAACACCCTAAAAAGTTCCTGTTCTTTCCGCGGTCACGTATCCACCCGGAAGCCCAAAAACAAACACCTTCATCCACCGTCAATTCTAATGCACGCTTGCATAGACGAACTTCCGGATGAATATGCTGACATCCTTGAGGCCACTCCACTAGCCTACAGAACCCAAACATAATATGTCAAATCCTTTTCCCTACCTTGGACAGGGGGAGATTGGTTTTTTGCGGTTTCCTAATCTCACTACTCAATGATACCTGTCCGTCCCTGAGAAAATAGCCGTAACTATTTTCTCAACTAAGTCGACAGCTGCTGGAACCGTCTATCGAACTCCGACGAGGCCTGGCCGTTAGCGTGAGCAACCGATAACAGAATTATAGTGCAATACACTAGTTCTGAAGTCGGTTGCAAACGCATAAACGGCTGCAGGAACAATGGTCACTAGAGAACACGGTTCTAGTTTCTGTCGATTCAGACTCGCACACATGCACACTAACACACAAACACAAATCAAACAGTGAAAGGGGCACTCTTCCTGCTACCGAATCATCCTCATCACCGGGACCTCCGACCATCCGCAGCCTCCGTTACTTTATACGGAGTCTGTGGATGGCCGGAGAAAATCTAGGTGATACGACGGACTCTGTAACATCGAAATGGCAGCGGCCGTCACTGTTTGATTTACACACACATTCACACAGAGCGAAATACGACAAGTCAACTCTCGAAAGCCGAGGCGCCTCCACTCACGAGCACACTCGGTCACAAAATTACACTGCAATACACTGGTTTTGGGGCCGAGTTAAGCTCGAGACTGCACAGGACCAATGGTCACTAGAGACAGGGCTTGTCGTACCTAGCTCGAAAACCAACACATTCACTAGAAAGAACATCAATCCAGTCAAACCCTTTCGCCCCTGGCTCACTCACTGGCTAACATAAAGTGATGACAACTCCACAGAAGGCGAAGAAAACCGACCCTAAATGGGTACAACAAACATTCTCTCCTTTTCGCAATAAAAAAATCCCTACCCTATCCTTCGAGAATGAATATTGACTGACTGTCGGATCCGACGTAACCGTGTGGTTCTAGGGTTAAATGTAGCTGTAATTCTGCACCAAAATGTTAAAGCAAAACTAACATTTTATATTCTATATATTTGATAACGTCAAATTTTGTAATATAATCCGTGATTGGAGCAGTAGCCACTTTTTGTCACTTGCTGTTGCTTGGAGTAAATTTCCGTCTTATTTCGTATGCTTTATATGATAACGCACGGGTAAATAACCAGGGACTCATCTGTATATGCATACTTCTTATATATCGACAATGTCAAGTTATTTCATAAAAAATTGTAACTCTTTGGTTAACGCGTTTTAGTTCATAAAAGCTGGAGCTATAGCCAGCATCACCTAGTCTTGATATTAACTGCTTAACAAAACGTGTTCTTATTTATCGCACTATTAACAAAAATTAAACAAACACAGACATAAAATATCAGCCAAACCAGTCCTCATTTAGTATTATCAGTTGTAATCCCTAAAAATTAATTAAGATTTCTGTCTACCTTTCATAATTAACAAAACGTTAATTGCCAGCGATCTTATTTGCAACTAACTAACTATCAATTAAAGCTTCGGATTTAGGAACCCATTAAAGCATCACATCTCATGCATTAATTACCTTGCTTGTTTCTTTGAGCCTTTATCTGATTTTTGTTAATTTGATAGGTTTATTAGCCATCCCGTCAGTAAAAATTTGAATAAAGCGGAGGGTGATCATAAAAAAATCAACATCGATAAAATAAAAACCGTATTTAACTCTAATAAACCAATGTCTCCTTCTTTTTCTCCTTTAGGTACGATCTTTTTTACAAAAGGTTGCTTATAATCAGGGATATGCTTATTTGTGACACTGTTGATCTAATTAATGGTTGTTGATGCAAGTTTATAATATATCTTAAAGTAATTGACTTCAACAACTCGATGCTTGTAATATTATAACCCAGAGCTCTAAAAATTTTCAAATTTTAAATAGTTTCACCCTTTTTGGCTGAGTTTATATTGAGAACCACTGAAGTAAGGTCAAACTGTTAAACACATTACCCATGGCGTAGACAAATATATTTTCCAAATTAACCTCCTGACCGCAACTGTACTATTGGTAGAACATAACATTTGAATTCTCGTAGCGCCTCCTAAAAATAATGTATTAAGTTTATGTCCCTGTGTGGCACTCTATTGGAATATTTTGAAAAAAGGGTAAGTACTATCTTTAAATATTTATTTAATCATAAATAATTTGCAGCACATTTATTATTCACTGTGATCTTAAAAGGTTGCAAATGAATGTAAACAGTATGGTTTTTCAAAAAAAATTAACAAGTAATGAGTAATAACAGATAAAATGTTTATATATCCTTTATGTAGGCATACGGTGGCAAACACTCTACGTCAGGGGTTCCCAACTAAATTTTTCCAAGGACCCCTTCATCAAGGTACTACAATGATGAGGACCCCCACTATTTCCTAAAGACCTAAACTAACCTAAAGTTACCTGAAAAGAGCCAAAATATGTGAAAACATAAATCAAACTAATGCTTTTAAGGATTTATTTGTGAAAACACAAAGTACCTACACAAGTAGATTATTAGTTTTAATTTTCACTCCTCAATTAATGAGATACGTTGAATTTAACTTTAGAATCCATTATTTTTGTAATGTTAGGTTCCAAACTTAAAACTTTCACTCTGAAATCCGACCGCATGTCAAGCCGATTCCTATATTTGTTTTTCATGAAGCATATGGAATAAAATGCTTGCTGACACCGATAGGTTGTTGCAAACGGAAGGATTTTTTTCATGGCCTTGTGTCCAAGTTCTTTGTAATCCTTGCGTGTTGTTGCCCAGACGTCTGCTATTTTCTCGCCATTAAAAATGTCCTTCATCGTACCACAACTCGACAAATCCACAAGCTTATCTTGTTCTTCTTCTGTAAGGCCTTGGATTTGTTCAATTGCTTGACAGCTAAAAGGATTTCGAATCCAACCATCGTCAGGGTCAGGTTCATGGAAGTATATCCTAAAAGTCGTGGCTAGGCTGCGTAGGTGCTCGGCTGCGTTGATCTTTATCAGGTCAGGTAAACTCTGCTCTGCAGACTCCAAGAACTGTTTCAAATTAGGAAAGTTAGTCAAAAGCTGGCACTTTTTTACCATAGCACTGATCTTATCTTCAACTTTGAACATGTCTACATTTTTCCCTTGCAAAATTAAGTTTAATACAATCAAGTGTTTAAACACGTCAGCTAAGTAGGCAGTTGAGCAAGGCCAAGAAAAGTCAGTGAGAACATCTGCGTACTTGGTGTCAAGAAGAAAACCACGAACTTCATCTCTAAGTTCACAAAATCTTGTCAATATCCTCCCTCGACAGACCCACCTTACTTCCGTATGAATAAGAAGGTGTTCATGCTCCCTACCAATCTCTTTGCACAACAAAGAAAATAATCTGGATTGTAGAGGTCGAGTTTTAATGTAGTTAATGATTTGAACTACTTTGTTAAGTATCTTCTGCAAAGTAGTTCGCATGAAAAAAGAAAATCTTTCAATATCTGGTCCTCCCACAAAAATCGAAGAAAACACAACATTATTGCTTTTTTTGATATGTTCTTTGTACTTTCGTCCAATTTAAGAGCAAACATGTCGCTCATGCTAAATCTGACCAGCAATGTATCTTCAATGTTATTGGCCATATCTGAAATTCGTCTTTGAACAGTGTTGTTAGAGAGCGAAACAATACTTATTATCTTAACAGCCGCATCACCCAACATTCTCTTGCGTATAATCATTGCTGATGGTAGTATAAGTTCTTCAGCAATTGTATGGTTTTTTTCACATTTAACGACAAGCTGAGATACCTCATAAGATGCAAGGGTTGCATTTTCATTTACATTTGCACCATAGTGTTTAGTAATGTTGTTACGAGATCTTTTAAGCTCTCCTAGTTTGTTTTTAAAAAAATCGAATGACTTACTCTTGTACTCTGAATGTTTTGTCTCAAGATGCCAACGGGATCTTGGTCGAATTAGGTTTAAAAGACGCCGACGAGTTGGGTTCAAGAGACACTGAAAAGTTCGGTTCGAGAGTCATTGACTTTTTAATTTTGCATTTTCTCCCTCTTCGTCTGTAGATCTATCCCGTTTTAACGATCCACATTTTAACCAACGGTCCATAACGTACGCGTAATGTAACTTTCCGTGAAAAACAAAGCTTTAAAATGTTACACAAAATCACACGTTTCAACACGGTCAGAGACCGCACTAGTAATAAACTAACTAACTTACTAACAATAGCCGACTGACATCTCTGAAATGCGAATTGGCTGTGTAACTGTAATGCAAACAGACAGGGCAGCGACGCATTTTAACGGCATAAAGTCAAAGTAGGGTCCCATCTAGTTCCAGTGCCAGTGGTGGTGAAGAGAGGAGGCCGAATCTGTCTTAAACGAAAATATTTTTTTTAGGTATATAAACAAAATTATAGTTAACAATCTAAAATTTGATATAACTTTAAGTTTACGCGATATATGTTATTAATTTTAAAGATTTAGAGAAAAAAGCTTTGTTTTTGTTCTCCTAAAAAAATTTGCAAAATGGAATTATATCGTTTTTCTCCCTGGCTCTTCATATATTTATTTTTATATCTTGCGGACCCCTCAGCCATACCTCGCGGACCCCCAGGGGTCCGCGGGCCACCAGTTGGGAATCACTGCTCTACGTTAACATTTTTTTATGTACTTCGTATAGGACATTTGTTGGTTACAGTTTTTATTTTCAGCATTATCAGAGGAGGAATTATTAGAGTTGCTCAATAATTCAGATGCATCGGATAATGACTTTTCAGGTAATGACTATGACAATAATCCAGATTTCGAAAATAAAAACGACACATCCAGTTCTGATAAAGCAGGAACACATTCTGAAGATACATCTCGATCAATTTTGCCTATTGTAGAAGAAAGTGATTCCAGCGATGTTTCTAGATGTGTATCTTTGTCAGATATTTCGGATACGTCTTTTGTAACTCAACCTCATTTTTCTGGACAAGAAAGACTAGAAGAGGTAGACAAACGACGTATGAAGTATGCAATCTATAGTTAATTGATGGATTCGACCGTTACTTGATGGAAATTCATTTTATGTAACAATAAAACACTGAAAACTTTGTTTTCAAACTTCCACAAAATTTATTTTAAATTCTTATCACTACAGCTGTTTCGGCTGATTGCCTTTCTCAAGTGATCTGTTTTTGGTATGGGTTTACACTTATTAGAGTTGCTGCAAAGTTTTCAGTGTTTTATTGTTACAATCTATAGTTAATAAAAATGACGCTTTAACTGATAAATGATGTGGCACATACTCCGGAGGTATCATCATTGTTACAGCCTGCATATTTACTAAATGATGTAGGCTCCTGGGAGTGGGATGCATTTTTTTATCAATATATTGATGATACTATTCTTTTGGAAACAGTGAATTCCACTAATAAAACCGCTATTTTAAATAAAGGAAAAACTTTGGAGTTATCTTTACTCGAAATCAAAATTTTTATCGTCATTACGATAGTAATGGCAACTTTGCAGTATCCACAAATAGACATGTATTGGGCGGAAAAATGGAGAATCCCTATTGTTGCAGGAGCAATGAGCCATTCAGAACTTCATTAAAAGTAGTTTTTGATTCCGATATAAATGTGGAACAAAGACGAGATAAGATTTGGAAAATAAGGCCTTTATTTGATAGGATATGTGAAGGTTGTCACGCTCAAGAACCCACTGAATCATTAAGTATCGACGAAATAATTATTCCATTCTCCGATAGATGTCCAGTTCGTCAGTATTGTCCCATAATAAACCAAATCCTGTAGGGTTAAAAGCTTTTGTTCTGGCCACTCCACAAGGAATTGTATATGATATAATTCAGTACTTCGGAGGTAAAGGACACTATGTCCATTTTCTTACTTTTTCAGGAGAGCAGTTTTAAAAATTTTTAAATTTTTAATCAGTAAATACTCCAATGTTTCAATGTTTCTTATATTTAACCAAGATTAATATATTATTATTGTGGTGTGTATAATCGGTTTTCATTCCATGAAGTGTTATATATCTAAGGTTTACCGTTCATTATTTAAAATTTTTTTAAAAATGTGTAGTTGGACATAGTGTTGTTTACCTCTAACAACTTTTTTAAATAATGTGGCATTGCATGTTAAGGTCTTTACGAAATAAACAATACAAACACATTAAACAGCCTATACTATTATTTTATTATAGGTAAATATTATAATGTTATAATAATTAAGTAAAATTATAGACGACAAGTTTCAAAATTGTTAAAGATGCTCCATATCATCTTCATCTTCTTGTGGGTAATCGTTTGTGGCTACATCGCTATGTGTTAAATTTTGATAAAACGCATGACAAACTGACGGAACAAAAGGCAGTAATGCAATTAAGTCATTGTACTTTTGTTTTGTGATTGGTAATGGGATTACTGAGACTTGATTTAATTGGGCTGGAAACGTTACTGGCTGTCTTCGATACCTCATGAAGTCCACTTCATACATATTTTGATTTTGAAATCGGTCTTATAAAAGAACTTTCCAATGTGTTCTTGTTGGACTTGTAGGAAAATACATGCTGACAATAGAACAAGGTCTTTATTAACATTTTTTTTTCTACTTACAAAAGGAGGATTAGATGACAATTTCTTATCGAACAGCGTTTTGAAGTTTTTGAAATCTGCAAGTTCCATATTGTGCACTGTGTATTTAGCTGATGTTTGCCTAACTAGTTGTTGCCAGTCCCATGGTGTTAAAATGGCCAAATTGGAGAGTTTCTTTCTTTTTCTTTCGATTAAAGCATGAACAGTGTCTGCTTCCATATGTGTGTGCCCTTTCAGTAAAAACTTTTGAGTGATCGTCTTTATTTGCGGTATCCAAAAATAGCACATTATAATACTTATATTTTTATTTTGTCCATAGCAGTTATTGGTCCAAAGAGTAATGTCCTCTACTTGACTACATGGAATTGTATTGTCAGCCCATTTCAAAATTGACGAGGCAATTTCATTTGCACCTCGGGCCCCTTTCGATTCGTCCCACATTATACATTGTACAAAAGAATCACTGGCATCATGTAATGTAAAATTTAATATCCAAAGCTTCCTTTTGTAGAAACTAATACAATTGTTTGTTAGTGGTGAAGGTAAACATTTTTGCAAATCACCAGATAGTACTTTGTATTGTGGTGACTCTTTAGCTATTATAAAGTCCAATTGTTTTAAGTTATACCGAGTTTTAGATTTAATTAGGTGAGCATCATGATCAGCCTGTACACTGGTTAGTTCATCTGCAGTATGTGAATGTACTGCATGTATCGCAAATGTCTCTTTCGGGCGGTTTAAACGACAACTTGAAGTCTTTATTAAAAATATCTGCGTACAACCACTTTTTTGCTCTGAGCTTTGGATCTACATGTCTTTCATTGCATTCATCAATGTACAGATGATACATCTTTTCTATTGTAAGTTCTGTGTCCAGATAATCTCTCTTACTCCTTTCTCTGGAATAATAACTCTCGTATTTTGGGAATGGTTTAATATGTTGATGTATACTATTTATGGTTTCGGTAGGAGCTTTATTGGTTGGCGTGTGTCTACCTCTTTGATCAGCTTTTATTAAACCTCTTGGCTCAATTTTTTTTAACATATTTAACTACTACTACTAAATTAGATATACAAAGTGTGTTTACAAACATAACCTTGCACACCTTCAATAGCTGATTGTTCACTGTAAAATGGTAGTGTAGTGTATTATTTTTAGATTTGTTAGAATTTAGATCTTTTTTTCTTGATCGAAGAGTAGGTTGGATGTCGATACATGAGAAGATAAATTGCTTTTTAAGATCTGAAACGTTTGTCTCAGTCCAGTATGAGTTGAAAATTTTTTGTCTTTCGTATTCTGGCCATCTTTCAGAGCATTTCATGTGACACATGTAAGGAGGCTTTAACATTTTTGCAGGCATGTCTTTGCCTCTTTTACTGAGATACTCTTTCTCACCAGCTATTTTTCGTTTGCGAACATTACAGGCCCAATTTTGTTCATTTACTACACGTTTTTTACCTTTTTGTTTGCACTTAGTTATATTTTGTACATTTTTTTAACACTTTTCTCTTCTTCTAAAATAACTTCATTATGTTCATTGAAATTGCCTGCATCACTGCTTAGGGATAAATCGTCCTAAAGAAGATTTTTTTTATTGCCCCACTAATCGCTAATCGTAGGAGCAATAATAGCTTTCTCTTTTACCTTTGTTTTCGCTGGTTTACTTATACGTCTCATATCATTGTCGTCCGATTCTGAGCTTTTACCACTTAGAGACTTATAGCTTTTATCAATATCCAGCTAACAAACCAGCTAAAAGAAGGACTTGAATCGTGTTTTATTATAATTTATGAAAATATTTTAAATCAAAAATAATGTTAAAAAATAAAAAATTTAGACATGACTTTAAATTATTATGTTTAATTTCAAATCGAGAGCTGTCATTCCTTTCTCGGAAAGTGTAGCACAAAACTGTATTGAGTTGTGGCATACTAGAATAAATAAAACACACTGAAAAATTAAAAATTTAATTTGAAATTAATACAAAATGAATAACTTTTACAATGAACAAATCTGGAATTTAAATATATGTATTATAATTCGAAACTGCTGAAATAATAGTATTTTGTCATATCTCCATTATTAAAAAATTCTTCAAACATTTTGGACATTAACTCAACCGTCTCTCTGGTTAATAAATTTATTAGATACCGTTTTTTATTGTTAATAATAAAAATAATATTTATCTAAACACATTTTTGAACGTTATTTTTTTTATTTAGATTTAGTGCAATTTCGTTATCTGTGATGGCAACAATGAATTGTTTCACGAATCATTGTCTCCAGTCTGAACCAGAGATATGTAAGAGAGGCTCTCTCTTACATATCTCTGGTTCAGAGATATGTAAATATAGATTATGGTAAGCGGTGATCAAAAAAAAATGAATTCTAAGAACAAGTTTGCCGGCCAGAAGTAATTAAGGAGTATAATAAAAATATGGGTGGGGTGGATTTAGTAGATCGTATGCTTGTCGTTTGTCCGTCGCGTAGTCGTACCAAAAAATGGACAATACGGGTTATTTGCCACCTCATAGATTTAGCAGTCGTCAACGCTTGGCTTCAATATAAACAGCGTGAAAGAAGTAAAAATATTTGGCAATTGAGACACTATAAAATAAAATTGGGAGAGAAACTAATTGAACAAAATGATATGGACAGCGATTGCGATAGCGATGAAGAAGATATAGTTCAAAATGCCTAAACATAAACACAAAAGAATGCCTATTACTCCTTTACCATCAGTTATACGAAGGCAACGAAAAGCAATACATATGCCAGATTACGCCCCTAAACAAAACAGATGCAGAAAAGATGGCTGCTCCATGAAAACAACAACATTTTGCAAAAAATGTTCAATTTTCTTATGTTTTACAACTGCAAGACGTTGTTTTAGTGATTTTCATGAGAATTTATAAATTTTATATTTTTATTATTTCAAACATTTATAGAATGTACATTTTTTGGTTATAAGGATGAATCTTGTTTTTGTTGTCTCAAAAATAAAAAACATATTAACTTCTTTAATTTTTTTTTCATTTTTTTACCTTTACTAATCTCGTAATATAGGCAACCAGAGTCCTATGAGAAGGACATTATTTTTGATTTTTAATATCAACAACCTACATCTGTCCTTTATGTAGGACATTAATAAAATCAATATTTTAAGATTAAGATTTTTTTAAACATTTTTTCAGATACTTTTTAAACTTCCTTAAGCAAGTCTGAAAGTTGAAAATATTAAATTTAGAAAAAAAAACATTACTATAGGCAGGAGGTTAAAATAAATCGCAAGTGAATTATAAATACCTTCAAAAAAATAATATTTATACGCCAACAATGCAATACAGGAAAAAAATAGTCCTGAATGACCAGTTGGCAAAACACCAGTAATCTTGGCTCAAAATTATGGAGAGAGTCTTTTCAGTACAAAAAATGCACTCTTTTTTATTTGTGTAACTTTAGGAAAATTTTATTTCTTTCATCAGAATATCAAAATGAAATTACAAACTAGTTATAACATCAATAATTGGGGAAACATAAAAACCAGAAACAAAATTACCTACACATACTCATATGAAATTATTTGGACATAAAATTGGGAAATGAATTTTAGAACAATTTAGATCCCACGTAATTTAGAACTTTCGTCTTTAAAAACCTAATAATTAACACAAAATATATTTTGGTTATATTTGTGCTAAAAAATAAAAATTAGTTGTCATTTTTATTGCACCAGACCTGTACAGCTGAATGTTCTGTTTGATCCATAACAAGTGTTCTTCGTTGCCATTTCTCTTCGTCGTATGTGATAAGACTTGCCCAATCATCTTGTATCAATATTTCTGTGTTCTTTACACAATTAGTCTAAACTTCAGGTGGTGCGTCACTTTGAGCATCGTTCCATAATTGTTTGACTACTTTATTTCTACGTCCATTCTCTCCAATATGACTATCATAGTATGTATGTATAGCATTACCAGGCCGTTTAGGTCCATTGCTCGATGGATAATTTCCATCGTTTTCTGTTCATAGCTGTCAGCTTCCAATCTCCCTTTTATATGACATCTTCCATCACTACATCTCTCCGTTTATTTCCTGGACATCCTCTCTTTTTTTCCCTTAGGCACAATCCAAACAATATTCTGGATTTGTCTATTACACACATCTAAACACTATTATTCGTAGCGACTGGGGACGCTAGTCTACTTACCTACGGGACCTAAGCCTGGCGGCCGGCGACTGACAACTCAGTCGCTGTTAGCAGCGACTCGGTAATTTCTAGGAGAACAGTCCTATTTAAGATGCATTAAAGACATCTGAATAAATTGGTAGCGGCTATCCATTCGCAGCTACCAGCGACAAGCAAATTTGTAGGAAAACGTGCCTTTACACAAGCACTTTAAAACCGTATAGAAGAGATCAAGATATATGGTGAAAATATAAATAACATTCTTTATGCCGACGATACAATTATCGCTGAAAGTAAGAAAGACCTGAAGACGCTACTAAACACAATTTGGGATACTGGGGAACAGTTTGGTTTAACAATAAATAAACATAAAGTAAATAAAAACCATGGTTTTCAGTAAGAGAGGTAAAGTCATAACAAGGATTCAGATCTAAATCCAAAATCGGCAAAAGATTCGGCGGCAGAAACGTAAGCGAAGCTATTACGGCGGCATAGGGGGGAGTGTTGTACCTTTGGGCCAATTTCATGTCGTTTGGTTCAAAATTTTTAAAAATTGTTTTATAGCCACCATTGAAGCATACAAAAGTATATGACCTTTATCTATAAATGACAAAGTATAGGTCTATGGATTCGTTTCAGTTAGCTTTTAAAAAAAGTTTTGAAATTTTTTTGACAAGTCGTCCAAAGATACGACACTGTGTTGTACCTTTGTCCACATTAGGTTGTACCTGTGGTCAGAGAACACATTACCTTCGATTAAGAAGAAACAACACAAACGAACGGAATCTTAATTATTACATCAATTATAAGATGACAAACATGATTACTTTACATTGTATGTATCAAATTTAACATTAAAGGACATCATATTTTGTTGGCGTTGTCATGTTCCAACCAAATCTGGTGAAGGCAGTTTTTTTATTATGTCGCGTTCGGAGACACAAGAGACATCTTCATCTGAATAGACAAATTTATTATTTCCAATAACTGTTTTTAAATATTTGACCATGTATTCGTAATCTAAAACCTCAACTATCTTGGCAACATAGTGTGCAATATTCTTTTTACTGGTCAATTTTACGAGAACAAAATCACCTTCTTTTAACTTAGAAGAGCTCAGTATTTCTTCACTTTCCTGTTGCTCCAATGAATAATTTTCATTTTCCTTTGCCAGAAAAGTTTATAAATCCTTGTCACTTGAATCCTTTGTTATTTTTCATCTCTTCATCAGATTCATCTGAACTATCGCAGAGAACCTTTATTTTGACTGACTTTGGTTTTTTCATCTTACTTTGCAATAGTTTCTCTTTCTCCGGGGTGTCTGTCAAAATTCTTGTTTTAACACGCTTTCGTCCCTTTTGAGAAGTCTTTCGAGCTACGGCTTTGGGGAATGGGCGCACTACAAATGGGCTTTAGAAGTCTGCGTTATTTTCCTTGTTGTCATTAGACTGCAGTTTAAGTGCCGGTGTCAAGTTTGATGTCGATGGATTTGCGGATAGTTGAAGGCTTGATGAGCAAGATGCCGTATTGGGACTCTCTTCTGATTCTGGATTTGGGCGATCTGTTACATAGGACGATAGATATTCGTGGTCACCAAATAAATTTTCATTAACAGGCCATATCCCTGTTTTTTCAAATTCTTTGACAATATTTGCAGAGGTAAATGCTTTTGCAAATGCCTTGCCTATGAGTTCAGCTACGTCATACAAGCTTATAGGACGTCCAGGATGGGTCATCATCCACTTATTAGCTATGGTGTTGTAGTAGGTTTTGTATGGTCCAAAAACAGTCCTGTCGAGAGGTTGAGTGCTGTGCGCGGTGTGTGGCGGCAACGTTAAGAGCACAATATTATTTTCCTTCGCCAAATCAATCACGGAAACGGCAATATAGGACTTGTGGTTATCGAGTATTAGTAGCACTTTTTCTTGCTCTCTCGGCTTAACGTGGGCTATAAAATGCTGCTAGTAGTGTAAAAAAGCTTTCGTTTGACCATTATGAAGGATTTGCGCCTCCAGTTGAACCCGGTAGTGCACCATGTAACATGTGGTCCTTAAAAAATACGCGAGGGAATATCAACATGGGCGGCACATGGTTACCGATGGCATTAACCGCAGCAATCAAAGTTACATTGATTCCTCTTTCTCCGGATGTCGTACTACCCAGTTGCTTTACACCTTTTAAGACTATTATCTTAGGTGGGGCATGGACTAAAGAATTCCCTTCTTCTTCTAGTTCCATGACCGTTATTGATCGTTGGATATCATGTTGGCTACCATATTCGCTATCGTGACTTTATTGACAGCAGCTCTAAATAACGATGTAGTTAATTTTCCATACCATTGCCTTAGATTTTTCAGCCATGATGTTCTTCTTCTACCAAGACCACGATTACCTTGGATCTTTCCCTAAAAGATCATATTTTTCAGGGTGTCTCATAATGTGACCGAAGTATTCCAGCTTGAGTTTCTTTATTATATTGACCAGTTGTGTTGTTTGGTTCAGCCGTCTAAGGACCTCCTCGTTTCTAATTCTAGAACCGGGAGATTAAATTAGATAGAACCGGGAAGAATTTCCGGTTCTATCTAATTTATAGATATTGGCAGGAGAAAATTTAATAGCATGACATTACTGTTTTAAAATTGTTGAAAAAAGCTTGGATATTTTCTTTATTAAAACTGGTTGACCTTGCCAGGCTTGTAGCCTTGGGTTTCCATAACGACAATGATGGATGCCGATTCATGAATTGTCTTAGCCATTCTTTGCCTGCAGTTGCATTTGAAGTCCAATTGTCTGGTGTTTTTATCTTGTTTTCACGTGCGTATTGAAATGCTTCTTGCATCTTTTTTTTGTGTCCATAATGAAGCGACGCTGTCTATGTCAAGTACTGCTCCAACTGTGACTCTTGTTCAAGTAAAAACACTTTTTTAACATCTTTGTTTGCGTTGTATTCGAATGTAAAACGTTCGGAGTTTACATGAATTCGAATATAATTAGATAAGGTTAATCGACAAATATTGTAGTTTTTGGCAGCTTTCGAACCGGAATCTTATTTTCGAGAACGTCTTCGACAGCTTTCTGCAAAGCACCTACATCCACTCTGTCTCCTTTTATTCCACTTTTGCTTCGTGGCATTTTTTCTGTAAAGAAGTTTGGTGTCAGTTTACTGCCGCGGTGCATATTAAAGCAAATAGACCACTGAACTTCCTCTGATTTGAAAATTATTTATTGCCTATGCATTAAAAACACACATCACTGCCGATTTCGCCTTACTTTAGTGTCTACTTCCAGTGAAATTACAGAAAAATTAGAAAAAGTAAAATGTTTTGTGTTGCTGTACCTTTGGCCATTGCCAGTTGTACCTCTGGCCAGGCCAAAAGTACAACAAGCGTAATATCCCAAGGTACAACAATGTTTACAACTACCAAAACACATTAATTTTTTAAGATTATGTAAACTTTATGGATTGGTGAACACAAGTTTTAAATAGCAAACATAGTATATTTGTTACCTGGGAAATTATAGATGAAACCAGCCACAACTTTGTAACTCGCCGACTCTTTATGTTCCCGCTAATTATTTACTTTTAACACGAAATATTCACCGGGCTCAACAATTCTCGATGATGCAGATAGGCAAACCAATATAGACCAAAGGCTGGCTAAGCCAAGGTCTACAGATTGGGAAATAGCAATCACAAGACCAAACAGAATTAGATGGGCTATAAATAAGTTTCGGCCGTATAAGTCTCCAGGGACAAATGGCACATATCCAATACTGTTGCATATGGGATTAGAGGTATTGATACCACACCTAAGGAAGCTCCTCAAAGAAAGTTTAGCATGGGATGTCGTACCGGAAATATGGCAAAAGGTTATAGTCATATACTTGCTTAAGGTAGGTAAAGTAGCAGACCTTATATTAAAGTCATGTAGACCGATAAGCCAATCTTCTTATCAATTAAAAACGCTAGAAAGGCTTCTTGATAGGTACATTAGAGACGAGTGCTAAAAGATAATCCTCTAAGCAATCGTCAATATGCATACCAATCTGGTAACTCTACAGACTCTGCGTTGGATGATCTAAATAGACTTATCTCAAAGTCAATGCAACACAATGAGATAGCAATGGCCGCTTTTTTAGATATAGAATGGGCATTTAATAATGTTACTAGTAGCTCTTTGATAGGGGCTATGAGTAGTATGAGTAGACGAGGTGCACCTGCGGTAATATGCAGATGGATAAGCGCATTCCTGAAGAATAGGATAGTAATATCCACTCTGAGACAAGCAACCATTTAAGCAAAAGTAGGTGAAGGCTGTCCACACGGAGGAGTTCTCTCCCCTCTACTTTGGGCAACCTTGGTAGATGATCTCCTCAGAAATCTGTCGACAAAAGGCTTTTACTGTCTAGGATATGCTGTGATATAGCAATCGTTGTCAGGGGCAAGTTTGCCCAGGTAGTGTCTGAGAGAATGCAATTAGCCCTAAATATAGTTAACGACTGGTGTAAACAAGAGAGACTGGTATTAATCGCTGAAAAAACACAAACACAAATCGAACTTCGCCAAAAAAACAGCACTACAAGGCATAAAACCACCGGTGATGGGAGGAACAGAGATTTCATTTGCCAAAGAAACATAATAATTTGGGGTGTATTTTGATTATAAGGCTTACATGGAATACTAACATTCTGAAAACCACACAGAAAGTTACTATGTCCCTGGACAGATGTAGAAGAATGTGCGGTAAAAATTGGGGACTTAACCCCAAAATGACTATATTTGTACTCAAGGGTTATTAGACCAATAATAACCTATGGCTCGGTGACGTGGTGGACAAAGACGTAGCAAGTGGGGGCAATAAGGCTGCTAGATAATATATAAAGGCTAGCATGCCTGTGTATTACGGGGGCCATAACAACTCCTGCAGCAGGGTTGAAAGTTTTGTAGAATCTACCATTACTTCATATATTTATGCAGGACGAAGCCAGATCAGTGATCCACAGATTTATCCGTAGTCAGCGACATATAAGCCAGATGCTTGGTGCTGACAACAGAAAGCTAATCCAGAAGCTAAAAGCCGATATTGTGATGGGGCAACCTATCGCAACAGCTACGAGATATAGCTTTAAAAAGTTCACAATTAAAATACCAGGCAGGGAAGAACGGAATGAAGGTGTATCCATGCGAGCTGCTGCTACCTGGTACACGGATGGCTCAAAAACGTTGGAGGATGTAGGAGCCGGCACAATAGGGACAAATCAAGGGATACATTTCCGGTAAGTCTATCTAAGAATCTGACTGTTTTTCAGGTGGAAATAACGGCAATCCATCACTGCGTGGAAGAAATAGAACGGCAGGAAAGAACGTTCTGTTCATTTGCCATCTTCACTGATAGTCAGGCAGCGCTTAAGGCACTCAATTCTGTAGAGGTCAATTCTAAGCTAGTATGGGATTGTGTGTGTGTCCTAAATAAACTAGAAGACCGTAGCAAGGTTAGGGTAGCCAAGGTACCGCGGCACTAGGGTCATAAGGGCAATGAAAAAGCAGATGAAATGGCCAAACACGGCTCATACATGCCATTAATTGGACCGGAACACTTCTGTGGTTTCGCAAAGACAGGAAAAAGAACGGCTACAAGGAAGTAGGTAGCTCACAAATCACCAGGAATACCAGGAATTCACCAGGACAAAGACAGGCAAAACCGTTTATTACAGAACATTCGCCAAAATGTACGGCAGACCTAATAAGCAAAGACAGGAAAACAGTCAAAACCATAGTAGGTCTTCTAGCAGGGCACTCTAAGCTGAATAGGCACTTGAAGCTGATGGGATTATCAGATGATGACTTGTGCAGAATCTGTTACCTCAAAATAGAAACAGCAGAGCACATTTTATGTCAGTGTGATAGTCTGACAAATGTGAGGTTCTTCGTTTTTAAACTTTTTAAAAAGGGTCAGGCTAGAGAATGTTATCTGGGACTAGAGGACCACAATAGATCTAAAAAGGTCGCAGTGGAATAGGCCAAAAGACCACCTCTCTAAATATATTCATCTATCTAGTAAGAGAGGTAATTTCATAACAAGGATCCAGATAAAAAATGAAGATATTGAACAAGTGGATAAAATAAGATACTTATGAGTCTGGATTTCTAAAGATCTAAATCCAAAATAAAAAATTCGATTAAGAATATAGCAATGAGGGAATTTTTGAGTAACCAAAGTCTCAGTCGGCAAATTTGATATCCGATGGTAAAATGTTATAACCACTCTATTTTTTTTATGGTGCCAAAGCTTGGATTGACCAATTATATTAAAAAAAATTGTGTTGCACAGAATGGGAAGAGACAGATAACTTTTGACCACCATTACAAGGAGAAATACAGCATATTTAGGGCACATAAATAGAAATGATAAATTCGAACTATTGCAGCTGATTATGAAGGGTAAAATTGAAGGAAAAAGGAGTCTAGTAGACGAAAATATCCTGGCTGAAAAGAATTCACGACTGACCAAGTTAAACAAACAGAACCAGGTTCTGCTTAAAAAAAAGCAGAAGATAGAAACGAATTTGTAATGGTTATAGCCAACCTTCCTTTAATAAGGAAAGCCCAAAATAGGGAAGACTTTGCAGAGGTCATCGCCAACCTTCGCTAAGAAGACGGCACCTAAAGAAAAAGATAGCCAACCTTTATTGGTGGAGTCGGTACTAGAAGACGATGGTCCATTCATTAAAGTAGTATATTCTAAAAATTATAGTTTACTTAGTATCAGTATTCCAAAATGGAGTAAGCCACATATTGCTTCCTATATGATAAAGCAAAGTGGCCTAACCCACATTTTTGGGTAAGATTGTAAAATTTTCCATATTGTAATTTAACTCCTGAAAAAATATATCGGAATTTTATATTCTTTTGCAAAAAATTACAATAATTATAACCTGTAACATAACAGTATAATTCCAGTTTAAAAATATCTAAAATTTTAAAACAGTTTTTCTCATTTGTTGCATTTTGGGCTTAAGCTACTTTGTTCATAGCATTCTATCCTATAACAATAGTCTATATCGCTGACAATAGTCAACATAAGATGACGACATTGCAATTTAAGTAGAAGTACACAATAAGTATTCCAAAATATTGTGTATTAAAAAGTGCTGGATCAAAATAAGTTATAAATTAAAAGAAAAAGATTAACTTTTTAGGAGAGACCTTACATTTCAGGCTAGACTGCCTAAATTAAAATTTAAAATCAAGTCACGTGATGGTTTTCTAAATCACATCTTCGCTAATTAACAAATAGTTTCCAAATCGTTTTAACGAGTAAATTAGCATACATCACAGTTAAACTTATTAAACCGATTTATGTCTTAGTTCGATTTGATTTAAACAGATATCATTAGCTAGGCGGCTTCCTCTCTGAATCTGAACTGTCGTCAACACCGAGAGTGATGATATATAGATTTGTTCGAAAATTTAATTAAAGTTATTTTTAATTTATTGTAGACCACAGATTTTAAATATTCAGCTTTTTCTACTAATTCACGTCAATAAGAAAATTTACACTATTCATATAGTTGAAATAAAATTTTTCATCAGGTAATTAATCTCTATAGATATCAAAGAGAGCCACTTATTGAATTGCCTATCTGTTGGGAATTAAAATCTGTACATGATAAATATACGAAGCAGATTTTCTAGTGTATTCATCAAATTTATCATACTTTTTAATTAGGTGTAGAAAAAATATGTAGCTATTTATAAATTGCCCTAGCTTTGGTGTCAATTTATTTTGTTGGTATTATTTTATGATGGTTTGTAATTTAACAAACGAAAATACTTGACATACATCTTACGAGCCGTTCAGATGGCATTCACGTTTCGATAATTTTGTCGAAACGGTATTTTATTCGAATCGAGACATTTATTCACATGGTACGATAATTTAGTAGAAACAAAATTATAAGCAAATAATTAAGCCCAGAGTCCAAGTTAGTTTTTGATAACTGTGAACATGTAGCATTTGCAAATTCTTTAAAGTATATATTGAAATATTGAATTTCTCTCGTACTTATTAAAAGACGAAGTAATTTTTTTAAAGGTCTATTCTCATTAGACGTGCCAGGCCCGTGCTCGCCACCTGACCGGCACATGCCATACTTTTGGTGAATATTCACACTACTATTTGCGCTCGCAGCATGCTTTGAGCAGTATTTTGCACAGGCAGTCGAAGGTTAGACGTTTCGGTGGATAGTTGTGCAGTTTTAATGTTTTCCATGGCAACTTTAGTTACTTTGAATGCCGAAGAAGAAGAGAATATGAGAGATAAAGTTAAAAAAGGAGGTTTTGGATACATCCAGTGTAAAAGAAGCATAGAAGGGGAATACCATACCTTGTATAAAGAACTCATGGACGATGAGTTAAAATTTTATATATATTATAGAATGTTAATTGTCGAATTTCATAATCTTGTAACGATTGTATTTTGCCTACCATAGGGTAAGAAAATAGGGGTACTTATAAAATTGGGGAAAGAAACTAATGGGGGTCAAGATAGGGCAAGCAAAATAAACGCTACTATGCGAACGGGCACTCAGGGGTTAGTTGGAGAGCTGGGGTCGTGAATAAGTGAACGACAAGGGTTCGGATTTGGGCAGCTAAAAAAATGGAATAAAGGGGTTACTTACGTAAATCTCCTGGAACAAAAACGAAACAAAGACAAGAAGAAATACCTCTAGCTATTTAAATGGGGACGCCGCTTCGAAGAAAACTTCCTGCTGGAAGAAAGAAAGTTTCTTCCTTCCTAAAATAAAGAAACACAAACAGGTTAGGAGATTTTTCTAAAATAAATAAAAAAATGGATCAGAGAAACAAATCAAAACGTTTATTTTTGTCTCATACAAACAGTTATCAAACATACAGATTGCACAAAAATTATTAAAAGTTGCAAAATACAAAATTACAGAAAAAAACTTACATGTGTTGCCTGTTAACAAAGGAGATTGCTACAAAATTCTTCGAAATGGTTCCTAGGTTATCTTATTAATATTGCTAAATTAAAAAATGAAGGATATCCCTGTTCATGAAAATATATAAGATTTAACTTTTTCTATAAAACATCTTTCTATACAAGCAAATTAAAAATTGTCACAACAAAAACAAATTAGAGTTAGCTGTCAGATGTCACATTTAATTTTTTTGACAAAAAAAACAAAAGATTGACAGCAACCACACTTAGTTTACAAAATAATTCTAATTATTACCAATTCTTATATTTAAGTCAAAGCAATTATTACTTTTAGCAAAAAAATGTCTGTCTAATTTGGAAAAATTTAATATATTGAATGTTACCTTATTTTCACTTATTTCACTTAACTTTGAACAACTTGCTATCTATCTCTGGGGTTAGAACTAAACAGGCAAATTCTCCACTGAAACACAGGAAACCATTTCCAGAATTCAGGAAAACGACGATCTAATGGGGCTGTATCAACAAACAAACAACAACAAAGCCGGTGGGACATCCTAAACAATCACCTTCCAAAATTTTTTCGGTTCCGGTATACTGCACAAATCTAGTGGTTACTCTATTCTAAATCCGTCATATTACGGAGAGTAATTATCACTTTTTACCGGTCTTGGAACTTAAACCATTACAAAAATTGTGTAAGGTGATACAGTATATGTGAATAAAGTGAATCTCCTTCACCAAATCCCTTAACTCCACTGTCCCCTCGCCGGTCGGTCTTTCAAAACTAGCCACAAAATTCCTCCCTCCACGCTTCTCACACAAATTCCTTACGACTTCAAATTGTGAAAATTAACCTTGAATCTCTTCCGGAGTTAATGCCTCTCAGAGAGAAAAAGCACAATACTTGCAATATTTTTTCTAAGAACCTCTTCTCAACCGGGATATTTGGGGCCTGAATGTAAACAAATCGTTGTTCGACGACAAAAAAATGTTGAAATATTATAGTTAGAAATAACATGTACGAAATGGGGAATTTTAAATGTAAATAAAAAAGTGCTAATACCTCTTTACTACGAGATAAACAAAATAGGCCTTTTATCGATTATTTTAACGTCGTTACAAACAGACAAAATCGGGGCGTCTTTAGAAATTTTTAACATATCAATATTTCGTTTATTTTGTAGTAGGTAGTAAAATATTCACTTTTTTAATTATTGAAAACTTTATTTTAAAACTGAAATAACATTAAATGCCATGAAGTGACGAGAAATTGTCACCACCACCAGGATCAGCAGATAGTGGAGAAGTTATTGGGGTAGAGACTCTGGAGTTGGGTAATTGATGTTGGGACGACGATTCTATGTGCGGCATGGGATTTTGAGGAAAAACCATTGAGCTTCCATCTCTTCCTTAAGAAAATAATTTCCTTTCAAAAGTTGGTTGATGTACTGATCTATACAGATTGGTGTATGGCGCAGCGAACTGTCGTGATGTGGGCGGTACTTGCATCATATATGTATGTGGTAGTGGAGGAACTTCTGAGGTGTAAGTGTGTTATTTCGATGATGTTTGAACGTCATTTATTATTGGTTGTGATTGTTATTGTGGTGAATATAGATATTTCGTTTCCATTTCATGCACAACCATAAAAATCTTTTGTTTAATTAAATGTTTATCTACGTTTGAAAACTTTCGAACCGTGAGTTTGATACTGTCAAAAAAGTGATTTAATTCATCTGATTGGTCAACTTTTTTCTTTTTCTCTTCGTCCAAAAGAAAAGACATTAATATTCCACTTGCTGACTGTGGCGGATCCTTAAGTTTAGTGTTTCACGAATGGCTTCAGCTGCTTTTGGGACTTCTTAGATTCCACTGTTTTAGTAGAATTAGACTGAGTTTGAGAATCATCAGAGGCCTCATTGACCTCGTCTATTACTTCTTCTCTTGTAATTTTTTGCATTCTTCTTCCATCTTCTTCGTCACCAGAATGTTCTACTTCTTGACTGACAGGCAAGGACGAGATTCTTTCTTTATCTTTCATGTGCGGCTTTAAAAACTGGAGTAATTCACCATACTTGTATTTGATGTCAGTTGCAGATTGACCGGTTCTGGTTTTGTGATTTGCTAAAAATTTCCTGTACTGGGCCCGATTTGCCTCCTATCTGTGTTTACAGGTAACCAGATCTGCGAACAAGTACATACCGTTATTGATAAATTTTACGCAAAACATTAAAAGTACAAACAATCAGTTAAAACTTAATACGTATTTTTTTAGATATCTTGCGGACTTGGATTTAGATAACTGTGGACTCGTACCAAACTATATCATTCAGTTACCGTCTAGGACACTCCACTGTGCACGCAATTGTACAAGAAGTTTGTAATGCTATTATAGAAAAATTATTGAAGACATGTATGCCAATACCAGCAGAATGCGACTGGGAACAAATTGCCAAAAAAACTTTGTTGTCGTGGAATTTCCTCAACGCATCATTAGGAGCCCAAGATGGAAAGCACATCGAAATTATAGCACCAGTTAATAGTGGTTCCAGCTACTTTAACTACAAAAAGACTTTTTCTATAGTTCTACTTGCTCTAGTAGATGCTGATTATAGATTTAAAAGTGTTGATGTTGGATCTTACGGTAAACATAGTGACAGCGGCATATTTTCTAGCTCAAATTTAGAACAATCCGATTCTGACGTAGAAGTCCCATATGTTATTTTAGGAGACTCTGCTTTTCCATTAAAAGAAAATCTTTTTCGACCGTTTACAGAACAGCAAACTTTTAACATTGCATAAAAAAAGAATATTTAATTATAGACATTGCCGTGCAAGATATGTAGTTGAGAATGCTTTTGGACTTTTGGTGCAAAGTATTTACCTTAGAAAATTGCATGCTAATCCTGGATATGTGGGATTTTGGCCACATGTATTCTACACAACTTCTTGCGAAATAATATAATTAAACCTTTATAGGAGACAAATGATGATGAAAATGCATTGAAGGATACTTGTCTCTTGAATCTACCGAAACATACGCAACAGATGGCATTTAATGTAAGGGAGCAATTCATATTTTTTAATTAGTAAAAAAAAGTAAGAAGTTAAAGAAAATAGTAGTAGGATAAAACCCATTGTAAGAGGAAAAAAATTTTTATCTTATAAAATTTTTTATTTTTCTTTACACAATTTGGTAAAAACTAAACCTTTTTATGTCCTAAACACACTGTTCCATTTAAAATTAGGGGGCTTTTTCGATATTAAAATGTATTGTGTTTGGGACATAAAAAGATAAGTTTTCACCAAACTGTAAAAAAAATAAAAAACCAAATATCGGTTACTTGAATTTTTCGCATAGATTTTGAAGTTATGTGAAAAAAGTTTGTATAATAATAAAGTTTGTCAATATAAAAGTTGTAGATATTTTTATTACCTACAACTTGGCTATTTAACTTTTTTCTATATGACTTATAATTTTGCCGGAAATCACGATAAACCGTTTTTGTCCTTAAAAAACTCACTCCCTCCATTTCCCGAACTCAGATCGCCCATAAATTATTTTCCTTTTATTTCTGTCATATCATCTTTCTTTTCCAACGAGTTTCCTCCTACTACTATTTTTTTTGTATCAAATATTATCGGCAGTGGTCTATTACCTAGATAAAATATAGTGTTTTACTTACCTATTTTAATTTTTTCTATAATATCCCTCCATACTTGAGACTTATGTGCTGCATCTGAATACAGTCGCTTCATAAAATCGTATAATTTCACTTCTCTCACGAACTAATTCTATTCAAAATTCATCAGTATAATGTGAAAATAATTTTGGTCGCACCATTTTGCCTGTCGAAGTATTCATACTATGTAGGACTGTGCAAGGAATGTGCCACGCATGGGCTAGGAAAATATTGTTTGAAAAGATTTGAAGAGGTTTGAAGAGAAAAGAACGGACCGTCGCTAAACCCATTATAATAACGTTAAAGTAATTTTGCAGGTCTCGAGTAGGGCACAAGCCGAGCACATGCCTGGCACTATAGTGAGAATAGGCCTTAATTCCTCTTAGCGTCGCCGAGTAAAATAAACCATTTTTAAAGTTGTTTATATTTCCTCGGTATTCTTTGATCATTAAACCGCTCGATATATGCGTTTCAAATAAACATCCATTTAGATCGCTGAGAACTTTTTGCCGGAAAGATAATTGCTCACTCTCGCTAATGTTGTTGTCATGAGCGGTTGTCTTTTTTTATGGGAAAATGAGTAGCAGTTCAATTAATAATTAGAGTTAAAGTGAGTTTTGAAATGTTGCCATTGTATCCAGTTGTACCCATTCCTGTTTTGTAAGAAGCCAAGCCATAGCGCAATTTTAACCTTTGTTTGTGGTCGTAATTCCAGCCATTGATGCAGTAAAGTTCTCTCAGAAATTCTAAGGTCAAGTGAGGTCCGGTTTACAAGTAAACGTGCATTTTGGTGAAATCAGGTAACTTTTTCTGTGATTAAATCTTACAGTTAAAATAATAATTGCTTTCATTATTGCATAATTTAAAGGAATGGTAATAATTAATATATAGTAAATCTTAGGGTGAGGCTATGCTGTCATTTTAATTGTTCTCTATCGTTAAATTAAATGTTGACATATGTTTTTAAAAAAGGTTAACTTTATGATGTTTTCATTTAAAAAGATAATTCTTCAATTTTAATAATTTATTTCTGCCACAGTTATAGCCAAGAAACATTTGTAAGTTTTGTAAAAACGGATTTTGTAAAAAGATAGGACATATGTAAGTTTTTTTTCTCTTTTATTATTTTGGTATAAATCCTTGTAATTATATATATTGTAATTACTTTTGTAATATCTGCATGTGTAACTGTTTCTGTTGAGACAACAATAAATGTTTGATTTATTTCTCTAAATCATTTTTGTTTGTTTATTTTAGAAAAGTCTCCTAACCCCTATTTGTGTTCTTTATTTTAGGAAAGAAGAGCCTTGATTCCTTTATCCAGCAAATTAGGATTCTTCGAAACGGCGTCCGTATTTCAAATAGCTAGAGGTCTTTCTTGTTGTTTTTATTTGCCCATTTGTCCAGGAGATTCATGTCAGTATCCATTGTAGTTGTTGTATACATCAGTATTGCCATTCAACCCCATTGCCATTCCACTTATCCACGACCCAGCTCTCCAAACAAACCCTTAGTGCCGTTTGCATAGTAACAGTATTCCGTTGGCAGTGTTAAAATCAAATTCGTATTCGATAAAATTTCCGAGTGAAATATAAGATCGAATCATCTAAACGCGCCCATTTAAAACTATGTGCCACTGAGTAAGTCGACATTTTCCTCGATTCGACCAAACGCTCGAAGCTGTACCGTCTGAACGGACTGTTACAGCGTCGTACCGTTAGTTCAAGGCACTCATTATTTTGGCAGTCACTATTGTGCTAATAAGAATAATGAAGAATAAAAACTTCTTCTTCTTCTTCTTCCTTCTTGTATGTAAGCTTTAAAGCCCGTTTCTTCTTCAATATGAGCCTGCTAAATTGTTTAAATTGTCGCAACATCTTTTTCTTGGTATGTCAATACTTCTTTGTCCATTTGGTGACTTATCTCATGCTATTCGTACCTTATCATATCTTCTGCCATTCTACGAATGTGTTCGTTTCACTCCTGTTCCCTTTTTTTTTCACCCATCCATTTATGTCTTCCATATTGCATGCTCTTCTTACGTTTTCGCTTCTCTCCCTATCCAACAGACTTTTTCCTGACCATTTAGCAGTTAATTTGTGATGGGTAGCTCTTTCTACCTTTCTAAATTTCTTAATTACGGCTGCTCCAAACGTGTTTATATAATTTCCCGTTTGATATTTGTAAATCCGGGAAATCGTCTGGGTTCTGGAGTACATTCCTATATAGATTATCGTACCAACTGCATGATTCCAGTTCTGATGCTAATAATTCCGACTCTGGTTCTTCGCTCTGGTTTTCTTGTGGTTGTCGTGACAAAGCATCTGCTACCTTGTTGAGGACTCCCTTTCTATATATTACCTCGAAATCGTACTGTTGCAGTTCTAAACTCCACCTGGCTAACCGACCTGACGGGTTTTTAAGGTTCTTCAGCCATTTGAGGGACTGATGGTCTGATATGACCTTAAAATTGTATCCTTCTATATACGGCCTCATTTGCTTTATCCCGTACACGATGGATAGACATTCTTTTTCCGTTGTGGAATATTTTGTCTCGGCTGGTGTGAGGGTTCGACTAGCATATGCAATTACTTTATCCTGGCCGTCGTATTTCTGTGTTAGTGCAACTCCAAGTCCACAGTTCGACGCATCTATTTGCAGGTAAAATGTTTTCGAAAAATCGGGGCATGCTAATACTGGGGCCGATGTAAGTTTTGATTTTAGCTCTTCAAACGCGTTTTCCTGCTTATCGGTCCATTTCCATCTTATCTTCTTTTCCTGCTATTGTCGAATAGTTCTCTATGAATCGGCGGTACCATGATGTTATTCCTAGAAACCGGCGGAGTTGACGCACGTTTCTCGGTGCTGTAAGTCCGGTTATAGCGTTGGTTTTCTCCGGGTCAGTTTTTATTCCTTCTGCTCCAACCACATGTCCTAAGTATCTGAGTTCTGATTGGCAAAACGTGCATTTCTCGAAGTTCAGCTGTAATCTGGCTTCTTTCAGTCTTCGGAAAACTTCATGTAGGTGATTTAAATGCTCTTGGAGCGTTTTGGATATTACTACGATATCATCCAAGTAGGCAAACGCGAATTCCATATCGGGAGGTATTACCTTATCCAGTAGGCGTTGGAAAGTGGCTCCTGCGGAATGCAGTCCAAATGGGGTGGTTTTGAACTGAAAATGGCCTTTTCCGGGTACGCTGAATGCTGTCACTGGGCGGCTTGTTTCTTCTAGGGGTATTTGAAAATATCCCTGTTTCAAATCGAGGGTCGATATAAAATTTGCTTCCTTAAGTCTATCCAGAATTTCCGATATTCTGGGTAACGGATATGCGTCCTTATCTGATAGTTCGTTGACTTTTCTAAAGTCAATGCAAAATCTGTACGAGTTATCCTTTTTCCTAACTAGTACAATCGGTGAACTCCAACCACTTGTGGAGGGTTCGATGGTTCCTTCTTTTAACATCTTGTCCACTTCTTGGTTGATGATCTGTAGCATTGCGGGATTGTGCCGCCTATAAGGCTGCTTGACTGGATCGCACTTTTTCTTCAATTTTATTTCGTGTCTTATTAAGTTCGTGGGTCCTGTTATATTCTCAAACTCCCTTAGTTCTTTTCTTAGGAACCTTTCTAACTCCGTATTTTGAGTGGAGTCTTTTAAAGTGTTACATGTCTCTTCTTGATGTTGTATGTATTGTTTGGTCGTATGTTTTTCAAATTTAAGTTCGATAGAATGGTTCCTGAGGAATTCCACTCCTATTAATGCATCTTCCGTCAACCCTGGCATTACTATGAATGTTTGTCGGGTTTGTAACTTATCGATCTCGCATTCAATTGTCAACTTCTGGTTAAGCTCGATTGACGCTCCATTTGCTAGTCTTGTTCTCCCGCTGTAGCTATCTAGAGAGTCCTTGTATATCTGAGCTATTCTATCCCCGACGTAATTTTTGGTAGTTCCTGTGTCGATGAGCGCTCTGTATGTTCTTTGCCCTATTTTTAGTGATGCGAACAGTCGAATGTCATTGCTTGCTGGCTGTGTAACGGCGAAAACGAATGGAGTCGAATCTTGTTTTACAGACTGGGACGACTCCTTGTTTCTCCAGTCTGTAATTCGTTTCCCTGACGCCTGAAACAGCAGTCGCTGCTGTAAACCCCTTCTCTGCCGCAACGCGAACAAAACTTTTTCCATGGGTTTTTGCAGTTTTTACGGCTGTGACCTGGCATCTTGCATCTAAAGCATGCCGTTTTCGCATCGTACTCTGCTTGCTCCGTGCGTCTCCAGTTTCCACGGCAAATCTGATTCGGGTCTTTTCGTCTTCTAGAGCTTCGTATTCTTGGGCTAAATCCTGTAATTCGGCTAAGTTTCCGAAATCCCGGCGGCGAGCATAAAGCTTATATTCTGGTAACAAATTTTTGTATATCCTTTCGAGTTCTTGGTTTTTAGAAAAAGATCCTTCTCGTCTGATTAATGTTTGAATCTCCGTGATATATCTATCTACTGGTTCGTTCTGTCTCTGTTTTCTGTTTCGGATTTCCTCTTCTAGTTGTAGCAAATATCCCCTGGGATAGAAAGCTTTTTTAAAATCTTCGCTGAAATCTGTCCATGACTTCCAATTTTTGTTATTGTTTCTGTACCATAACAAGGCGTGGTCTCCTAATAATTCTGGTAATGCTCTTAGTAGATCTTGTTTATCGATCTCGTAGGTCAAGCTTAATTCGTCTATCCTCTCTAAGAATTCTATTGCATCCGAATGTTTCTTGTCGAAGTGTGTGTTCCACTTTCGTACTTGATTTAGCAATTCTGGTTGCCCCATTCGTTTCGTTATTGTTAATTCCTGTAATTGTCTTCGGATGCCCGAAATTTCCTGGGCCAGTGTGTCGGATTCTGTTCCCTTGGAAGTTTTTTCTTTTGGGATTGTTCCTGTAGCTTCCTCGCGATTTTTAAAATAGGTTCTGAGTCGTGCTCTCAATTCGTCGACGGTTCCCTTGGGATCTAAGCCGTATTTTTCGGCCTCGCTCTGCAATTCCTCTTTGCAAAGTCGGTTTATCCACGACGTACCTGTTACTGAGTCTGTGTCTTTATCTGTCGGCATGTTATTAATTTTTGCTCGGGCGCCAGTTTGTGATGGGTAGCTCTTTCGGGGCGACAGACTCAGTAAAACACAGGTTTGAAATAAAAATAAATCTATTAAGTATATATATACAATAAATAAAAACTAAAAAAAAAGGAATTCTACGTTGTATACTTATAAAACAAAAATAAAATGAATTCTACGTTTCCGTCTGGGTCCCGCGATGAATGAATTCCCCGGCAAACGTCTATAAAAGAAAAGAAACTAATTAGTACTACTAATATACCCGCTTTCGCTTCAATTAAGCGAAAGCTCCGAATATGCTCGCAAACAAAATATTTAGCTGTGCAGACCCACGGCAATGTTCAATACACAATGCCGACGGGTTCCGCTTGGCCAAGGACAGAGTATGATCCTCAATACGGAAATCTCTGTCCCGGTTGGTTCTGTGCAGATCCACGGTAATGCTCAATACGCAATACCGATGGGTTCCGCTTGGTTAGGGACAGAGTATGATCCTCAATACGGAACTATCTCTGTCCAGAATGTCTCGCTGGTTCACTACACCGGCGAGTCAGGGAGCCTAGAGCGCTAGCTACAAGACTGTCTAATTCCGCTATTCACACGCCTTAAATAGCCGTTTGAATCCCACTACGCCTTCACGTTGTAGAAGTGGATGCGCAAATATTGACACTCCCACGGTTCGAACTGTTAAACGATCATAGCACCGTTACAAATTTTGCATGCTGATCACGAATCCGATGTCAGGTTTGCTCTATCTTGGCGTTTTATGCGCGTTTCGGGTCACTTCCGGTGTCAGATTGAAACCGGAAGTACATATTTAGATTCGTCTCGACGAGACCTTTCGATCCATATATACATTGTGGGATCTAAAACTTAAAGTAAATTTTAACTTCCGGTCATCTCAAAACCGGAAGTGAATTTTTGTACCAAAAGTATATCTTGACAATCTCATACGTAATACTAATAATATTCCGAAAAAATATTTTAATTATCTAATATGGTTTTTGAGTAAAGTGGTGGACAAGAAAAGGGCTTAGCGTTTTAGTATATAAGATATTTCTTGGCTGTTGTATTGAAGATGTGTGTTAATCTTTGAAGTTTGTCTTCTGTCTCAGCCATTAATGCGGCGTCGTCTGCATAACATAATATTTGGATTTCTTTGTTCCACATTTTGTAGCCATGACCTTTACGTACTGCTGTAACAGATTTATTTTGACCCTAGGATTGTTAGTATAATTTGGATATATATTAAGTAAATTTGTACCTGTTATGTGATTTATTTAACATTGTTACATAATAAAGTATATGAAATTTCTAAGTGTAGATATTGTATAGTTCCTTATAGGTAGTGAAATGTCTTTCTGAGAGTTTTGTTTCATTTTTACTTTGAATCTCAGCCCAAAGGTTTTGTCTACTTTGCTACCTCATTCGGTTAAGGGTACTGTGCTGTAGCCATCTATTTTTGTTGACCATCATGACAAATTTGTTGATAGACTACTGTCAGACCAGAGTTTTTGTGATTATTCTGCCACTATCAGTCTGGATAAATAGTGTTGTCTGTATCCCACTAAGTCATAAGATCTTGACAAAAACATTCAAATCACTAAAAGGTTGCTAGGTAAGTTGTTGTGTTGGCATCCACTTGTTGAAAACTTTGCTAAAAAGGTTTTTTAGTATTAGCTATTTTTGTTTCTTATTTTGGGTATAATTGGGGTTCTTTATGTGGTTTTTACTCTAGTTTTAGCCCGCTTCAGTCTGAGAGGTACTATTACTTGTTAGGATGTTTTTATGGAAAGCATAAAACCTCCTTGAGAAATCCTCTAAAATATTTCAGCTTGATAAATGCTATAATTTATTAGGAAGTTTGATTCCTTGAGATAATATTCTCTAAAACATATTAATAGTAATTAGAACAGATTGTATGTAGTTGTTTGATTCATACCTGTTTAGAGTGTTTAGTAGAAATGTATTTACTACTACTACTACTTGTCGGTTTATAACGTTCTCCGCCGTTTTCCGACTTCCAATCGCCACTTAGACCGGTTGTTCCATAGATCTTCTTCTATGGCCCTCTCTCTTTATGATAGAAATGTATTTAACATTCATTTATCTTGTTTTGCTAAGTAGTAATCTTTTATTTTGGTTTTTACCATCTGGTAGTTTGCAATATAACTTTTCTTGTAAGGTATTACACAGGACTGAGAATGTCGAGTTTACCCATTCTCATCAGTAGAATTACGAATAAGCACTATTTTCTATCACTTTTGTAATTAATTAAAGTCGTTTCATGATTCATAATAAATAATAAAATATGTTTGGATATCAGTTTTTCTTTCTTCTGTTTTGATTTTTCGTATATCTCAGGTATTGGGCTATTAGACTGTAGTTCAGGAGACGTCCGCTGTGTCGTTTCACGAGCGGTGTGTTCTGTGATGTCACTATGGGGTAGGTTGGAACTTACGTGTATCATGGTTAGGTAGATGTTCCGTGATATATCTGTGGGAATTTTGTGACTCATGGAGTCCGAAAGACAAGTAGATTTGTCGCTCCGAGAACTATTTGGAATTGTTTGGAATTTGTATCCGCAGATTTTTCTACCATAACTAGTGTTGTGGTTGGTGACATCAAGGATGTTATGTTTTGCTCTCTACTCGTTTTATGAGTACGAATGACAACTTAGTTTTGTCGCTCCAATTAGCATGAGGAATTGTTAGATCATGTGAAAGACACTGTACTCAAAGTCTATTTGGTGATTTGATTTATGTAGTTCTATTGTGTCCCAAGGATTTGACAGTTTCCGGGCTTTGTCGTTTGGACTCCTCACTTCTGATTTTGACGTTAAAAAATGTCTGCATGATTAGCAGGTGTGAGTGACGAATTCTAATTTAATATATGGTAATTTGAAACCATCACTGATTGTGGAGATTAAGAAGTTCATCTATTATTATTTAAGAAGCCTATGATAGTTGTATTTTTGGAGTTTCGCAAGATTTGGATGGAAATTTGGTATTTGTGATGTATCATGCTTTTCAACCTGTTAAGGGAGTTTTAACCCTGTGGTCACAGCATTTTGGACTAAGTATACAGGCTGCTTAGCTTGTTGGAAAATTATTGAAATGTCGATTAATTTTGGAAACGCTCTCAAATTGAGGTAAATGAGATTATTTTACATTTCTGTTGTAAAGCATTTCTAGATCTATTTTTTTTTTGTATATTAACTTTCTATTACAGAAAAGGGGTATGGGAGGTTTAGATCTGTAATTTTCAGTAATTCAGCTTCACTGTTACATAATATTTTGTTCATTTTCACAGTTCAGAAACTTTGTGTCTTTTTAGTTAATCATTTTTTCTTTGTACCTAAGAATATCAGTTCTAACTAGTTTTTGGAAAGTATTGGGAAGGGATCTGAAGGTTCACTTCATGTACTAATACTTGGTGGTATTTTTAGGGCAGTTTTCAGTATCTGGAGATTTCTGCGTCTGGATCTTTAGTATTTGGGGTTTTATTTTACAATCCAGAGCACCGATTTCTGGTTTGGTATGGATTTGAGACTGTACAGCTTGGGTTCGTATGTAGAAGTCTGTAGCAGTTTGTTTTTGCTTTATTCGAAAATGACTTTGGTGGAGTTTATGGAAGCACTTTTCCATGTATCTTTTCCCTTGGAGTTACACATCCAGTGTTAGGATGGTAGAAGGAAGCGGAGGAGACTTGATAAGTTTTTAGTTTTATTTAACTTACTTTTTAACTTACATTTAACTTTTGCGGCTTTGAAATATTGATTAATAAAATTCTTGATGCAATTTTCATTTAAATCTATTAACTAAGTAATAATTTTTCATTGTTGTTCATCTGATAAAGTTGTTAGTTTATTGATTCTGTTGGTTAGGACTTTTTTGGTAAGCTTAAGTGCGGTGTTCAGTAGATTTATACCTCTATAATTGTTAGGGTCTTCTTTATCTCCTTTCTTGAACATTGGCATCATTATGCTTCTCCATGCGCCTGGTATCTTGCAGTGTAATATTAGTTTTTGTATAAGTTTTGTCATCTCTAAGGTTATACTTTCTCCTCCGTGTTTTAGAAGCTTGTTGGTTATTCCGTCTGGTCCTTGTGACTTTTTATTTTTAGTGAATTTATGGCTATTTCTGCTTCCTGAAATCTGATTTTCATTTCGTGGCTTAATTAACTTACGTTATTGTGTTGATTATTATTTTCGTTTGCTTTAAACAGTTCCGTCAAGTATCTTTCCCATTCGTTTACTGGCATGTTATTGTATTCCTTTAATTCTGCCATTTCTTCCCGTTGGTTTCTTATGAATCTCCATATTTGTTTTTGTGTACAGTAGAAGTCGCTTTTCATCCTGTTGTGAACTGTGCCCAGTGTTCATTGTTGTTCTTCCTACCAACTGCTTTGTTTCATTCCGTATTCTGCTATATGTGTCTCGGGATTCTGAAGTATTTGATGTTTTGTACTTCGTGTAGGCTTCTCGTTTTTTTTTACATTTATCTTTTATTTCTTTTCTGAACATTTGAAGAATGAAAACGTTTGAAGTAAATTTTGAGTTTAATTAATTTCCACTAACACTTAAATTTTCTTTTTGTTTTATAAATTTGTCACATACCTGTCAGATTATTAGCAAAATCACGATGACTTAAATAAGTCAAGGATAAACAAATGATACCAATGGATAGACTGAAAATGGAATTATTTGGAATTTTTGGAAATTAGGCTCAAAGGAATACGAAATCACCAACCAACTTAAACGAAACAGTTGTTACTTTAGGTAATATAGTATGGCCACGTTTTTTCTAGAATCAAAAAAAAAAAGTTGCCAGTGTATTAACTTCAATGTAGTTAACATTCATTTAAAATAGTAATTATTTCTTATATACTCTGCAAAGTATATTGTGTTAAAAGCCATGACGCGGCTCTCCCACAAAGTCTCGTTTATCTTTTTAATATACGCTTTAAAGTAACTACCTGAAAATCTGCTTTTTCGTTTTCCTCATTTTCGTGGGCATATTTCCTGTAGGCAAAATGGATGTCTAAATTGATGTACACTGTCAAAATGGCTTACGGTTTATGAATAGTTCGTCCTGTCTTATTTGGTACTTATTATGTATGACATTGAATACAATAAACGAAGTACACTCTAAAAACCTAAACCAAAATATTTGATATCCCTTTTTATATGATAGCATTGTTAGTCGAGAGCTTTATTTACGGCTTAGACGTCTATATCATATGTGAAGATTTCTGATATTCTGTACTTTTCCAGAAGTAATGTGTTTAAATAGTCCAGAAGTAATGTGTAATAAATTAAATGGTACATGAATAATTATTGTATTAAATAATTTTGAGGCAATAAACAATTACCAGGCTGAACAGCGTCTTTTTGCACACTTGGGGTGGATGATTACACAAACTGAACTGTTTCTCGCATAGCGGTTATTCTAATACTGAGCTATGTGTATCCACGCTAAACGTATTGGCCTCTCTTAGGTATATGAGGGGCATTGTTTACAGGACCATATTAGTTTACGTATACAGTGTGTAAAAGCCAAATGGAATAAATTTATTATTTAGGTTACTGTACATATTTATAAAAAATCCCGAAACACGTCAAATTTAAATTATAACTTGACATTCTTTAACGTGAAAATGCAACCCCTACCTTTAACCTCTTTAGAATGACAGGTACAACCCCCAATTTTTAAAATAGGAAGTATAGGCTTGTGATATATCGTTTGAAAGGTCTTTTCATCATCCGTTCAAAAATGTCGCTTTCAAGTTTATTAAGATTAATTAAGATAAAATAAATTAAAATCATGTGGTTACCGAAATTCGCTACAATACAATCAAAAACTAAAATGTAATGCAAAACGTAATAAAATGTAGAAAACGAAAAAGAACTATGAATGTTAATGAAGTAGATGTTCAAAATGTTCACCGCGAACGTCTTGGCAACATCCTAATCTCAAATAAAACTGTCTTCTAACATTATTTAACATAACAGGCGTGATCGACCTAATCGCAAGCGTTATTCGTTCTTTTAAGTCATTTAAATCAGAAGGTTTAGTTTTGTACACATGGCTCTTCACATATCCCCATAAAAAGAAATCTAATAATGTAAGATCAGGTGATCGCGCTGGCCATTTAATCGATCCTCGCCTCCCTATCCACCGATTGGGAAATATTGTATCGAGGTACCGCCGGACATTAAGTTGGTAATGTGGTGGTGCTCCATCCTGCTGAAACCATATCGTATTTGCTGGAACTTGAGGGTTTCCTGGATCAGGATATAAATTTGCCAACGTTGGAATGACATCATTTTGAAGTAGTGCCAAATAATTGTTGCCATTCAAGTTGCCCTCAATGAAAAAGGGACCAATGACATTGTTTCCTACAATCCCTGCCCAAACATTAACCTTTTGAGGGTATTGAGTGTGTTCTTCTCTCATCCAGTGAGGATTTTCCGTGGCCCAGTAGCGGCAATCTTGCCGATTAGCATGACCGTTAAGTGAAAAATTACACTCATCAGAAAACATAACGTCTTCTAATTGGATAATATTGTTATCCAATGTTACTACCTCCTGAGTAGGTATCATCTTATAGGGATGCAATTTATTTTCTTTTAATATGTTTACTATCGATGTATGGCTAGCATTGAATGTAGTGGATGCCTGTCTACTCGATGTATGTCGATTTTCCTGAAACTCAAGCAACACATCTAATTTGAGTTCATCACTCAGTGCATTGGCAGCTGCTTTTTTTATCTGCCTGACATGACCCAACTCGCGAAACTGCTTCTGTATTTTACTTATTGTTCCTTGGGATATAGGCGGTAAATTAGGAAATTCCTCATGAAATAGGCGAGTTACTTCCTGTTGTGTTCGGGTGTTATCTCCGTAACCAATAATTTGTAAAACTGTCATTTTATGCATTTCCGTTAATCTAACCATTTTTTAGAATTGAATTGAACGAACTTTTTACTTAAATTAAAATACTGACAACTTAAATAAAACAATTTACTAATGCGTGTTAAAATAACGTTGCCACGGAAATTCTTTAAAGTTTTTTAATGGTTACCATCTAAAAACCACATTGCTATTGTTTTTGTTCACTTTCTCATTATCAAGACCTAAACGAGAAATAAATTTTGAGTAAATTTTAGCGAATTTCGGTAACCACATGATTTTAATTTATTTTATCTTAATTAATCTTAATAAACTTGAAAGCGACATTTTTGAATGGATAATGAAAAGACCTTTCAAACGATATATCACAAGCCTATACTTCCTATTTTAAAAATTGGGGGTTGTACCTGTCATTCTAAGGGGGTTAAAGGTATGGGTTGCATTTTCACGTTAAAGAATGTCAAGTTATAATTTAAATTTGACGTGTTTCGGGATTTTTTATAAATATGTACAGTAACCTAAATAATGAATTTATTCCATTTAGCTTTTACACACTGTATATGACAAACACACGTTAATTAAAGAATTAAATACAAAATGAAAATAATAAAAAAATACTTATACTTATATATTAAAATACTAACTTAAAAAATAAAACTATGTGTAAAATGTGTATATGTAAAATAAAAATATGTGTGGAGGGCCAGAACATTATCACCCACCAAAATGCATATTTGTATTTTTAGTCAATATATATGGCAGAGGGCATAGCTTCACAAAAGGTCGCCCAAGTTCACATTCACATGAATGGTTATGTTAAGGTATACGTCGGAAACCTGGTAGTATTTAATTGCTATGTTTCACCAAACATCCCGCTTCGAGTATATGAAAAGTACATTGACTCGATTATAGAAGAGGCTAGGATGGAGACTGTACCGGTCATTATAGCTGGTGACCCGAATGCGAAGGATCGTCCATGGAACCCACGAGTGCAAGATGGGAGAAGGAAATACCTATCAGAATGGATCCACGCCATGGGGCTTACCGTGTTAAATGACGGTAAGGCACCTACATTCGTGAGAGGTAATAGTGAATCCTTCCTGGACATTACACTGGCTTCAACGACACTTCTAAACAGGGTCATAAGCTGGACTGTTTTGGAAGAAGAATCGCTCAGCTTACACAAGTATGTGAGTTTTGAAATAGCAAGCAAACGACAGAAACGTAAAAATGGGGATATCAATCTAAAGAGATGTTTAAATGAGGAGGTTTTTGTAGATGTTTTAGCTTGAGTGGTCCGAGATGTGAGAATGTGCGTGAGTTAATTGAGGGTGTGAGTGATGCACAGGAGTTGGCTTGTGTAAGATCAAATGGGAGGTATGAAAGAAAACAACCATACTGGTGGAACGAGCAGCTTGAAAATCTGAGGATAAATTGCATGAGAGTAAGAAGGGAGTATAAGAGGTTAAGAAGAGTACAAGCAGGGTATTTGAAAGAGAGAATAAATGAATTAAGGCGAATGCAGAATGAATACAGGAATGAGATAAGAAGATCTAAGAAAGAAAGGTGGAGTAACCTGCTTCAGGATCTCGAGAGGGATATCTGGGAGCAGGGCTTCAAGATTGTCTGTACCGAATTGAAGAGGAAAAAGACACCCTACCCCCTGCCTAAGGGTGAGAAACTCCGTTTAAAACGAGAACTTTTTGCTCAGGTGGAGGATAGGCGTGAAAAGATTATTGGTTTCGTAGATGCGGAACCTTTTACTGAGTTGGAACTCGGCGAGGCTGTTGGACGGATGAAGATCCGAAAGGCATCCGACATAGATGGAGTCATGCCGGAGACAGTAAGACTCGCCGCACTAAGATAATCGCAGGTTTTCCTAAGATTGCTAAACAAACTGCTTAAACAACAGCAGTTTCCAACAATGTTGAAAGAAGCTAAGGTTGTCCTTATTTCAAAAGGTAGAGGTGAAAAAGAAGAGGTACAATTTCAGCCAATTTGGCTTCTTAGTTCGATAGCTAAATTGTATGAACAGCTTGTAAAAGGCCGCCTTGAGCGAGATCTAGAAGACAAGAATGCCCTGAGCGACCGCCAATATCGTTTTAGGGCCAAAAGGTCTACCAATGATGCGGTCACAGAAGTAACCTCTTTAGTTACGGAAAATACAAAGAGATGGGTGGCTCTTATCCTGCTTGACGTCAAGAATGCCTTTAATACGGCATCATGGAAAAAAATCATGTCCAAGCTGAGAGAATTGGGCGTTAGTGAGTACCTGGTCAATAAAATTGACAGATACTTTACTGACAGGTACATAAGAGCAAAAAATACCAGCATCCGTTTATCGCAGGGTGTTCCGTAGGGTTTAGTACTAGGTCCCATCCTCTAGAATGTCCTCTACGACGGGGTGTTGAGGCTAAAGATGCCAAAGGTTCTACAAGATGCACCCTTATAGCTTATGCCTATGATCTCGCACTGGTTGCGAAGGCCAGTCAGAAAACGGTCAGAGAAAACGATCTACAGCTAGCGCCTGAGAAAACTGAAGTGTTAGTTCTCAAAAGGAGCCGGGAAAAATCCTCTCTTCGCTTTATAGTGGAAGGTGTGCAGGTTGCACCAGTTAAATTGATTAAGTATCTGGGAGTCGGGTTGTCGGAAGGACTAAGGTTAGGAGTACACATCCAAAAGACGGTAAAGAAGAACCTCCGAACCGGAATCTGGAGGGGTTGACACGGCTGATGCCAAACACTGGAGGCCCAGGTAGCACCAAAAGAAAGGTGTTAAATGGAGTTTTCTATTCGGTGGTAACCTTTGTGGTAACCTTCAGAGTACCACACGTGGGTAGCGTACTAAACACTGCGAAATACGCTAATGGAGACTTCGCAAAGGCGAACGAAGGAGCTTATTCCCGATCTGAGGCTTTGATCGGAATGAAGTTCAGGAAACTAGACTACTTCCTAACGCAGTTTATGACTGGACATGGTAGTTTTGGCACCTTCACAAACAGAATAGGCAAATCTGCCTCGGCAGACTGTTTTATTTGTAGGGTACTGCATGCTCCCGCCCACATTTTTAACTGCCAGAGATGGGCAAATGAGAGGGGAGATTTCGAGAGGCGAATGGGTTTCGGACTGGATGAAAGAAACATTGTAAACACCATGTTAAGAGGAGAGAAAGAATGGAGAGAAGTACACTGTCTGATTTCTGGGGTGATGAAGAAAAAAGGAGCAGGAGGACAGAGTCGGAAATTGAGCCAGGTATCTGAAATTTATCGTTATGAAATTTATGGTTAATATTAATTATTAGTTTATGGCCTAACGTCTGAAACATTTTCTTATTTAAGGTACAGGTATGGTTATTTATAAATTCTTAGTTTTTTATTTTAGTTGTTCGTTGAGTGGCAAAACCTACTCTCTGGAACGGTGGTTAAGATTTTAGCCAGAACACGGTTAATACGGCACTACCCTGGGGTCTTTTGGCCGAGTATCGTACTCGGCCAAAAGATGCCAGGGTGCCTTGTTCCGTGACGTAGATGTACAAAAAAGATTTTCCCCACCGTTGCCTGTCAGAATTCAATGGATACCTGCTTAGGCTCTTACTGAAATCTGGCAATATGGCAATTAAAAAAAAAGTTTACATTCACATAACTAGGTGAGCAATAGCATTTTGATAAAAAAATAAAATAATAATTCTATTTGCCATGTTAAGGGCAGCTTACACATTTTTATGCCACATTGTGCGTTGATGAAGAGTATTTAAATATTCTCTGCTCCATCTTCGCCAAAAGTCTGCATGTCATCGATGCAGTAATAGACAATGACTTAGTCTATTTAAACGACCATCACTGTAATCTACGTAATTATCTTTAAAGGTTCCAGTGTCAGAAATTGTCCAGGTATTAACACCGAAAAATAATTTGGGTCAATACTGAGAGGACATCGAGGATGACTATTTAAGACAACCTCTATTTGTATATGTAATGTACTAATTTGTTCAAAGATTAAAACCTATTTGCTAATAACTCTACAAAAATATGTTTTTACGTTTTTTATACTAACTTCAAACAATCTACAAAGAGAGCAAAGTCTTTAACTTGCTATAAAACATCTTAATGAGGCTAAGAATGCCTCTGTACTAAGTTTGAATACCAATTTCAAGTGCAAAATCTAAGTGGAAAAGCCTACGAACAGGCAAATATAGTCTTTGGTGCGTTTATTGGCTCGTTTTAAAAAAGGACCGTAAAAGTCGACGGCAACGCAAAAAAATGATTTATCCTTGGATATCCGTAGGTCAAGAAGATCCCCTATCGTTGGCTAATAATTTGGAGGTTTTTTTCTCCAACATGAAACACATTTTGAAAGAACACTACAAATATCACGTTTGGATGAAATTTCCAAAAGTTTAGTGACAACGCAAGGTGCGCTTTGAATATCTGCATGAACTTCTGAAATACGTAATTTGATAGAATTACCTTTGGAAGGAAAGAGAAGAGGAAAGTTTTTGACATACGCTAATTCTGATTGGCTTTTGCCCGCTCTTAGAAGTTCATGTGAATGTAAAAAAAATATTTAGTTTGTTTTTAATATTTGATTTTGATCCTATTACCCTTATTTTATTCTATTTGCTCCTTCAGATTATAATTTAATAATCTTTGTATTATAATTTATGAGCTGTAAATAATTTTTTAGATTTCTGACAGTGTAGCGTGAAAAAGCGAGCGAGGCAGATAGATACATCCCTATTTGTTTGCATAAAATTTTACCAGATATATTCAAATAGGCAGGCACTTTAATGCCAGGCAAAATGGAAAGTCAAACAGACAGGCTTTGATCAGCCAGAGTTCTCCTGTGATATTAAATTTTGCGATGCTCTTATAAATAAATGAGAAAGATGAAGGAGTAACATGTGGAATTGGTATTTAGGATTTTGGAAATGCTTCTTGAGGGCATTAAAAATTTAAACGGTTTAAGTAACTGAAAGTGATTAGTCCTTTATGGATTGTTAAGCAAAGTAAAATCAGTAGAATAATGTACTACAGAAATAAACTCACTTAACTCAAACTTATTTTAACCCTTTGAGACCCTGTGTACATGTGTATGTACATAGCTTTTATTGTTTTGTTAAATACCAACTACTCGCTTATCTATACCGAAATAGCATTCAGTCACTCAAATATACATTTACGATCCACATTTTTAACTTCTGCTTCCATCTAGTGGTCAACAGGTAAAGTTGTCAGCGATTTTGTTGTAAAGTGTCAGCTGTTTAGTTGGTAACCGATACTGCTAGTTTTATTTTACGAGAAACTGTTATCTTTTGTGAAACGAAATCGATCCAACTTTTTAAGTGTGATTTATAAGGTAAGTAGTTTTTTATAAAGTACAAAACATTGCCATAAAAACGATAGTTTTGAAATAAACAAACATTTTTTAGATGCACATGAGCATGTACAAGTGGTCTGAAAGCATATTTCTGATTGTACATCTGTGTGTACATATGGTCTAAGCTTGGGTTTTAACTTAGTATTGTTGATTGCAGATAACATGGATTACAAAAGAAAAAAATATGATTTCGACAACCCAAAATATCTCCAAGAGTTAATTGACCTGATAGAGGACGGTAACGTATCAGAAATAGACAATTTGGAAGTTCCCGAAGGAGAGAGTTCTGACGAGGAGGATGGAATTCTGGATAACTGTGAGAATAAATCTATTATAAGACCAGGGGTTGATGCTTTGACCAGACGTGATACTGAGACACTGGAAGAAGGTGATGGCAGCGAAAATGATAATGAGGAGTTAGGGAGAACTTATGATTCAGACGACGAATATATACCAGATGAAGTTGCAGGTTACTCGGGTACAAAAAAATTAGGAAGTAAAGTATGTTTCTCAGAAAAGGATTGTTCTAAAAAACCAAAACAAAGAGAAATTAAAACAAAAAAGAGAACCGTAGAGTAGACTAAGGCATCGATAGAGACTCCTACATTTACATGGCATCCTACTTCCCCAAATACAAGTCTTACAGAGCCACTGTACCCAATTCAGTATTTTTCGAAGTATATTTCAAATGATTTTTTTGAAATAATAGCAACATTTACAAATGTATATACCTTACAGAACGGAAAAAATTTTAGACCAACTAATGAGAGAGAAATTAAAATTTTATTTGCACTTCATATCGCACCTTGAAAACCATAGGGCAGTAACTGCAAAAATCATAATGTTGAGTTATGAGCTTTTCAATTTTTTTTAAACTTAATATTATTTACTGTTATTCCAAAAATTAAGC
Organism: Diabrotica undecimpunctata; assembly: GCF_040954645.1. Taxonomy (NCBI): domain Eukaryota; kingdom Metazoa; phylum Arthropoda; class Insecta; order Coleoptera; family Chrysomelidae; genus Diabrotica; species Diabrotica undecimpunctata. The sequence goes on from NC_092811.1 coordinate 95,748,652, forward strand.
TACAAACCTGGTATTTAGCATAATTGTCTTTAATTTTGCATATTTTTATATGCAGTAAGGAGTATGTGAAATTTATTTCAGCAAATAGGTATTTTAGCACATACGGCCATATGGTTTTAAAATATATATCAATTTTGGAAATGATGCTGTAAAAATTCATATCAAATAAAAGTTTTTTTATTTAAGATTGTACTTTTTTATTACAATTTTTTGGTTTTAATACTTAATCAAAATCATGCATATTGTATTCTGTTTGTTCGGTTTCTACTGTTCCATTGTTCACATGCAAATCTTCATAAAACCTATGGTAGTGCTCTTGAATAACATTAGCCTTACACAGTGAGAGCAGATCTTGTTTTTTTTAGATTGGATATTCCTGGTGGATGTGAATATGCTTTACTTAGTTCCATACTAGCCACCAACCCTCGTTGTCTTCGCCTTATATTAATGGTTCTGAACTCTGTATCATTGTAGCTTGTCTTAACCTGAAACTTATTTTCAAGTGTCTTCTCCACCTTGATTATCTGAATCTCATTCCAGACGAACCGATTTCCTTCTTCGTCAATATTATAATTGTTCCCCATTTCTTTGCATAATTTTTAAAGTCCAATATATCCGATATAGACATTTCATTAATTGTGTGAGGTTCACTTGTTTTTTTCGCTGTTTGAACTACTGTGACCCATTGCGCAGGCACATAAATTGGTCCTCCTTTTAATGCCCTTTTTTTTGTTTCTGAATCAAAGAATGCATGTTATCTCCCTCATTTTGGGAGTGACCTGTTATCAAAAATTTGTGGGTAATTTTAGGTATGTTTAATTTTTGTACTGCATAGAGATAAAGACAGACAATATACTTATTCTTATTTTGCCCACTGCAGTTATCTGAATATAATCTGAATATAATATTATTTCCTGTTCTCTGGCTCAGAAATTGTATCAGGCATGAGGCTATTTCGTTTGGACCACGATTAGCAGTTCCCTCGAACCAAAGGTAGCAGTGTCCTGCATTTGTGGTCAGGTCAAAAATTGTAAAATTAAATGTTGATACATAATCTCCTTTTACAATTAAATAAAGAGACATCGCCTGAAGGTGTCGGTAATACGGCTTGTAAGTCAAAACAAGCAGTGATGCAAGTATTGGATTTTGCAGATTTTGAGTCATTTTCTTTTTCTTTTCTATTAAGTTCCACTTCTTCATGGTGAGTATTATAGGCTGCTTCTAATGTAGTTTTATCTAATAAATTTTTGTAACTTTCACATATCAAGCAGAGGTCTTTTTTGGGCTTAAAGAAACTTATATTAAATTCTGTGTTAAATATGGTCCTAAACGTAGCGTAATTTCCGAACACCGAACCTTTTTCTTCGCAAAATTTTATATAATCGCGATGAATATCAGCCAGAGTTTTGTCACCACTGACGAATTCTCTGGTAGTTTGTTTTCTTAAGTAGTGAGATTCCACTCTAGGAATGGATTCGATGTAACTCATTATGTTTTGTTTCACGACTTCGTCGATTCTATTTCCATTCTTGTGAGTTCCTCTTGTCTTGTTCGCTTGTCTTTTGGGATAAACCCATCTACAGTAGGACGTTGTATATTTGTTACAGTCTTGTCGCTTATTCCCAGTGTTGCAATAAAATTGTGCTTGCACACTCTGTTTCTTGCCTTCAACTTCGAAGAAATAGGCATAGTTTGCTTCACGATTACTGTCTGGATTTACTCTTCTATATTAGTTTTTCCATTCCATAGTTTTGCCATTAACATAATCCATTCCTGAATTGCGTAATTTCTTTCTTTTGTTTTTTGCCCCATGCCTCCGGTTGACATTTCCTCTTTCTACTTTTCTTTTGAGGGCTTATCTCCACAGCACCTTTATTTTTAAGAGTATTAGAATCAGTAACACTATTCAGTCTTGGACAAATTTCCTCATCTGTGTTTGCATCCGAAGGTGAATTCGATTTGGTTTGAGGGTGCCAGGTACGATCGTCGTTACTGAGTTCTCCAAATAATGACTCGGATGAGCATATTTCCTCATTATCACTTGATTTTGATGACAGTTGAATATCACTTGGATCGTTATAAACAGATATTTCATTTTGATCACTAATGTTGTATGATTTAATAACCGTGTTGGTGCCCTCATTTCCTCAAGTATAGTAGTGATTAAATCAACTGTAATGTTTTTAGTTTCCACTGACTCAAACTGCAAGAAAAAAATTAACCTAAGGTAATAACAATTTTGATTTAAAGAACGTTATATTAGAGGGAGCGCATAAAATGCAGTACAAAAAGAAGGCGTGTAAACTCCATCTCCTCACGTAATTGAGCGAGAGACGCCCGTGCTCCTCAATGGCATAAATGAAAAAAAATTGTTACAAGTAGTTACCTTCTCATAGGGGATGTCAAATTCATGTGCTAAAAGTACTCGTGAAGTACTAGGCAAGCTGCTACTACGGGATGTTACGTTTAACTAAATTAAAAACGATTGTTTACTCACAACACTCACAACGCAACAGATAAAAGTAGTTACAGGCAATGTTACATTTTTGACAGGCTTGAAACACCATTTGGCATTAACTGCTGATATTGCCAGATGGATCTGAATTTTTGTTCCTATTTTATGGGCATCCATGCCTGATGGTATAAAAAGATGAATAGATTTTTTACAAAAGCCATAAGGACGTATCTTTCTGGTGCCGAATTTAAAATTCGTTGCAGATGCTGCTAAATAGCATTAAAAAATAGATTTTTTTTTTCTATTAGACTGCATTCAAAAGTCATTTTACGAAAAAATTGCAGATATTGCCATATGGTTTTCAAGGTGCGATATAATGATTGGAAATTTAAACAAATTTCCCAAAATTAGGATGTACTGGGAAAGAAGCCTTGATATTAGAATGTTCCTAGATAACATGTCTAGGGAGAGATTTTTTCAGCTTAGAACATTTTTACATCTAGTGAACAATTTAGAAAGACCAGCAGGTGATACAGATAAATTTTATAAGGTTCGTCCTATCATCGATGCTGTCAGAAAGAGATGTTTACAGCTTGAACTTCAGGAAGTACTTAGTGTTGACGAGCAAATAATTCCTTACACAGGAAAACTTTCCGTAAAACAATATGTGAAGGGGAAGCCCTGTCCTTGGGGAATAAAATTATTCGTCTTGTGCGGAAAAAGTGGTCAGGCTTTTGATTTTGTTTTTTATCAGGATAAATCTACAGAACTGAATGCGGATAATAAAACAAAACATGGATTAGGGGCATCTATCGTTCTTCAAGTAGCCGAAAGAATTTCCACCAGTGAAGGCCACAAATTATATTATGACAATTATTTCTCATCCTATGAACTACTTGAAATATTATTGGCCAAAAAAATATATGCTGGAGGGACTATTTGAATAGATAGATTTTACAAACCTCCTGTGTTACCAGACAATGAAATGCTGAAACTACCGAGAGGTTCAGTAGATGAAGTCGTCAATAAAGAAAAAAATGTGGTGCTAGTCAAATGGTTAGATACAAAGACTGTGAAATTAGCCTCCAATTATGTTGGTGCAGGTAATTTAGACATAGTTAGAAGATGGAACAAAAAAGGCTCTTGTTACGTAGATGTTAACCGACCTGAAATTGTCAAAGATTATAATTATGGAATGGGCGGAGTTGATCTAATGGACCAGATGATTAATTATTATCGAATATTTATTAGATCGCGAAAGTGGACATTGCGTGGTATTATGCACATGATAGACTTCGCTCTCACCAACAGCTGGCTGGAATACAGCAAGGACTGCGACAAATGTAATACAACCAATAAGGATCGAATGAAATTTCTAGACTTCAGAGTCAGAGTTGCCGAAAGCCTAATAAATATGGGCAATTCAGTAAGTAGAAAACGAGGAAGACCAGCATCTGCATCTCCTAAGCCTTCTATTTCAACAACTAAAAGACGAGGAGAGACGAGACCATTTTTGGAAATACAAACGGACAATTTTGGTCACATACCGGAGTTTCATTCTAAGAAGGAGGCTACTAGGTGTAAAAACACAGATTGTAATGGACGTAGTCATGTGTTCTAATTAAGGCTAGAAACTGTTTTGCAGCTTTTCATGAACAATAAATATGTAATAATAATTACTTTGTAGTAAATACATTTTTAGTGTTGAGTTTATATTTAAGACCATATGTACATACATATGTACAATAAAAAAATTTTTTTTAAAAAGCGTACACAAGTTTTTTTCATTTTATCTTACTAATTGAAGAGTTTTGAAATATAAAAACACATAAGATTTTTTTTTTTGAAAATAAAAAAGTCAGGTCTCAAACTGTTAGAACTGGAATGAATATACACATACATAAATGTCTTTGTCGCCCTAGATATTTTCGGTCATAATCATATTAAATTTGAAACTGTGGTGGATGTTATCTTTTTAGTTTTTGTGTGCTCTATTTGTTTTTTTTTGTATTTATTTTTATTTCGAATTAACGTGTCTCGACATCTTTGGTCATTGACAGCGAAGCAAAGGCTTACAATAGTATAGAGTTTATAAAAGTATTTATATTACAGATACTTAAGTAGTTAAATAATTACAATAATGTAAATTATATTATTTTGTAAAACAACTGTGTAGACTTTAAGAAGTTTATTAGGCTCTTAAGTCGTCTTTAACAGTTCAGAAGTTCCTTTCAACTGTGATTTATATTGTTGGTAAGGCGAGTGGCCTGGTAGTGTTGAAATTCTGTGAGATGTGTTTGACAGTGATAGGAATATCGTTGCAGTGGGAGCATAACTGTTGGTCTGTAGAGGACATAAGATGACCTTGTGCCAAACGTGTGTCCTATCCTTAAATTTCGTATTGTTATTTTCTCTTTTCTGTTCAGGGATGCTAAGGATAAATAGCCGTTAACATCAGATTGTATTTCACTGAGCTTCCAACCAAAGTTTCTGCCACTCGCCTTGGATACGCCTTTTGAATTTTAATTTTATATCTTCTTAGAGCTGTATATTGTATCTCATTTCCTTGGTATGAAGGTACGATATTGGAAGGTACCCACAATACTGTTATTAAAGTCCCTCTGTAAGTGTGGAGACGGATCGATTTTGTTTGCACTAGGTGACGTTGATTGAAAATACTTTCTAACGAATGGACAAGGAAGGAGCTTTCACGAGATTAATAGTGTTACATCAACTACAAAGTAAACACTATTGACGGCGTCGCCTGGAAACGTCTACTAGTAGACGGCTAATTCTTCCAACACCAGATCAAATCAAATCAGATGGCAAACATCAAGCCACAACGGTTCTTCTCAGAAACAACACTGACAGTAGCGAGCATAAATATGGAGGGCATCACTACAGCCAAACAAGACATCTTATCAGAATTCTGCAAAAACACGAAATGTGAAGTATTGTGCATCCAGGAAACCCCCGCAGACCTAACTGCAGCGAGACCGAAAGTCTCCGGTATGAAACTGTTTGCGGAGATACCATACAATAAGAATGGGGGCGCGGTATTTGTAAGAACTCAAACCATAGTCTCATCTATGGGAACAACAAATGTACACGGTATAGAGATAAGCTTTTTATATTTTCACCCCCAACTAACTTCCAATCACAACCCAATCAGCTTGCACTGGGAGACTTTAAAACTCACAGGTTACTCTGGGACTATGCAGATTCGGACGCAAATGAAGAAGCAGTAGAAGCATGGGCCAAAACGAGTGGCCTCACGCTAATCCCTGATCCTAAACTTCCATCATCTTTTCAGAGCAATATTTGAGCTACGTCTTGAACCAAAAGTAGAGAACTACGAAACATTTGTAGAGGTACTCAAAAATGTGTCTAGAAAAGCTCTCCGCAGAGGATGTCTTCTTCTTCTTCACGTGCCATCTCCGCGACGGAGGTTGGCAATCATCATGGCTATTCTGATCTTAGATGCTGCTGCTCTGAATAGTTTAATTGATTTGCATCCGTACCATTCCCTTAAGTTACGCAACCATGAGATTCTTCTTCTTCCTACACTTCTCTTGCCCTGGATTTTCCCTTGTATAATCAATTGAAGTAGGTTGTATCTCTCATTACGCATAACATGCCCCAGGTATTGCAGCTTTCGTGTCTTGATGGTTTCCAATACTTCCATTCTTTTGTTGATTCTTCTCATGACTTCGTTGTTTGTTACATGCTCGGTCCATGATATCTTCAGAATTCTTCTATACGCCCACATTTCAAATGCTTAAGTGTCCATGCTTCTATCCCATAAAGCAGAGTCGAGAAATTATAACACCTTGCCAGCCCAACTCCCAAGTCCAATTTTAATTCTCTTGCACAACAGAGGATGTAGACAACAATATATTTTCGGGATGTCCAGCGGGTCCAAAGAACTAATAAGAATATACGAAACCCTCTATTTCACTGACTTTTTAGTCAAAAAATGGTTGACTGTGGAGCAGTACTACTCCAACAGCTAAGTCAAGCCAGACAAGAAAAGTGGATTAAGGCCCTGGAAAAAATGGATATGATACATAGTAGTAAAATAGCAAGGAACCGTGTAAAAAAGCGGTGATCCAAAAGAACATAAACCACCTTGCAAGGTAGCAAGGTGGTTTATGCAACCATTTATGCAAGGTGGTATAACAGCAAACCAAGTCGCTGCTCAACTACTTATAAATGGAAGAACTGCGAACCGATGTAAGGACCCAAATACTAGAAGAAGATTGGATTCGGAGACAAACCACCTAGGAGACTTTTACACTAAAACAACTCCAAGAAGGTATGAACAGGTTAAAAAACGGGAAAGCAGCAGGTCTGGATGATATATGCAGTGAACAAATAAAGCATCTAGACCAAGGAGCAAAAAACTGGATCTTGCAACTTTATAACACGTGTTGCAAAGCCTGCGAAATTCCAAAATCATAGAGGAAATCTAAAGTAATAGCTTTGTTAAAACCAAGAAAGGACCCAGAAAATCCCAGTAGCTACAGACCTATTTCACTATTGTGTCACTTTGTCAAACTATACGAGAGACTTATACTCTCCAGAATAGAAAAAACTGTTGACAAGCACCTCATACCACAACAAGGAGGATTCAGACCTGGAAAATCTTGTACGGGTCAAGTCCTTGCAATAACAGAACACATTGAAGAGGGCTTTAAACAACTTATAATAGGGGCTGCTTTCGTAGATTTGACAGCAGCCTATGGTATAGTAAGGCATAAAACATTGCTCCGTAAATTATACGACACTCTCAACGACCATCATCTAGGTAAGGTCGTATATTCCTTACTGCAAAACAGGTTTTTTCGTTATACTGGAGGGTAAAGTAAGTAGGTTGAGTGTTCAAAAAAATGGCCTCCCACAGGGAAGTGTTTTAGCACCAATGCTCTTCAATATATACACAACCGACCAACTTACGCCGACCGAAACCCAGCACTTCCTCTATGCTTACGATCTTACAATATGTGCTCAAGGAAATAGTTTTGATGAAGTGGAGGAGCAACTCGAGAATTTCATCGATATCCGACACCAGGTGAGTTTATTATCGACAGTTAGTCCTAAAAACTTATATTGATAAATTAACTCTAAATTTACTCCGTTTAGTGATATTTTGGGTATTTTTACGCTGCTGTATTCTGGTGAATTTAATTATTTTGGATTTATTGGAAAAAAACTGGGGAGAATTGTAAGGAAATTACAGACTTAGGAATTTTGTAATAACGATGAGGTTGCAACTGTTGAGTTTCCTTGGCAGTATACAATAAGGTCAACTGAGTATAGGGCAAATTTAATGGAAGATTATACAGGGTGTCAATTTTAAAACTTAACATGGGCTCTATCTCACGAACAAAAGCTGATATCGAAAAATTCTTGAAACCGTTTCTAGGATAGTAAGGGGGAACTTAAATGACATGAAAGAGAACTCACCCCCATCAACTCCCTAGACCCCACCCACCACAACCAAAAAAGTTAAAATAGCAAACCCCTACTTGTGATACATCACTGAAAAGACTATAAAAAATGCTATCCAATGGTATAAATAAAAATTATACACGATAAAGCAATAATTGTGAAACTCGCTTAAATGGAAAATTTAATGAGGTTTTTGTTGAACTACAAATTTGTTAAAAATGTCAATTAAGTTCAAATTCTGGACGAGCTTTGACAAATGTTGTTCTAGTAATAGCGCAACATGCTTGTGCAATTCTTTCTCGCAATTCCCCAAGTGACGCAGGTTGAATTTTATAAACAACTGACTTGAGGTAATCCCATAGAAAATAGTCAGGTAGCGGTAAGTCTGGTGACCTCGGTGGCCACTCAATAGGACCTCTCCTTCCAATCCATTTGTTCGGACAATTAGTATCCAATCAGTGCCTAACTGGAGCTGCATAGTGAGGAGGTGCTCCATCTTGTTGGAAGTGCAGCAAATCTTCGTCTGATCTATGTTGCCTTGATCGTCCCTTTGGTTCTTTAATTTATGCAAAATTAAAGGCTCGATGGTGTTTTCCAGCATATTGCCTGGTATGAACAAAGGGCCAATTAAAGCATCGCCTAATACTCCAGTCCAAACATTCAGTTTTTCAGGATATTGAGTGCGACCTATTGCAGTTTCGCAACTGTTAATAAACATTTATTAAATATTAAGACTTTATGGTAGTTTTGATTCTCCCCGTATATCAAGATTTCATGTATAAGGGTGCATCTGGGTTAAAAACTACATGCTACGAGACGGGCAATCTGCAAAATGACACAGATGTGTATTGGAGATAAGCGATGCATCTACACAATCAGAGTCGAGTTTTATCTCTCAAACCACACACATGTGTGTGCGTTTGGGTTAAGAGTACCTTACGACACTTAGCATCGGTCCTTTGACCGAGGAAGTCGTTTTGATGCAGAAAAGTTACATTAGGAATTTTTGTGGTTCCTGTTATTCGTCGGTGAAGACATATTTTTTGCTGTGCCCGGAGTGCCATCTTCTCATTGGGTAAGGAACAATACCATAATTTTGTTGCTGCATGGGCTAAGTACGTTTATTTGGTGCCCAATTATTACATATTGTGTCGCGATTTTGAACTTTTGAACTTTATTCAGAACATTAAACGTTGTCAATTGGACATTTTGCTTTTGTTTTGTGTAGTATTTACTCTATTCTTATTTTTTGTAATATCTCATTCCCGATTATAATTTGAATTGAGTTTAAATATTTGTATTTGAATATATAATTTGAGTTGAGTTTGATATAATTCATATATGATATTTTTGATTGCATTTTGTGTAACTGTATTAACGAGGTTTATTCATTTTATTACGAATTAAGTATATTATAATATGTGCGTATATTTTTCACTCTTTCACGTTTAATATCAATTTTTTTTGTATGACATATATATTCATATTTTTATTTCTTTTTTGTATAATATTATTTCTATCTATGGTTTGTTTATGGTTCTCTTTTTGTGTGTCGTTACGTATTGATTAATATTTAAGTTTGTACTACATATATTCTTCTTCTTTTAAGTAATATATTCTTCCTTATTTATAGTTGTATATTGGATTATGTGTATTTATGTTTAATTTCACCTTCTTGTTTAAAATAGAGTTTTATACAGCCCACTGGTTTTCATTTCTTTTCTTTATTTGAATATACATACCCAATCCGAAAGGGGGAAACCAGCGAGTTCTAGATTGAACAGAATATCTTCTCCCCCCCTTCAGGATGACCAAAATTGTTATGTTGAGGTCATCATATGTGCAGAACGCAACACGACCTTCTCTGAATCGATGCGGTTTGGTATCACTCCAGTACCGACAGTTTTGTTTATTTACATTACCATTCAGCATAAAAGTACATTCATCAGTGAAACAAATATTTTTTTAACATTCTCGGTTCAACGAGAATTTTTTCAGTCATGGAATCACAAATCTCAATTCGTCAGATTGGATCATCATCGCCCAGTTCTTGAAGAATTTGTGTTTTCTACGGGTGAAACTTATGTAATTTCAACACCTTTCTAACCGACTCATATGAAAGTCCTGTCATTGCAGATACTTGACGTGTTGATGTAGTAGGCTCTATTGCAAAATTTCCAAGGACCTCAATTTGGGATGCTTCGTTCAGTAATGTTGTGGCATCCCTTTTTTTATTTTGCACTGATCCCGAAGACCACAGAATGCTAATAGAAACAGAAATTAACAATTCATAACAAAAGGAAATTATGGTCGTCTAAAGGAAAAAAGTGATTAGTAATGGTGATTCTAAAAACTCTTTAGAACTGGAACGTAGATATTCGGATACATCGGAGAAAGGCTCTCGATGACTATTAGAATCTACGTCACTACCAGTCGGGTCTAGAAATTTGCTACAACCAGATAAGTTTCTTAAATTCCATTAAATAATTGCCATGTTGAATGAAGTATTTCATCGTATGAAATGACATATGATCTATTTGCAAATAAAGGGTTTTCTGTGACATCTAAATCTTTTGCAACAATGTCCAAGTTTTCCGTCTCGCCAGAAAATAAAGAAAATAAATTTTGTTATAATAATATATCAAATACTTATTTTTACTTTCAAAAGAATGGTTATGATAATTATTTACCAGGTTTGGTGTCTATTTTACCATTTTTCAATGATAATTACACAATAAACAAACTAAACTAAATAATGCACAAGTTACATTTATGTAAATGACATATACTGTATCTGGTCAAACACAAACAAAGCAGCAATTTATATAGCATATCAAATTCCCAGGTAAACTATTCGTAAAACAAGATTGACTTATGGGATACACCGTATGTTTGATTACTTTATAAATTAAACATACGTGCAAAAAGCTGTACCTTCTTAAAAAACCTTATCAATCGTCAAATATATAGAAACTAAATATTTGACATGGGGAGTAACAGTGTTACTGCCTTTTTTATGCTAAACTGACACACGTAACTTAAAGTACAACTTTTTTCAAAGGAGTATTAGTGAAACTATTGAGAATTAAACTGTGCCATTTCTGGCTTTGATCTAACGTGAGTTACAACCTTGTTCGATGAGGTTGTCGATATGTTCACTTTTCTCTGGTAACTCTTTAATCAATTTTTTTTTCTCTTCATTAAAAAAGAGTTAATTAAAATAAACAAAATGACTTTGATATTGTTTAAATAAAACAAAAATGTAATAGCAAATGTTATTTCACAACATTCGAAGTACAAAAAGTTTGTACAAAACATGATGTAAAAAACAGTGTTATGTCATGATGACATGGATTGCTGAATTAACCGAGACGGTCGTGGTCCAGTTATCACCTTTGATACAAACAAGACGCCTACTTTTCAATTAATTATACAAAATCTATTACTACATTATAAATTGTAATTTTAACTATCGTATATTTATTACTCTTATTTGATCATAATCAATTTAATAAAAATTTCCTATTAAAAGCTTTAAAATCTCATTTTGCCGACTTATTTTTAGCAGCAATATTGTCCTCGTCTTTGTAAAAAAACCTTCCTGATACTTAATAAAAATTGAACCTCCAGTGAAATTAATTCATTTAAGGAGTTTTAATTACAACGAAAAAACTTCAGACGATAGTTTCTGAGCTCAAAATTAGATTACACCGCCCCTTTTTATTACGGTAAGTACTGTACGCCATAATGAACTTAACCAGAAAGATAATATGGAGGCAGGAAATTATAATCATCTCTCTTCGCTGTTCTCGCTTTTGTTTTGATTAATTTAGGTTAAATTCTTAATAAAATCTTTTGAAACCTATCATCAACAGAGGTGGGCCGGTAATAGACAAAAGGAGAATGGTCTTTAATTGTTTTTTTTTTGTGTTTCTTTTACGACTGACGTTTCGTCTTTGTCGAAATTAATTACAGAGAAAAAATGAGAAATTTGTAGGTGTTCTTTGGAAATATCTGTAAATATATATTATACAGTGTGTACACAATAAAAGGTAAGTTTATATTATTTTGATTGCTAATAAGTTTACAAAAAAAATTTTTTAATAAAAGTTTATTTTACCAAATAAAGTTATACATTTTGACTATTAGATACTAGACTCACTAAAACCTAAATTTAATTTATATACAAGTATATTTAAATAAATACCAAACAAAACAAAACTTTCTCTACTATTTTTTTCCACGCAATTCTGTTTTTCGTCTTTACCTTCCAGTCCGGTATTCTTAGTTTTCTTAGTTAGCTAATATCTATATGTAACCTGCCAACTATCACCCCCAAAAAAATCATTTCCCCATTCTATTTTTGCATAATAATAATGAGTAAACTCAAAAAGCCCCAGGATAGGATTTAATCGATGAGAGAATCGTAAAACATCTACCCAGAAAATCAGTTGTCATGTTAACTATTATCTACAATAGAATGTTGTAGTTAAGCTATTTTCCAATCCAGTGGAAATATGCTCATATTATAATGATTGGTAAGCCAGCTAAATTGTCCACAGAACCTTTTTCCTATAGTCCCATAAGCTTGATCGCCTTAATTTCTAAGATATTTGAAAGACTTCTACTAAATAAAATAAGCGAAACTTTAGCACTTAAGAACCTACTACCCAAACATTAGTTTGGTTTCCGTCAAAACTATTTAACAACCCAACAGGGTCATAAAATAGTAATTAAGATATTTACCTTATCCTTATTCATATATTAACGAACGTTCGTTCCCAGTAAAAATCAATAATGATTTTTCAACCTATTACTCAATTAAATCCGGAGTCCCTCGGGGAAGTGTCCTTGGTCTCTTCCTGTACCCAATCTTTACTGCTGACATACCTATTATAGATGACGTCACATTGGCGACTTTTGCCGATGATACAGCAGTTTTAGTTTTAAACAAAGACCCAGACATAGGTCCAAATCAGCCCAAATTACATTCACAACAAAAAAAAAACATCATTCGTCCACAAGTTAGTCTAAACAATGCCCCTTTTCCTGCTAGAGACGAATTAAAATATCTTGTGTAGCATTTGGGCCAGAAGCTTACCCAGAAGCAACACATTAACGCCAAGAAAATATATCAGAATAATATAAAATTAAAACAAATTAGGTAATTGTTCACTTGGCAGATAGTCACAACTGTCATTAGAGAACAAAATACTGCTTATAAAGTGATACTAAAATCAATATGGACTTACGGAGTAGGACTCTGTGTCACAATGACCTAGGAGCACCCATCGTCAAAGATGTCTTATCACTCCACGATAACAAGTCCAAAATCAGCCACCAATGGAGGAACGAAGACTGATGCAGTCTGAAGAAGTCAATGTACTGTTGATGAGTGGACTGTAAAAATAAATATAAAATAAAAAAATTTAAAAAAAAAACCCATACCTAGCAGTGTATTTGCCCCATCACTATTAAACGAGCTCGAAACTGAAGTGAAAGATCAAGTAAATAAAGCAAACAGAGCCGCAGGTTACCTGATTGAAACAATATGAAGAAATAAGAATATCGGAAAAGAAATTAAAGGCAGAATTTACAAAACAACAGTCATTAGACCAATAATGACATACGCGGCAGAAACACGACCTGACACAGAGAGGACAAAATAAATGTTAGAACAGCAGAGATGGTAAGATAGTATGGGCCAGAGCGAGAAGTACAGATGTATGACGTAGATGTAGAGTGGAGAACATCAAGATCTGTTTTTTGTCTACATAAAAAGAAGAAGACCATTAAAAAATATTGCTTTATCAACTTCTGATATTCCGGTTATTTTAAGTTTTGTTTCTAAATAGCAAGAAAATTCAGTTCATATTGATTCATGATGCTAATTACGCCTTGTTGTTTTTTTTTTAGTTGGATTCCCCTTTAATAGGTAATGTATATTATTTTTTATTTGCTAACTTTTTACACAATACGTAAAATAAAAAGACGAATGCTCGTAAGTAAAACAAACCGGCTGCGGTCCTTAATGTCAATGCGATGGAAAGGTAAATAAATGTTAGAGGCGTTTGGATAAGTAGGACGAAGAAAGATCTTTAGTCAATACCTAAAGACCAGGAAGCGACCGATTAATACTTCGCCCAGACGAGGTACGGAAGCTAGAATATCTGTAGTGAAAAAATATTCCCAAATCTCTATCACCAATATTCGCCTAATATCACCTTTAGGTCCTGCCGGATTGGGTAGAAGATTTTCAGTACGAGTTCGACTGTTACGATTTAATTCATGATGTTTCCTCCACCTTGTTCCATCTTTCCCAAACAAACGTGGTATGCGCGGTATTACTTATGATTTTCTACATACTCTTTATCACAGAAATCCTACTCTGAATTGGTATTATATTCTAGAACTTCTGAACAATCATCTTGCAAACTTGCGTCGTCATCTTCTGGTTCCGGTTCGGAATTAGCAAGAATTTCGTTAAAAAGTTGTTGCAACCGGATTTGTTCTCTTTCGTAAGCCATATTCACATACAACTCCTAAAATGAATATCTATTATTTAAACTGACTATGGACCAAAAACGACAAAAACTTACAGTTGAGTATAACATGAATGGTAACCTCGGCCGCTCATACCATCAGGTGGAATAACAAATGAACTATCCGCACTCGGCCACAGATTTTTCAAGACTGAATAGCGTCATGAGTAGAATTCGGCAAATATGCATATTGCATATTTTGTATATTGTGCATATTTTATGCAAATATTTCATATTTTGGCATATTTGTATAAAAGTTTGCATAAAGTGCATAAAAGTTCAGATTTTTATACTGTATTTGAAAATTTTGAAACATACCAATTTATTTCAATTCTTGTATAAAATTTTGTAGTCATTTTAATCAAGAAATGATCTAAGTACGTAATCTCTACAGGTACAAAACATTTACAATTTCAAAGAAGATCAATTTAAGTAGCCCTCAACATTCTTAGAAAGTCTCGGTCACTGAGGCATTCAGTTATTGGATAATCGCTAAGGGTTCGCTCATTTGCATTTTATGATCTAATCCCCAAATCTATCTACAATTTATTGTATCTTAACAGCAGGTAAACGGCTAATAGTTTTGTTCCTAATTTAGGGATTTTCCAAAATCTCCCAGTTTATTGAATTAGGTACCTAAACATTTCTAATTTGATGCTCAGATTTGTAAATCATTTTTGTTTTGATATTTAAAGCGTAAATACTCGTTGTGCGTAACAAAAAGAAAGATTGTGATTTTATAATGCCTAAAACAACCAGTGCTTCAACTTGGATTAAACCTTATAAAGAGCTGTCTATGGATATGGGAAAAATCTACTGTTCAGTCTGTGACAAAATTGTAAGTATCTAATATTTTCTATTAAATATCTAATATTTCATACATACAGGGTGTTTCCAAATGACACTTACAACGTTTGACTGTAGATACTTCTCGAAAAATTGAACAAAACGATATAGTTAATGAGGGGTCAAACTTATTTACTTTTCGAGATGCAGGGTGTTAAAATAAAAAAAAAATAAATTCTTTTAGTTAATAACAACAATAACTTTAAAACCAATAATCGTATTTACTTGAAATTTAGTACTCGTAGGTTGTTTTTAAATGAAAAATAGCTTCCTTTAGTGAGAAAAAATTGTCCATGGTACAATACAATGGTGTGTATTTAGAAAAATTTTTCACCTTTACTTTTTTTTATGAAGTCAGCTATTCTAAAACACAATTATTTTTATTGTAATTGAATTAACAAAAAAAAAACTTTTGTTGAATTTTAAAATAAGTTATATGATGTACTAATGGTTAGTAACAAAAACTAATTTGTGGATTAATACTGCATTTAAAACACTTAGCGAGTGTTTTTTTTTTTCCAAACCAGTTATTTGATTAACCAAAAACACCTTGTATATTTTTATATTTTAAAGGTTGGGTTAAAATAAAGGTTTTTATTTTTATTTATAGATAGCATGTGAGAAGAAATTTCAAATAGACCAACATGTGAGAACTGCTTCACACATTGCAGAAAAAGGAAAAATAGGAGGAAAACATCAAACTTCAATGGCTAAATGTTTCCAATCTACTTCAAAAAAATTAGATGAGCAAGAAACTTTTAATGAAGACTTGTGTCGCGCATTAGTGTCTGCAAACATACCGCTTTCAAAATTAGCAAATGTAAATTTTAGTTCGTTTCTAAAAAAATATTGCAAACTTAATGTTCCAAGTGATCGGTCTCTAAGAAGAAATAATGTGAACGGGCTATACTCGTCGGTGTTAATTAATATTAAGGAAGAAATTGCAGATAATTATTTTTACATATCTGTAGACGAAACCACTGATTCCTCAGGAAAGTATATTGCTCATTTATTGATTGGTGTTCTTAAAGAAGATACCTTACCAAAATCTCATCTTATTTCATGCCAGCAACTTGAGAAAACAAATGCTTTAACAATTTCGCGTTTTATACAAGAAACATTAGCAACTTTTTTTCTTCCGACAACTATTCGTTCTAATAAATTACTGCTTATTTTATCGGATGCTGCTCCTTATATGGTGAAAGCAGGACAAAATTTAAAAATATTTTTCCCAGATTTAATACATGTTACTTGTGTAGCGCATGGATTAAACAGAGTTGCAGAGGAAATACGAAAAAAGTTTCCTCTTGTAAATACCATGATATCCAGTGTCAAAAAAGTATTTCTTAAATCTCCTATAAGAATTCAACTTTATAAAGAAATGCTACCTAACATTCCTCTTCCACCACAACCTATTTTAACGCGATGGGGAACATGGTTAGAAGCAGCTAATTTTTATGCAGATCATTTTGTTAAAATAAAGAACATAATTGATACGTTAACAGATGAAAGTTCCCAATCTCTTTTGGATTCTAAACAAACTTTTCAGAGTAACTTGCTTCAACAAGAACTTTCATTTATAAAATCAAATTTTAGTTTTGTTCAAAAAACAATTACTCAGTTAGAATCACCAAAACTGTCATTGTTCGAAAGTACAGCATTAATAAAACAATTTGCGTCATGTTGTCGGAACGTTAAAGGTAATATTGGAAAAGATATTTTAAAAAAATTTGAAGCTACTATGGAAAAAAATAAAGGTTACCATATTCTTTCTGAAGTAGTCAGTGTTCTAGCTGGAAATATTTCGGAAACAATTAATTTAGAACCAAATGTTTTGGTTAGTTTGAAAAATGCTCCCGTTACATCAGTTGATGTTGAACGAAGTTTTTCCATATATAAATATATGTACTCAGACAGAAGCCACAAGTTTTTGTTAGAAAATTTTGAACACCACTTGGTCATTTATTGTTACCATAATTCTAAATAAGTTTATTCATACTTAAAAATGATGTAGTTACTTAAATAAATGTAAATCTTAATGAATAGTAGGAAATATTTAGTTATGTACTAAAATATTTAGTTATTTATTTATTTGTATGCATATTTTGTAAAATATTTGCATATTTTCGGGTAAACACGTGCATATTTATGCGCATATTTTCTACATTTTTATTTGCATATTTGCCGAAGTCTAGTGATGAGGATTCGAAAGCTTCTTGGCCGCGCAGACAAAACAATATGCACATTTGAATTTTACCTCGAAAAATCTACTACCTCGGTGTTAGGGACCGTACATTACCACTCGAAGGGTAAGAGGTCCATTTTGTTTATCTTTAATAAACTCTCTTTGTTAGATTTCTCTAGCTTTATCCGTCATTCACATTTATTATTATATTTTTGCCCACTAGCATGCTATCTTGATAAGATCTTTACTTACCAGATAGGTGTCTCACTAGGGTTGCATACTTCTCCATGATGTTTTTATAATGGCTGGTGGAGTTACTTCTCTGTTGGTTGGAATAGGGCTGTACTTCTTTTGAGGAGTCGCTTGCCTTTCTTTTTTTTGCGTTGCGAACTCAATCCATTCGATTTCTTTATTTAGTTCATCCTTGTCAGTGCTATATTCTATATCTTTATTTTACTGTTATTTTCCTTCCTCTATTTTTGTTATGTATCTATTAACATTTCCATTGGTTGAATGATCATATTTAAATTGTCTTTTTCTTGTGTTTCCGGTACCCAGTCGTTATATAACATCTGCTTATTTTGGCTTCTTTCTGGATGTAGGGGATGTAAGTTAAATCTTATTGGAATTTCACGTAATACAAAAAAAAACAAATCACTAAAACTAAACTGTATTGAAGTTATAAAAAAAAGGGCACATGTAAAATATTTCGTAACTATAGAATTAAAAACTAGCGTCCTTATTGTAAGGATGTTGTGAAGAGAGTGTTATCTGTCTGCAACCACCTGCAGCCCCTCTCTCGGGGTGTAAACCAGATGTCGGGTAAAATTCCAACTAAAAGTATATTTTACAGGGTTGCTCGAAAGTTTTAACATTTAAGCCGCCTCCCTTGAACGCCTGCAGGGGTTCAACAAGTAATCGAGTTGCGTTAAAAGTTTGTTTCACTGAAGCTTAAGTCACTGATCTGTGGGTAGGACGCACACCTTTGTCACTGGTCGCTTGAAACAACCTCTATTATTTTTAATTGTCACTGCACGAACTATTCCGTCACTACCCGCATGTAAATGAGTCACTCTACCCAGGCACCATCTTAAGGGTTCAGTCCCATCTTCCTTCACCGTCACTGGACTTCCAATTCTAAGAAGACTGTTGAAATGTTTTTTCCACTTAACTCGCTGCTGGAGGGATGAAATGTATTCCTTGGACCACCTAGTCCAATAACCTTGGATCATTTTTTGAAGCCTTTGGAATCTGCTAAGGCTGTTTTCCTTGACATCTAATAAATTCCGTTCAGGTATTGCGGTCAATGTGGATCCAATTAAAAAGTATGCAGGAGTAAGAGGAAGTAAGTCGGAAGGGTCGTTAGACATTGGTTAGAGTGGTCGTGAGTTTAGGCAAGCTTCAATTTGACATAAAACAGTGGAAAATTCTTCATATGAAAGAATTGTATTGCCAATGACACGCTTTAGGTGAAATTTGACAGATTTTACTCCCGCCTCCCAAACTCCCCCAAAGTGAGGTGATCGTGGCGGAATAAACTGCCAATTGATACCTTCGGTAGTTAAATTGTCCCTAATAATTGAACTGGAGGTGTCAAAAAATTTGACAAGCTCATTTTTTGCGCCAACGAAGGTACTACCATTGTCCGAAAGGATGGAAGCACATTTTCCGCGTCGAGAAATAAAGCGTTTTAGCGTTGCTAGAAAACTTTCCGTGGTCAAGCTGCTCACGACTTCTAAATGTATGGCCTTAGTTGCTAAACAGATAAATAGAGCTATGTAACCCTTGATAGTTTTATAATTTCGGGTGTGTCGATCCTTTAGCAAAAAAGGTCCTGCATAGTCAAGTCCACAGTTGTAGAAGGGCCTAGAGGGAACAAGACGTGACGAGGGTAAATTACCCATAAGATAGGTTTCTAATTTAGGAGCCACCCTACAACAGATAATACAATCGCGAACGATTTTGCGAACCACTTGACGTCCATTAATGGGCCAAAATTTTTCGCGAATGGAAGCTAATAGTAATTGAGGACCGCAATGATTTAAGGTAAGATGCTCATTTCGTACAAGAATAGTAGTAAAGTGGTGTTTAGAATCAAGCACAATGGGATGTTTTTTATCGTAACAAAAATCAGAATTATGGAGTCTTCCACCAACGCGGAGTATGTTATCCTTATCGATAAACGGATTGAGGGTAAGTAGTTTACTTTTAGAGTCAACGTTACCATGTCTCTTAAGGTGTGTCAAGTCGTCATAAAATGTTTCATTTTGTACTAGTCGAATTATATATTTTAAAGCATTATCTATTTCATCACAAGAAAGGTTGTCGAAGTTCCTTCGTTTAGGAAAAAATTTACAATTATTTATAAAGCGTAATACATAAGCGATAATGCGCTGTAGTTTTACAAATGAGGATATTTTAGTGATGATGT
This sequence comes from Diabrotica undecimpunctata, assembly GCF_040954645.1. Classification (NCBI taxonomy): domain Eukaryota; kingdom Metazoa; phylum Arthropoda; class Insecta; order Coleoptera; family Chrysomelidae; genus Diabrotica; species Diabrotica undecimpunctata. Next base: position 95,768,562 of record NC_092811.1, read on the forward strand.
CCAATTTCATGTGAACTCTTGCGATAAGGGCTGATGCTGGTCGAAGCTCAGGGAGTTGACAAGGTTCGAATGTTCTATTAGGCCAATGAGTTTCTGGTTTAGCTAGCCATGATGGGCCATGAAACCACATTTCGGAAGTGATAAGTGATGTAGGAGAAATTCCCCTTGATAGAAGATCTGCGGGATTCTCAAGTGTATTCACGTAGCGCCATGTTTGAGATTCGGTCAAAGTTTGAATTTGAGAAACTCTATTTGCCACAAACGTCTTTAATAAACTCGGAGAAGTCTTTATCCATCCTAGAACAATAGTGGAGTCGCACCAGTAAGTGATTTTTTCGAAATCTAATTGCATGTGTTGTTTTACCTTGTCTATCAACTCAGCTAGCAAGTAAGCTGCACAAAGTTCTAGGCGCGGTACCGTGAGGATGTGTTTTAAAGGAGCTACTCTGGTTTTGGAGCAAAGAAGATGACAACGAAAATTTTCGAAGTTTTCAGATGAACGAATATAAATGCAAGCACCATATGCAGCGGTGGATGCATCTGAAAAACCGTGTAGTTGCATTGACCTGTAGTTTCTACAAATTACATGCCTAGGAATTTGTAACTGATTAAGTTTAATCAGTTGAGTCTGATATGTAACCCATTTCGTAAAGATATCCATGGGAACGACTTCGTCCCAGGAAATTTTTAATTTCCACAAATCTTGGAGAATAATTTTAGCTGTTATAGTTACAGCCGAAAGCAAACCTAGTGGATCAAATATTTTTGATATAGTGGAAAGAATAAGTCTCTTTGTAACTTTACACTTGTGCTCTATAGGTTGAACATTGAAATGAAAAGTGTCAGATTTTGGACTCCACAATAAGCCCAAAGTTTTGATGGTATCGTCAGCTCCAATTTCCAAGGAAACATTATTTTGATTGTCAAAGTTTAAAATAGGAGCGTTTGACTTCCATTTTCTCAATTGGAAACCATGACGAGACAATAACTCGGAAGTAAGTGATTGAATGCGTTTGATATCTTCTATTGTAGAACCACCTGTGTGAAGATCGTCGACATAAAAGTCCCGTAAAATTATAGAAGATATGTCAGGAAAATCGGTTGCATACATATGTGCCACTTCTTGAAGACATCTCGTGGCAAGAAAACTAGCAGAAGCTGTACCGTAAGTTACGGTGTTTAAAGTATAAGTTTCGAGAGAGTTTGTATGATCAGATCGCCATAAGATCTTTTGTAAGGAGCGTTCTTCCTCCTTTAACAGTATTTGTCGATACATCTTTTCTATATCGGCTGTTAGTACAAAACTATGTTTACGAAAACGTGAGATGATAGTGAAAAGATCATCTTGCAAATTAGGTCCAACCATAAGAATGTCGTTCAGAGAAACACCTGAATCTGTATTGGCAGAACCGTCAAAAACAACACGAATTTTATTGCCTTTATAGACACAATGATGAGGAAGAAAGAACTCAGAGCCTATGGTTTCAAAGGATGAAACGGACATATGGTTTAAGAATAAATATTCATCGATAAATCGAGTGTAATCATCTTTTAATTCAAAATTCGTATTAAGCTTCTTTTCGAGAGAATAAAATCTTTTTGTTGCTGTAGTCTTAGAGTCGCCTAGATTGTCGACGGAAGATTTCAAGGGAAGTGATACTACAAACCTACCAGAAGAATCAAGAGAGGTCGTTTTTAAGAAGTGATCTTCACAAGAAAGTTCTTCGTTAGACAATAATTTTGTTTTTGGGCATTCTTCAATTTCCCAAAATTTTTGAAGTTGGTCTTCAATGCTTAAATTGTTTATGGTCGACAAATGGCATGTAGTTCTGGCTGCAAGGGTATTGGTTGGAAATAATGGACCTGAGATAATCCATCCAAGTTTAGTTTTTTGAAGAATCGGTTGTCCAGGTGATAATTTAATTTGACCAATACAAATTAAATTCCAGAAGATGTCTGCACCGATAAGAATATCAATAGGAGATGAAATATTGAAGTCTGGATCGGCCAGAGTAATATTAGAAGGGATATTAAGTGTTTTCTTATCAAATGTGACAGAAGGTAAATTTCCTGCAATTTCCGGAAGTACTAAACAAGAAATTACTTGAGAAAAGTTTAAAGTTTTGGATTTAAATTTTACTGATGTTCTATAGCTTACAACAGAATTTGTTTGATTTATACCAGAAATAGAAAAATGTGTTTTGTTTGTAGGCAACCTTAGAAGATTTAATAGGCGCTGGGAAATGAAATTACTTTCCGAGCCGTTATCTAGAAGCGCACGAGCCTCGTATTCGTTACCTGAGATGTCAAAGACCTTTATTTTTACAGTTGACAGCAAAGTAGTAGAGTTGTGCTCAAACGAAATGTTACGTGCTGTCAGTGCATTAGAGCCTTCTGATGTACCTGAACTTGAGCAAGGTAAACTGCTGCTGGTTTGATTACTGGTTTCAATAAGCTTTTGTGAGTTACCTTGAAAGTGTAAAAGTGTGTGGTGTATTTTCCCACATTTACGACACCCGGAAGATTTGCATTCCTTAGTGAAATGACCACTACGCAGACAATTTATGCAAAGTCGTAAGCGTTTCGCTTCATTATGTCTTAATGACGTTTCTAATTTGAGAAATTCAGGACAAGTGTAAATTAGATGTTTTTGTTTGCATAAAGAACAGTTAGAAGAATTATTAGTTGACAAGAAATTTTTGGACTTGGGATTGCCTGTAGATGGGAATTTGGGACGAGATTTTTCTTCTTGATGATTAATAGATTCTAAGACTCTACATTTGCCTTTTAGAAATTCAGTTAAGTTACTCAAAGTGGGTAATGTGATCTTATCGTCTTTAATTGACAGTTCCCATTCTTTGTGTGTAGCATTGTCTAGTTTTGTGGTGATTAGATATATGATAAGGGCATCCGAAGATGTTGTGTCTAAGTCTAAGGACTCAAGAGAGCGTAAATGTCTTTGGAAACCATCAAGTAAGGTGCGTAGATCATGATGTGAATTTTTTGAAACATGTGGTAAATTAAATAATTTTTTAATATGATTATTAACAAGAAGAGATTTGTTTTCGAATCTGTCTTTAAGTAATTCCCATGCAGTTTCATATGTTGCTTCAGAAATGTCCAGGTTACGTATTGTTTCTGCGGCAATACCTTGTAAGGATAATCTTAGATAGTGGAATTTCTGAATGTTGGAAAGTTCCGTGTTGGTATGTATGATAGAATTAAATGTATCTCTAAAGAACAACCAATTATCATAATCACCCTCAAAAGAGGGCAAGTTGATAGCGGGTAACCTAATGTTAATAGACCTTTGTGAACTGTTTTCGGACGAAATTGTCGAATTTGAAGCTTGAGCAGCTTGATCACGGGGTTTTGAAAGATTGGTGTCAATAAAGTCTCGCACAGCGCTAGTAATATGAAAAAAACGACGTTTCGAAAGACGACCTTTCTATACCATGGATAGTATCTGCGTTGGCAGTATAGTCCTCATCAGAGGCCTCAATAAGTGATTGAGCGTTGTCAAAATCATCAAAAAGTTTCTCAATTCTATCAAGTCTAAGTTGTAAATCTCTAAAGTTAATTTGTTCTAAAGGTTTGTTTTTGATAGAATTAAAATGTGTACTAAAACGAGTTACAGAACCTTTGATTGAGGAGCGTTTAATTTTTGCTGTAGCGATGTCAGCCATATTGACAATATAATTTTATATGATAAATTCACAAAAATAAAAATATATGTATGTATACGCAAAAAAATTGAAAGCAAATTATGTAATGTTATGTGTATTGTTACGATAATTATCCTGGCCTAAAATAACCGTAAATATTATGACTAATGCTGTTCTGTTTTTAGATTTTACGAGAGTATTCTATTAGCCGGCAGAAATTTACCTGAAAGGACCTTCCAGAAACGGTCGAGCCGATGTAAAAATACCCGTTTGCCTTACCGTTATAATTTCGCCGCTAATCGAGAAGGCTGTTCGATGATTCTAGCGTAAAGGCAATGGCATATATAACAATACATTTTATTTGGAAGGAAGAGTTAATTCTGAACCCGCGCTCGCGAATTTGTACGTACGGATATATATATAAATTATTGTCAGATAAGTTAATATAAATAAAGAAATAAATTAAATCCGTAAGTGTTATAAATATTGAACCTTTTAATAAATTCACAACAAATGGTGTCAGAGTGAGATCGAACATAAATTAGACTTACAATAATAATACAAGTGAATATAAAATAAATTGTGAAAATGGCTACGATTTATGAGCTGACAGTGACTAATTTAAGAAGACATCTTGAAGACAGAGAATTAGCTTCTACCGGAAAAAAGGCTGAGTTAGTCCAACGACTAAAGAACGCTTTGCTAGAAGAAGGACTAGATCCAGAGACTTATATATTTGAAGACAAACATGATGCTGTCCTCTCGTCGATTTCGAAAATTTCCGGCGACATCGCTTCGTTGGAAGACAAAGTTTCTAACGAGATTTCTTCGCTGGAAAGCAAAGTCTCTGCTAACATCTCTTCGGAAATCTCTAAAGTCACTTCTGAGATGTCTGCCCTGGACGATAGAATATCTTCATTAAAAAACCAAGTTGCTGCCGATATGTTAGCCTTCGAAGAAAAGATATGGAAAGAGATGGAAAAGAAGATGGAGGAAACAGGGACAGCAGAGAGAGGTAACAATCCGATTACAGTGGAGATAAAAGAAGACGAGACGAAATTTAAGTTGGAGACACGGCCGAAATTTGAAGGAAATGAAGGTTCTATTCATGTTAAAGTCCCAACTTTCGACGGAAAATCATCATGGAACAACTACATGAAACAGTTCGAATCAGCCGCAAGAGCAAATGGATGGTCTGAAAAAGAAAAGGCTGTAAACCTGACTATCGCCCTTCGAGGAGATGCCTTAGATGTGCTTCAGACCATAGCCGTAGAGGAGACCGATGATTTCGAACAACTGAAGAAGAGGTTAAATATGCGATATGGCCACGAACATTTGGAGCATGTATATCAGTCACAGCTTAAAAATCGTAGACAGAAGAAAGATGAGGCTCTTCAAGAATATGAGGTAGATATTGCCAGATTAGTACGATATGCTTATCCAACAGCTCCCGAAGACATGATGGAAAAATTGGCCGTTCAAACGTTTATTGATGGTCTTCGTGATCATGAAATGCAGAGAACACTGCGATTAGCTCGTCACAAGACGCTGGTTGATGTCCTATCCGCCGCTCTCGAATACGAGTCAGCTACGCAGGCCTCTGGCGGGTACAGTAAAGTTAGGACTGTAAAAGAGGAAGGAGATGAAGATAAACTTGACCAGCTCGTTAATATGATGAAAAGCATGACATACAAGAAAACGAAGACCATCAGATGCTGGAATTGTGGCGAAATAGGACACGTACGAAGCTCCTGTAAGCACCCTAGGTACGACGCAAATCAAGAAACTCACCATCAGGAAAACTAGAACGGGTCAGCCTTAGGGGGGCAGCTTCGACCCAGAACTTTTCCAAAGACCCTCTCATACTAATAGCTTCTTTGAAATGTCGTGAAGATAGTGTATATGTAGATGGAGACATAAATGGTAAAAAGCATACGTTGTTGGTGGATACCGGAGCGACCAGAACCATTATACGCCCGACAGTTATAAACAGCCGAAAGAAACTGTTACCAACGAGGTTACGACTTCGGACCGCTACAGGTGAAAATGCCAACATTCATGGAGAAATCCAGGTACAATTGGGAATTGGGGCAGAAAAGTTTGTCCATACTGTTATAGTTGCTGACATCGAAGAGGATGTTATATTAGGAATGGACGTAATGAATATGCATGGATTCCAATTGGATTTTAAGAATAAGGTAATCAAAGTTGGCAACGAGGAGGTATTTCTCCATCCACATAATGACAACACTGTGCAAGCAGCCATTACAGAAGATACAGTCGTGCCTGCGAGAAGCGAAACGATCATAGTAGCGCGACTACAGGGAATTGTAGACGAAGGGAGACCTGTTATGATGGAGCCTTGGAACCACGACGATGAGGTTGGCCGTGGAATCATAATTGGAAAGGAATTGGTGACTTCGGCTAAAGAAATTCCTGTGAGACTTATCAATGTCAACGACTACCCAGTGACCATAAAGAAAGAGACAAAAGTAGGAACTTGTGTACCTGTGACATCCATAATTCGTCAGGCGACAACATCTGATAATTCCAACGACAAATTCGACCAAATGGTTGCAGTTGCAGGACAGTCTCTAAATCAGATGGAGAAAAGGAAATTAAGGGAATTTCTTCGGCAGTATCGTGATATTTTCGTACCGAAAGGAGGAAAGACGGGAAGAACTACCGTTGTTAAGCATAAAATTGATACTGGTAATGCTAAGCCAATTCGTCAAACAGCTCGACGATTACCACAGGCGAAGAGAGAGGAAGCTGAAACGATTGTTCAGGAAATGAAGAAAGACGGGGTGATAGAACCTTCTACGAGTCCATGGGTCTCTCCGGTGGTCCTGGTTAAGAAGAAAGACGGAACGACGAGGTTCTGTGTGGATTACCGTTTGCTGAACAACGTTACCAAGAAAGATAGTTATCCTCTGCCTCGGATCGATGACACATTGGACACATTGGCTGGAAGTAAATTGTTTTCTACTTTAGATTTGAAGTCTGGATACTGGCAGGTAGAAATGGACCCAGTCGATAAAGAAAAGACAGCCTTCACCACAGGATCTGGATTGTGGCAATTCAACGTTATGCCATTTGGACTTTGTAATGCTCCTGCGACATTTGAGAGGCTTATGGAAAATGTGTTGAGAGGGTTATCTTGGAAAACATGCCTGGTTTATTTAGATGACATAATCGTCTTGGGGGAGACATTCGAAGATCATTTGAGGAATTTAGAAAACGTTTTTAATCGACTTAAAGCTGCCCAATTGATGCTAAACCCCAAGAAGTGCCAGCTATTTTAAGGTAAAGTCAATTATCTGGGTCATATAGTCAGTAAAGAAGGAGTGGCCGTGGATAAGGGAAAAATCGATTCCATTAAGGAATGGCCAAAACCAACTGACAAACATCAAGTGAGAAGTTTTCTTGGACTATGTACTTACTACCGGAGGTTTATTAAGAAGTTTGCAGATATCGCTAAGCCATTAACGCGACTTACAGAGGAAGCAAGAGAATACCGCTGGGATATAGACTGCCAAAATGCCTTTGAAACGTTGAAAAAGCATTTAATAACAGCACCAATTTTGGGGTATCCACTGCCAGAAGGAGAGTTCATCTTAGATACGGATGCAAGTAATGTGGGAATTGGAGGAGTGCTGTCTCAGATTCAAGGAGGACAGGAACGAGTCCTCGGATATTTTAGTAAAGTTCTTTCAAAACCTGAGCGGAATTATTGCGTCACGAGAAGAGAACTTCTAGCAGTAGTTAAATCAGTAGAGCACTTCTATCAATACCTCTATGGAAGGAAGTTTTTAATCCGAACCGACCATGCCGCCCTTAAGTGGTTGATGCAGTTTAAGAATCCAGAGGGTCAGATAGCCAGGTGGATCGAACGACTCCAAGAATACGATTTTAAGATTGAGCACCGAGCCGGAGTTAGCCACAGAAATGCTGATTCTCTTTCCAGAAGGCCATGCCCCGCAGAGTGTTCCCACTGCAACAAAACGGAATCCAAGGAAGCAGCAGTGCTAAGAACGACGATTGTCAACGACGACTGGACGCCTACTAAGATAAGGGAAGAACAAGAGAGAGATCCAGTTATACAGAAAATCCGAAAATGGAAAGAGGAAAACCGTCGACCACCTTGGCAGGAAATATCAAACCTATGCTCAGTAGTTAAGACGTATTGGGCCCAGTGGGACTCATTTATCATCGAAGATGGCTTGCTCAAACGAGTCCTGGAAAATGATGACGGTTCAGAGAAAAGAAGACAGTTGGTGATCCCAAAGAGCAGAATAGCCGAAGTACTTCGTCAGTTACACGACAGTCCATCGGGAGGGCATTTTGGTGTAAGGAAAACCCTTCAGCGAATTCGGGAACGGTTTTATTGGATGAACAGTTCCGACGACGTAAAAGACTGGTGTAAGAAATGTACTATTTGTGCTACGAGTAACGGGCCTCACCGGAAAAGGAGAGCTCCTATGAGACAATATAATGTTGGAAGCCCGTTTGAAAGAATAGCTTTGGACATTGCAGGGCCATTTCCAGAAAGTGAAAATGGGGGCAAGTACATGTTGGTAGTAATGGATTACTTCACTAAGTGGGTCGAGATTTATGCACTTCCAGACCAGAAGGCCGCCACCGTTGCAGATAAGTTGATCCAAGAATATATCAGCCGATTTGGAGTGCCTTTGGAGATCCATAGTGACCAAGGCAGGAACTTTGAAAGTGATCTATTCCAAGGAATATGTGATAGACTAGGCATGAAGAAAACAAGAACTACCGCGTATCATCCGCAATCGGATGGTATGGTAGAACGAATGAATAGGACAGTTGGCAAGTATTTGACAAAGATGGTGTCCGATCATCAGCGAGACTGGGACCAATACCTTCCGTTCTTCACAATGGCCTACAGATCTGCTGTTAACGAATCAACGGGCCAGACACCAGCCAGAGTCCTATTCGGACGCGAAATGCGACTACCTTGTGATCTAGAATTTGGGTGTCGACGTGGAGAAGATGTAGCAGGTGAAGATTATGTGATCGAATTACGAAGAAGAATGGACGATGTACATGAGTTGGTCCGTTCCCACCTTCAGATCGCTAGCGACCGAATGAAGAAACGGTACGATACACAAGCCGAAAAGGGTTGCTTTAAGAAGAACGACAAAGTATGGCTGTATAATCCCAAGAAGCGAAAAGGTTGTTCTCCCAAATTGCAGCAGTTTTGGGAAGGTCCATACCTCATCATGGAGAAGATCAACGCTGTCATCTACCGAATAAGCAAGATTCCGAGGGGAAAGCCGATGATAGTACACCATAACCGGCTGGCGTCTTTCGAAGGTGACCACGACGTAGATGAAGAAGTGGAAGTAAACCAAGTCCAAGACGTGTCTGACCTCACGTTTGAGGAATTCATGGGTGCCTATGGAGGTACCGGTAAAGCAAGACATGGTGTTACCACTGAAGAAAAGCAAGATCTACTCGCGCTCCCCGATGACTACTCGCTGGCCCTTACCATCCCGGCCAGTATCAAAGACGCACCAGGGTTGGCATCCGTCTTTCGAAGGAAGTTTGGTCGAGTTGCAGAACTTCAATGCCAGGTGCCAGCTCCCGGTAAAACCTTGAAACTCCAAGATGCATCACGTTACCTTTTCTACCTGGTAACAAAAGACACTGCCCGTGACCAACCTACCTACCGAGATGTGTGGGAAGCCTTACTTCAATTGAGAGAGCACGTACTAGAGTCCGACGTGCAAAAGTTAGCCATGCCAAAGTTGGAGTGCCGCCAATTAGATTGGAGGGTTATCCGAAATATGGTGGAGGAGATCTTTAAAGACACCGAAGTCCAGGTGTTAGTCTGTTGCAATCCGCATAGTTACTGGTGCGGAGAGAAAACCGTCCCTTGTCATTTTTATACAACTGGGAGTTGTAAAAGAGGGTCCAGTTGCCGATACCAGCATACAGTTCCGGTTTCAGTCCCGACAAGGTTCCAGGAGGAACCATCTTTTAAGAGGGGGGCAATGTTACGATAATTATCCTGGCCTAAAATAACCGTAAATATTATGACTAATGCTGTTCTGTTTTTAGATTTTACGAGAGTATTCTATTAGCCGGCAGAAATTTACCTGAAAGGACCTTCCAGAAACGGTCGAGCCGATGTAAAAATACCCGTTTGCCTTACCGTTATAATTTCGCCGCTAATCGAGAAGGCTGTTCGATGATTCTAGCGTAAAGGCAATGGCATATATAACAATACATTTTATTTGGAAGGAAGAGTTAATTCTGAACCCGCGCTCGCGAATTTGTACGTACGGATATATATATAAATTATTGTCAGATAAGTTAATATAAATAAAGAAATAAATTAAATCCGTAAGTGTTATAAATATTGAACCTTTTAATAAATTCACAACAGTATAAAAGTTTTGCGAGTGAATAAAAAACGTTAAGATAATATTTCAATTTTGTAATAATTTATAAATGAAAATGAATAAATTGAAATAAATTTAAGGACGCTAAGTACTATATTCGTGTATTAATGTATAAATGAAAATATTGAAATCTCTAAATGTGGTATAAATAACAGTAAAATACGTGATTTTAAAGATAAATATTTTCCACTGAATTAAATCAAATACAAAATGTACCCTTTTACGACCATAGGATTAAAATGGGTAATAGGAAACTATTTATGCACTAACCTTGACTTTGGCGATACCTGCCTTCTTCCGATGCTGTGTGGATGGGACGATGAAAATTCGTCGAAAAAATACAGCTTCGAATGGAATGTATTTTGATAACTGGTTAATCCGGCTCGAACAAAGGACCATTAATGTAGGGGATGTAAGTTAAATCTTATTGGAATTTCACGTAATACAAAAAAAAACAAATCACTAAAACTAAACTGTATTGAAGTTATAAAAAAAAGGGCACATGTAAAATATTTCGTAACTATAGAATTAAAAACTAGCGTCCTTATTGTAAGGATGTTGTGAAGAGAGTGTTATCTGTCTGCAACCACCTGCAGCCCCTCTCCCGGGGTGTAAACCAGATGTCGGGTAAAATTCCAACTAAAAGTATATTTTACAGGGTTGCTCGAAAGTTTTAACACTGGATTCTAATTAAAGAGCATTCAGTTTAACTATTTATTTGCGAATAATAACTTCTATGCATTATCACAATAGGATTATAATTTAGCAAGTACATACTTCAGACCTCAATCATAATGGGTTTCTGATTATCACCACAATTTTATAACTTTATTCATTTGCTATGGATACAATCTTTACTTGACGGAAGTTAAATGGATACATCCATAACCTTAATGTTGTTATAGTTTTATTATATTTTAACATAATATCTTTAAAACTTGCTAGTAATTGAAAACGTTGCGCAGTTCCTTGTTTTAGCTTTTTTATTATTCTGATTAACTAAGATGTGTTCAAGCTGTGTTCAACGTACAATTCCTTTTAATTATAACCATGTAGTTAATAGATTTTCACAACGCTCACTCGTGTACTATTAATCAATACTAATTTTTGCTTCATCCATATTAATCAGTCGAGCTTGCTATGTGTAATTAATTCCGCGCTACATACATTTTTTACCTCAATTTTTAAACAGATTCTCGTTGTAGCTAACTATGTATTTACTTTCAATTTATCATACACTACCTAGAATCAATCCATTCGCGTTAAAGATTCTCGTCACCTCCGTTCAACAAATTGTCTGTTCATCTACTAAATTGCTACAAAGATTCTGCAGGCAAGGCAATCTGGAAGGCCGGACATGACTTTGATGACACGGCCAACCTAGTTTTGTGCGAGTGAGGATGATAGTGGACATTGAACTTGATAGTGCATCGACAGGGGCGTGCGTTTTCGAGTAATTGATTGGTTAAAGTAAAGAAAGCTGGTGTAAAATAAGAAAAAGGGCATATGAGTACAAGATAATTAATGGGATGCCTTGTTTAAAAGTCGTTAATTAACGCCAATTTGACATTAGGTGTAAAATAGGTAATGATACAGGAGGGTTAATATATAATGAGTCTCTGATGTTAGGAGTTAAGGGTAAAAATTATTGTATATATATATATATATATATATATATATATATATATATATATATATATATATATATATATATTCTTTCTTAACAAAAATAATAAAGTCAAATAATTAAATCTAAAAAAAAATAGCGTGGAAGGTGACGAAGTTGAAGGTGAATAGAGTTCAACTAATCATGGTGATTTTAACTCATTTAGTAGATGCATGGATGAGAAGAAGTTATCAAAAAAAAGGTGGAATCTCGTTTTTTACCAAAAAATACCAAATTCAAGTTGGTCTAAACACTCTTTGGTAGAATGGGTAAAAAGGAGACATAAACGTGTTTCAACAACCATGATGAAACTTGAATTATTGGAGATGGTAAAAAAACATTTACCAGATAAAGTTTTCAAGTATGTATTAAGAGATATTTAATAAATGAGATTATATTTGTTTTATTCTACAGATTAGATGTACTGGCACTTTAACATGGTCATAGAGTATTGAGATTGCCTCCATATCATTGCCAGTTTAACCCAATCGAGAATGTTTGGTCAGATTCTAAAAGACATTATGATGCAAAAATAAGTTCTGCAGGTACTATAAATGAAAGTGCTGTATTAAGTATTTGGAAAGAGGCATTAGAGGAGGTCTGTTTTATAGACTACAATAAAGCATTTGATAAAGTAAAACATTACCGACTCATGGAAAGTCTAAAAAATAAAAAGCTAGATGAAAGAGATTTAAGGCTAATAACAAACCTTTATTATAATCAGCGAGCAATAGTACGAATTGAAAAATAGACATCTAAAGAAATGGAAATAAAGACAGGAGTCAAGCAAGGCTGTATACTATCACCTCTGTTATTTAACGCTTATTCTGAAGAGGTAATTCGATAAACTCTGAAAGATGAAACAGTCGGCATAAGAGTAAATGGAGTCTTAGTTAACAACATTGCAGATGATACAGTAATAATAGCCGATAGTTTACAAGACCTGGAAAGACTCATAAGTAAAATAGTAATGTGTAGTAGGAAGTACGGACAACCATAATACCAACGAAATCTTGATAGTAGAGGGCCAGCAGGTTGAAAGAATAAAAAAGTACACTTACCTAGGAAAACTTATAACAGAAAATAATGACTACACTGCAGAAATCAAAGTCAAAATCAAAAAAGCACGTTCTAATTTTATGAAAATGAAAAAGGTCCTATGTGGCATTAGCTCTTAAAGTACGCCTAACAAAATGTTATGTATACAGTGTACTATACTAGAGAGTGGAATCATGGACATTGAATCTAAACATAATGAGACGACTTAACGTCTTTTAAATGTGGACCTATAGAAGAATTATGAGGGTTTCCTGGGTAGATAGAGTTACGGACAATGAAGTACTGAGAAGAATAGGTAAAGAGAAGGAAGTTGAACTTACAATTAAAGAAAGAAAGCTACAGTATCTCGGACATGTGATGTGAGGCGAGAAGTATGGCATCCTGCGACTCATAATGCAAGGAATGATAGATGGCAGAAGAAGCATCGGAAAAAGACGAATTTCATGGCTTAAGAACCTGAGAGAATGGTTTGGATGCAGCTCAAAACAACTATTTTATTAGAGCTACTGCCTTAAAAATTAAAATAGCTATGATGATTGCCAACCTCCGTAGCAGAGATGGCACCTGAAGAAGAAGAAGATTAGAGCAGGTAATTCAAGCGTACTAATATTCGTAGATAATAATTGGATAATAATTGTGGTTAAATTTTTAAGGTTACTCCAGAAATATGGAAGGAATATGTAAGACATGCAGAAGATATCATTAATGAATACTGGGAGACAGCCAAAAAATTGATGCGAGCCACATATCCCTAATAATTATTGATTTTAACGAATCAGATACTGAATCAGATTGTGAATTCAGGACTGATATTGAGAAAATATCTTAAACTATTACCGTTATGGATATTTATATGTATTAAAACGGTTCTTTTTAGAACCACATTTTATTGAAATGTAAGATATAATTGATGCCAGCCACATATCCCCTGTAATCATTGATTTTAATGAATCAGATTCTGCATCGGATTGTGGATTGTTTGAAATATAATATTCATTTTTGTTATTCATAAAAAAAGAAGGTAAACTTACATTCGGTATCTTGTTTTTTGACTAAACTCCACTATTTCATCTACATACCGGAACTGGTAGAATAACTCAAAAATCAACTGCTTCACTATTTAAACTATTTTCACTATTTAATGATAAATCTTCCCAAAATTAAACTATTGGCTGCTATAGAAACTTATCCGAAAATTACTTATCCAAATATGACTAATCTCAATCAATGCTATTTTATCACAGGAATGTTTGCTTTGACTTTGATGCCTTGTAATTGCCAGTAAATTTTTTTATCTCGCAGTCAACTCTTAAAAGATTCTATAGGAGGAAGCGTTATTGTAAATAAACAAACATTCCAGTTCCATAGTGTTTGTAATAAATAATAATAAATCCATAAATAAATTATTACGAACTGCTGTTCCAATATAATATACGCAATAAAATTTTTTATACAGGATGGGACCTCTAATACGTAAATTAAAAAAAAAATTGAATTCTTAAAGTTTTTACTCCACATTTTAAAAAAAATAACCTGTTCAAATTTAGCTGATTACGATTCTGCACCTGTCAGATTTAACTAAAATGTCATGCAATAATTCTCGACATTCTTAAAATCCTATATGACGTCAAAATTAGTGACGCATGAAAGAAGGGTTTGGGACAGTTTCATTACTTTGCATTTTTATAATTATTGTACATATATTATTCATAAATATATTAGTTTAGCATATTCTGTTCTGTATTCTTAAAATTTGTGTATAGTTTAAATTTACTTATTTAATATAAACGACAATAAAAAACAACGCTTTTGTACAGTATATTTATTACAAATATTCTTGAGCAAATTTTTGTTTTAATTATAATTCAATTTTTAATATTTTAATTTTTAATTATTTTTCAGATCATAATTCAATCATAATTGACCTTTCTCACTCTTCTTTGTCACTGTTTCGATCATTCTCTTTATTTAAAACTTCCAGTTTTCATTAATATTTATAAAAGTTTCCCTTTTTGTGAAATTTAAAGAACTACTTCTTTTTGATACAGACGTAATGAATAACAACTTTCAATCAATTAGATTTTATAGAATCTATATATTTTATCTCGTGAGAATTATAAAAATTGACAAAAATCGCGCCACGTTTATATATTTAACACCTGTATAAAACCTGAGTTTATTCCCGGCAAAATAAAAAACGGCATACGAAAGCTGCAGATCAAAAGATATCAAATTTTTACTGTCACGCTGATACAAATTTTATTGAACATTGATTTCGCGCGCGTAACTGACATGTAAAATCGACGGTAGCTTCAAGCGTTGTTTCTAAGAGAACGGTTCATTCTACACAAAAAATGCTTATAAACATTTTTGTTTAAAATTATCTCAGCTACATTTTTTGTTTGAAACATTGTTTTCTATGGTTTACAGGTTCTTGGTAAATCGATTTTCTTGCGTTTTTACCCCCTGCGAGGAGGGTTTTAAGGGTAATCAAGGGGTATAAGTGGTAAATATTTTTACATCTTTTTTTGGGTCATAAAATTAATATTCTCTGCAAAATTCAGCTTGTTTGTATGATTTTTATGGGTCAACTCTCTGACGACTTGACTATATCAATAAGAGTAATAGTTAGAACTGTTATCTATGATAAATCCTCAATTCAAAAAAGGTTAAAAGATGACAGCAACGTTAATTTCTTAAGTAGCTTTTAATGTGTATTTACTCCAGAGCAGAAAAAGCAAAATAGTGGTTCATTGTAAAGCTTTACATTTTGCCTTTCTATGGACTCACCCTAAAATCGCTTGCCTTTCTGGGCTAAAATCAGTTTCCAGAAAGAGATGATATCCAGTATAAATTTTCTAAGCAAATAAAATTAGCTACTAGGGATTGGACAACAAACTTCATGAAACGAAACCGTTTTTCAGTATATACACCACGAAAGATTAGTGTAGCTATGAAAATCGGATGCTAGAATCATCAATTAACACCAACGCGTTCAAATACAACAGTATTTTCCAATATTAAAATTTGCTTTGGAGAAATATAAATTTCTAGCCAATAGAATTTACAACATGGACGAGAGGGGTTTACACACGGTACCAAGTAAATTAGCTATATACTTGGTACCGTGACTTTTGTGTGTAAAATGGGATATCGAATAATGTTTTGGTAGCTGAGTGCTAAAAAAGACCAAAAAATTTTCTTATTGCGGCTAGTTTGTCACGTTTTTGGCGCTCTTTTAGAGTAGTTTTATCATCAAAACGCATAATAATATGTATTACTAAAAACCTAAACCTTTCTAGGGACATTGTCAATCGATATAAAATATCTCCATTGACATCCTACTAGCTCTAAAGAGGTGAGCAGGATTTTGGTGGTTACTCTTGTTAGCAGCTGCTATGTACAGATATCCCAGAAATGCCTTTAGCTCAGTTACGTAAATCGGACAAGCTGTCTTAAGCTATGGTTTGTTAGAACAGTGAGCGACGCATAACTCACAGTCAGTCGAACGCCGCGCACGTTCGTCAAAATCAAAGTAATGGTTCTCTATGAGAACGGTTTGTTAGGTTTTGCTGAGCTGCGCGCACCGCAAACCGATAGCCGTGTACGTCGACGGTGTGCGCTGGAATCAACTGCGATTTAATTTGGACGCAAACGTTCAGCTGAGCTCACAGGTTACACATCTATACCGAAATTATAATTGTATTTTTATATTGTTATTATTATTGTAATAATTAAGTGATGTCTACTAAATTTTCTCCCGAGGAAGATGAAAGACTAGTGGATCTAGTACAACTCCCTGGAAAGTCTAAAATATTACCGAAATTTTTCCTGGTTTTGAAACAATCTTTCTTCGACTGTTAATTTAAAAGCACTTTCTGTATTAAGACATGAAAAAATTTCGTTTACATTTTTATTTCTTTTATTTAAATTTAACGTTATCAACTCTTCTTCTTCCTCCTCTTCTTGGAGTAATAAAATTATTGCGTTAAGTTTGCGAGAATTTATTTTTTTAAACGTACAACCCTTGAGAGAATAAATGTGAAACTAATTTCTGAACTTATTTTCAGAGCGACAGAATATTTATGCGAATTATTCTAATAAACCGACTCACCCAAAACTGCCGTGGGTCGAGTAGAACAAATTCTGCTCGTGTATGCTGCGCGCTGCGCACTGTTCTAACAAACCGTAGCTTTATAGGTCTGGGCGTACTCTTTCAGTAAAATATATTTATAGGTCTATCTATCTATCTATACAGCCCTTGCTGTCCAATTTTGGACATAGGCCTCCTCTTCCTTCTTGCACGTCTCTCTATTGTAGACAGTTTGTGTCCACTTCGGGCCTGCGTGTTTCTTTAAGTCATCTGCCATCTCATTTGTGGCCGTCCACATTTTTTCGTTTGTAACTATATGGTCTCCAGTGTATAATCATTTTATTCCATAAAAAAATATTTAAAGGTATTTTGTTAAAATATATTTATTGGAATCCGATAATATCCAATATATCCGGCATAAAAAATAAACTCCAAATTGCGAAGGATACTCTTTTTTGTTTTGCAACTCCTCTCAAGCCAGGCACTTACATTACACGATTTTGGATAAGGGTGCATAGAGAAATTCGAAAAGAAAAATGCTTATTTCATCTGATAATTTTATCTTTTCCGAGAAAATAAGGAAGCTGAAGGCCATTGTTGCCGAGATTTTTATTTGAAGCATTTCTTTCAAATTCTTTCTTAGTGTCAGTATTGCGGTCTTGAGTTTCTAATTCGTCAAAAACAAGGCTCTTATAATCGTCATCGTCATCGTCTTGTGTTTGTTGATTGTCAGACTCATCCTCTAACTCATTCCATAGCATTTGAATTCTCTCTTGTTCTCTTTTATAATCTCCAATCTCCATGAAAATTATGCTGTGACAAAAGTTACGTTATTCTACTAAAAACAAACATCAAAAAGAGAGCTGTAGTTCTTCTTCCTTTAGAGCATATCCTTTTCAGATGCTGGCGACCCTCATGGCAATCTGTATTTTGCAAACTGCGACTATGAAGAGATTTGTGATTGTTGTGTTGAAACACGTACGTAGATTTTTAGCCAGG
This sequence comes from Diabrotica undecimpunctata, assembly GCF_040954645.1. Lineage (NCBI taxonomy): Eukaryota > Metazoa > Arthropoda > Insecta > Coleoptera > Chrysomelidae > Diabrotica > Diabrotica undecimpunctata. The sequence continues at coordinate 95,786,478 of NC_092811.1, forward strand.
AAATTCTTTGCCTTCCTGGTCCCCGTGTTCCTTCTACTTTTCCTTGTAGAAATAATTGCAGCAACCCATACCTTTTGCTGTTCCTCATTAAGTGACCGAGGTAGTAAGTCAGAGAACTGTAGTAAGAAGTTTATAATAGAAAAATAACAGGTTTACTAACCTCGGTCCCAGAGACCAGTTTTAAATCTAGTGGGAAAATGCACACACTCTGTCAACACCAATGTTACACTAAATAGAAATCGTATTTCCAAGAAGCTACTGGGATGCACAGCCTTTGTATCGAAACGGATCTGCGGTTTTCAGCAAATTTCGGTGCTGTCGGTCTCAGAGACGATAGGTTAGCAACTGGAGGCTTAATAAGTCAAGAATGCCATTTGTTAAATATTGTACTTTGCTCTGTAAATTTTTTTAAGCTATTTAGCTATCATTTTATATTTGTAGATATAGGTATTAGTGTGAGAAATATTCCATATACATAAAGTGCGGATTTTTACTCCCACCTACCCTATATTTTTGTTAAAATAATAATAGACCACAATTCAAGAAAACATATTGTACAACGCTGGGGGGTAATGAACGGATGATTACAAATTTGGTTGCAAATGTTGAAACATTAAGAAACCTTGTTTTATTTTCAACGTTAACTACTATAGGAAAAATTTAATGGGGCTAATAGGAAAGACAACTTTTTTCCACTGTTTTTTTCCATAACAGTAAACTCTCACAAGATCTATAGGCAATAAAATTTTGTATCAAACAAACGGGAAAATTAATAAATGAATTTAATCAAGGTTTTATTAACAATAAACAAGCGAATGTTATTTCATAAATTTAAAATCCTTTACGGATTTCAACAATTATTATTAAACACCGGCTGAAATTAATTTATTTTTTTAGCAATATATTTTATGATCGAATAAATTCTGCTGTCACGAAATTTTATGGAGATTGTGTGTATTTTATTGTTCGTCATTATGCGTATATGCAATATATGTACTAACCAGATTACTGCCGGTAAATAAAATGTTTTATTGCAAATTTGATTATTGATTCGCCATTATGGATATACCCAGTAATTAACTTTCAGTTAAATCACAAATCATTTCAGCAAGGAACAAAAATATCGCGGTTAAAACTTAATAATCTGATGTGCAGTAAATTTAAACTTCTAGAAAAAGTTAAAATTATTGAATTATACTCGTTAACTTGATGCATAATTCTGTCTATATGCCATAATAATATAGACTTTTCTGTATAAAAATTTAGTTATTTGCGTTGGCCTATATCCAGTACTATTTTTATCCATTTGGTTCAAGAATGTTTTTTAAACCTGTCGGTTTCCACGGTCTCTCAGACCGTGCTTTCAAATAAAATTAAGTTAATTTTTTTATCAACAGAATGCGTAACCTGTCCATTCCAGTAGCTTGTTATCTCGATTTAACTTTTAGCCTGTAGTGTGTTCAGTTGCTGACATTCTGTGCCTGGTTATAGAGGAAGTTTTTTTATAACATAAAAAACATAATGGCAGACAATTTTTACAAATTTTACACACTAATAAATGTATATATAAAAAGTAAAAGTAGAAGAAGAACTAACCGACTCTATTGAAGCTGGCAATGGGATAAGACAAGGAGCTTCCCTGAGTCCTCTATTGTTCAACCTGATTATGGATGAAATAATGAGAAAAGTTAAGAATCAAAAAAGAATACCAAAAGGGAGAAAAACAAGTTAAAATAATCTGCTATGCAGACGATGCAATACTAATCTCTCAAAGTGAAGATAATTTACAACGTATGCTGCGCCAATTTAATATAACCGCCAGAAAATTTAACATGTTAATTTCCCCAAAAAAGACAAAATGCATGGTTACAACAGCAAATTTACTAAGATGTTAATTGGAGCTGGAAGGCCAGATAATAGAACACGTGATGGAGTTTAAATATCTAGGGGTCACATTATCTTAGCTTAGATTAATGGCGTACCAATAAGTATTGCTTGTCAAATTTAACGTGATACTTGGCCGATTTGAAATTAGGCTCCACCCACGATGCGCATTCGACCACAACACAATTCGTCGTTATTATTTCTTGGCCCTTCGAAGTGCAAGGTACTTGTATAGTCTGCGACAAAGTTTTTTTTATTTTACTTATGTTTAAAGTTACTGTGTATTGAAGAAATATCGTATTACAATAGATTTGACTTTGTAAATAATTTTTGTATTTTAGTTTATTATTAATAATAATTAATATTAATTTTTGTTTATTAAGTATTTTAAATTATAAACATGGATTTTCATTCAAAATTAGAAATTAAAGTCTTGTCTGGACAAACGAGGGAGGTAATAGCAAATGTAATTATTTTTATGCAGAGAGAAGTGATGCAAAATTCGCATGTTAAAGATTTTAAAAAAGTTCAAGAGCGTGCTTCCTTAGCAACGAGAGTTAAGTATAGCCACTATAAAACGGATCTCTCGTGAAATGAAAAATATAGAAGAAGATGCTTCTACATAATTTTCGACGCCTAACAAAAGAATGAGATCTGCCCCAAAATCCAACTTGGCCGATTTTGACAAAGGTTTACGTCGTCGTATAATAATAAATTATTATGTCACGGAAAAACGAGTTCCTACATTGTGACATATAACAAAAAAATTAATGAAGACAATATTTATACAGGGTCGCATGAAACTTTGAGAAAAGTGATGAGAGATATGGAATTTCGATGGAAGAAAGAGAAGAATAACAGGAAAATCATAATGGAAAAAGCCGATATACAAGTGCTCCGGAAGAAGTTTCTCAGATTAAACAATATAGGGAAGAAAATCGGCCCATAATTTACATGGATGAAACTTATATTCATTCCTCTCATACCCATGACAGATACTGGGAAGACAATACCACAGAAGGTTTGCACAAGCCAGTATCCAAAGGGCAAAGGCTGATTATTGTTCACGCCGGAGGCCAAATGGGGTTCATAAAAAACGCTTTTTTGACATTTAACTCTGGTACGAAGTCTGGAGATTATCATAGCGAAATGAACTATAATAATTATAAAAAATGGATTCATGAAAAACTTATTCCTAATATACCAGCCCGTAGTGTATTGGTTATAGACAATGCATCATACCACAATGTCCAAGTGCAAAAATGTCCCACTATGGGGTGTAGAAAAGACGAAATGAAGAAATGGTTAACACACATATCTCTGTAGGAGCTGGGTTGTATGCTTGTGTGTGTGTGTGTGTGTGTGTGTGTGTGTGTGTGTGTGTGTGTGTGTGTGTGTGTGTGTGTGTGTGTGTGTGTGTGTGTGTGTGTGTGTGTGTGTGTGTGTGTGTGTGTGTGTGTGTGTGTGTGTGTGTGTGTGTGTGTGTGTGTGTGTGTGTGTGTGTGTGTGTGTGTGTGTGTGTGTGTGTGTGTGTGTGTGTGTGTGTGTGTGTGTGTGTGTGTGTGTGTGTGTGTGTGTGTGTGTGTGTGTGTGTGTGTGTGTGTGTGTGTGTGTGTGTGTGTGTGTGTGTGTGTGTGTGTGTGTGTGTGTGTGTGTGTGTGTGTGTGTGTGTGTGTGTGTGTGTGTGTGTGTGTGTGTGTGTGTGTGTGTGTGTGTGTGTGTGTGTGTGTGTGTGTGTGTGTGTGTGTGTGTGTGTGTGTGTGTGTGTGTGTGTGTGTGTGTGTGTGTGTGTGTGTGTGTGTGTGTGTGTGTGTGTGTGTGTGTGTGTGTGTGTGTGTGTGTGTGTGTGTGTGTGTGTGTGTGTGTGTGTGTGTGTGTGTGTGTGTGTGTGTGTGTGTGTGTGTGTGTGTGTGTGTGTGTGTGTGTGTGTGTGTGTGTGTGTGTGTGTGTGTGTGTGTGTGTGTGTGTGTGTGTGTGTGTGTGTGTGTGTGTGTGTGTGTGTGTGTGTGTGTGTGTGTGTGTGTGTGTGTGTGTGTGTGTGTGTGTGTGTGTGTGTGTGTGTGTGTGTGTGTGTGTGTGTGTGTGTGTGTGTGTGTGTGTGTGTGTGTGTGTGTGTGTGTGTGTGTGTGTGTGTGTGTGTGTGTGTGTGTGTGTGTGTGTGTGTGTGTGTGTGTGTGTGTGTGTGTGTGTGTGTGTGTGTGTGTGTGTGTGTGTGTGTGTGTGTGTGTGTGTGTGTGTGTGTGTGTGTGTGTGTGTGTGTGTGTGTGTGTGTGTGTGTGTGTGTGTGTGTGTGTGTGTGTGTGTGTGTGTGTGTGTGTGTGTGTGTGTGTGTGTGTGTGTGTGTGTGCACCGATATTTGTGGTAACGTGTGTGAACATATTCCTGTATTATGGTAACTTCGTAAATTGTGGTATTTTGTGGAATTTTTTCTCATGTGCTTTTAAGAGATATTGTTTTTAATACATAGGATCGAATAGAGCTTAAATAAAAATTGTATTACGCCGATTCTGCGTATGTTGCCAGAAATCAGGTTGAGGCAGATTGAATTTACACACGTAATTGTGGCATCGTGGGCGTGGTCGTAAAGTGGCGCCCTCTGAGATGGCCTTGCGGTGTTGCCCATTTCAGTTGAAATAAAATGATTTTTATTTCGATTTTGGGAATAAAACGTGTAAGTGTGTGAAAGGTGCCACAAAAGTGCAACAATTTTCTTATACGCGATGGCGATGTTGACCAGAAATAATAGAATATTAATTTATGGAAAGATTAAAGGAATACTAACTTAAAAAAAAAGCGTATTATTTCTCCAAACATTATAGTTAGATTGGGTATCACATACTAATTAAAATAAAGTTTTCTATATTCAGTGATGTGATGTGGCCATTCGTATAACTTTTCACACCTACTTTTCATGCAAATTATGTAAGTTTGACTTATGAAAATTACACTTTAAGAGTTCTGTAGACCCGTATAAAAAAATATAAAATTGGTCGTCTATTCATCCGTCCGTCTGACTCTGTTACACAAAATGTATTTCGAATCTACGAAACCGATTAAATTGAAATTTGGTGCATATTATGACCCAGTTGCGAATAGTTATGTGAAAAATAAACTTTTAAGTATAAAGAAAACTGAAATACTATGCCTTAAATTTTAGATCAAATTAAAGGGTCTGTTGTGAGTTATTCAAGTTAAAATTTTTATTAAGTCTAAGACAATTTAAAATTGGAGTTGAAATAGCAGCTGCATGAACTTTCCATTATCAATGAATAAAAGACTTATCACAAGAATTGCTTCCGACCAGCCTTGAGAAAAACTTTTGGAATTATTGTTGGTAGAGTCCTCACTATACATTTTCGGACATATGGAAACTATTTTATTTTTAATTGAAGAATTTTTTTTAAATCTTAGAAAACTATAATTTTAGAGTCAAATGATATAAAATGCTTTTCAAACATCTCCCTCAGTTATTGCAAATAAGTATTTCAAAATGCTAATCTTGGATCTTTTTTTAAATATAATGGGAGATTATATGATACCCTCTTTTTAGAGGTTTATATAATAACTTTAAACACAAATCAAAGCGTTGCCACAAAAATGACGGCTGTCAAATTTAAGCGTTTTTATACAATTTGCCGTTTTTTAACTCAAGAACCAATTATCAAAACACTATAGCATTTATTGTTTACTTTCTGATCTGATCGAGATTAGTATCAAATAATATTTTGAAATTCAAAGACAAAAATCAGGCTGTGTATGCCAGACAAAAAGGTGTGGGTTCGAGTCCCATTGTAGGCCGGATTTTTCTTCCCCAATTTTCTAATATGATTTGATAACGCTATAGTAATTGTATCAATCTTCTTCTCTCAGAAGAACCTATCCATTTATGTAATAAAGTATGGAACATTCCATTTAAAAACAATGCTCAGGATCTGTCAATGTTCGTCAACAAACAATTTTTCGACGTTCGAAATCGACGTTTAAAGAAAAAATGATAATAACATACAATAAAAAAATAAATCGTTATCGTGTTATTAAGCAATTTAAACAAAAATTATTAACTTCGACTGCTTCTAGATCGTCTTTTTAAAAGTAGCGATTTTATGTTCAGTAGACCTTATAAAATGTCAATAACTCTGGTTAAAATTTAAAGTGAAAAAATCTTTTTTACAATGTCACCATCTTCTACTTGTACTGAAATAAAACAGTGTTATGTTATGTTTTTACTAAACTCTGACCACTATGAGAATTTTCCACCTCTAAACCAATCTTATTCGGAAAAGTTCCCGCAAACTTATTATTCGAGCCAGCGAAATTAAAAAAATATATTTTTGAAATACCACAGTGTCCTGCTAGATTTTTATGAATTTATTGCCACCCTAGTAATTTATCACTTCTCAACTACCCCTTATGGGAAGTCAATAATTCTGTTGGGATAATATTAAAGTGAAAAAATCTTCTTTTGCAATTTCACCGTCTTCCACTTATAACTAAATTGAAAAAGTGTTTTAAGTTTTTACTAAACCTTGACCACCCTGATAATTTTCCACCCCTAAATCAATCTTATTTGGAAACGTTTCCGCTAGCTTAATTTTCGAGGCAGTGAATTAAAAAAGAAAATTTTGAAATATCACAGTATTCTTCTAGGTTTTTACGAATTTATTAGTACTTTAGTAATTTTTTATCCCAAGACTAACCCTAGTGAGGAGTCAATAATTCTGGTAGGTTAAAATTAAAGGGGTAGAATTTTTTTGTAATTATACTGCACTTTATTCAAAATAAGAAACTGATCTGTTTTTAGTAAATGTTAACCAACTACACGTTTTTACTAAATGTTAATCAACCACACCAATTCTATCAGCCACACATTTACTATATTTTTTGTGTTTTACTATATTTTTAACAGACTAGTCATTTTTTTCTCGACTACTTAAATTAAAAAGCATTCTCAAATGTTACTCGGTGCTAAATAATATATACTTTTTAAATGTTTAAATATATTGAATATTTTAAATATAGAATAGTCTAAATATTGAAAATATGAAAATACTTTGTTACAAAAATTATAAATTTTAACTGTTTTAAAAAAGTTACTCGGTTTCGCGTCGTGAGTACCCTTTTATGAATATAAAATAACTGAAATCAAGTTGAGTTTTAGTAAATACAATGGAATTGTTATATTTAACATAATACTTAGCAGGTAAGAAATATTCAAATTCCAATAATTTTATTACATCCATTACTTTAATTAGCTAATTGTAAAGGCGGATCGAGACACCTTGCACACCTATTGTTAAAAGATACCGGATAGGTACCTGAAAATTTGGAAAAAAGCTTAGGTATTAAATATTTTATTATTATTTAAATAATAAAGGTATTAAATATACTGTTTAGGTTAGTTGTATAACATAAAGAGTTTATATTACTTGGAAAACATTTTAGCAGATAAATATTTTAAGAATATTCAAATAAGACGGAAATTACAAGTTGGACAGAACAGCTAGTTTAGATTATTTGAGTAGTAAAATAGATTTATATTAGCTGCATTTCAAAAATTTAAATATATTTATATTATTTAATTTTATGTCGATATTATATTTATTGTCAGTTGCATATAGGTAAAAATTCACAGAGTATTGGGGTATTAATGGGTTAGTTAAGGGGTGAAAAATTACTAGGGTGGTAATAAATTCACAAAAACCTATCAGAACATGATGGTATTTTAAAACTATTTTTTTAAATTTCGCTGTCTCGAATATTAAGCTAGTAAGAACTTTACTAAATAAGATTGATTTAGGGGGGAAAATGATTAGGATGGTCAAAGTTTAGTAAAAACTTAACAGCAGAACACTACTGTTTTATTTCAGTTATAAGTACAGGGCGGTGAAATTTTAAAGAATATTTTTTCTTTTTAAATTTTAACGTAACAGAATTATTGACTTCCGATAGGAGTAAATTGAGGGGAGAATAATTACTAGGGTGGTAATGAATTTGTAAAATCCTAGCAGAACACTGTGGCATTTCAAAAATATTTTTTTTCCAATTCCACTGGCTCGGATATTAAGCTAGCAGTAACGTTTTCAAATAAGATTGGTTTATCATCATTCCGTCTTTACAACCTTACGTGGGTCCTAGCCTCCTCAAGAATTTCTCTCCAGTCGTCCCCAACCCTCGCCTTTCTCTCTCCGCCAAGCACGTATTCCCATATTTTTCATGTCTTTATCGATGTTATCAAGGAACCTTGTTCTAGGTCTTCCTCTTCTTCTCTGACCAATGGGTCTATCAAGGAGCGTTTTCTAGCTGGGTCATTTTGTTCCATCCGCATTACATGCCCTATTCACCTCAGACGTTCCAAGATTAGTTTAGGGGAGCAGAACAGAACACTTTTTATTTTATTTAAAAGTTATAATTTATAAATGGGTGAAAAAATATGGCATAGGCAAAAATATATTTTTTTAAATTCTGCCAGTTTGAACCGTATGCCAGGAGAATCGCTCCCCTTAAGGGTGGTTCGGTGGTGAAAAATTATGATGGTAGTAATTAATTAGTGAAAAATGTGTGAAAAAAAAATGTCATAGACAAAAAGTTTTTTGTTTAAATTCTGCTAGCTTGAACTTTAAGGCAGCAGAATTACTCCACTTAAGGGTGGTTTGGTGGTCAAAAATTAGTGAAAAATCGGTGAAAAAATATTGCAAAGGTTAAATCGGATTTAGCTTATGTGCCCCCGCAAGCTTAATGGTCCTATAAAAAATGCTGAAGCACGTCGAATATAAATATGCGCTTTTTAAATATACTGGAAAAGGTGACTCAGGCAAGCCTACCATAGTCTAAAAGCTTTACTTTTAATGGAACTTATTGTATATTTTACTATTCTTAAAAGCTCCTTAATAACCCGATCTCAACCAACTATGTCATGTAGAGTCTATTATGAGTATTAAAGGGTAGTTAATATGTTGAAATTAAACAGTGTGGAAACCACTTATGGAATAAAATTGTTTGTGTCCTTGAATCTTCTGCTCTCATGAATCATCTTGTACATTTAAATTCATGTTTAAAGAGCACATTTGAATTTAAAAGTAACAGGTGAGGCGGTTTTTTTATAATTTTCTAAAATAAGGACGCAAACAATTGTATTCCATGAGTGGTTTACACACTGTATAATTTTAAAATTCCACCCTGTATTATTCATAATAGACCCTACATAATACAAGATATAGTTTGTCGAGATCAGGTTATTAAGCAGCTTTTAAAAATAAAAAATATACAGGGAAGTCTATTAAAAATAAAACTTATGCAGTATGCTAGGCATGCGTGAATTACCCTGCACATTTAAATTTTTCCTTAAAAGGCACACATTTATATGTATTAAAAGTCGACGGCTGTCATCGTTTTCAATATTTTTTTTAAAGGACAGAAATAACTCTATTCTATTATACAGGGGGATCCACATATATTATATTTTATTATATATAATAGTAATAATAATAATAAATTGCCTTTATTTAGTCTGTAAAAATTTACAAACACGAGATACATGAGGCGAAGTCTAGCTAGAGCTACTCCACTTGACCTCAAGTTTACAAAGTCAGTTTGAAATAAGTAGAACATGAAAAAAAAATGATTTATAAATTGACATAAATGATAATATAATATTGAAATGATAGAAATAGTCATGTGGCTACTAGAAAAATAAGATAAAGAAAATAATTTGTAATGTTATGTGATAAATGATATGAATGATAAATAAAAACAAAAAAAATTCTAATGGTAACAATAACGACAACAATATACTATATAATAATAATAACGTTACTGCGATTGTAGGTAAAAATTTCTTATAATGCCGCTTCATGAAATCAAGAGATTTACCTCTTAAATTTTTTGTTAAACTATTAAACACTAAAACAGCGTTGTAAGTAAACGATCGCTGGAAAATAGCTAGTCTATATCTTGGCAGCATAAGACTATGAGGATATCTCAGATCCAGATTATGAGCGTCTCCACGAAATACTAATTTGTTCTTTAAATAAATAGGATTTGACGACGAAATAATTCGATATATCAATGAGGCGAGGTGATATTTGTATAAATTATCTATGGTTAACCATTGAAGTTCTTTTATTTTGCATGATATACGATCATATTTTCTTATGCCAAAGACAAATCTGCAACAATTATTTTGAATTTTTTGCAACTTTAATTTCGTAACCTGATCTAAGCAAGGGTAAAATACCAAGAGCCCATAATTAAGAATTGACATTACGATAGTTGCACAAAGTAACTTACGCAATTTAAAGTTTAAAATGCCCGTACTTCTATACAGTTGACGCATAACTAAATAGCATTTTTTTACTAAAAGGGTGACATGCTCTTGAAAACGTAGCGTACAGTCATATATGACTCCTAAGTTTCTACAACTATTAACATTTTTTAGAGGTTCATTTTTTATAATTAGTTTTAAGTTATCCTGAACAGTGTTAGGTTCAAAAGAGAAATACAGTTGCGTGTCATCTACAAAAGAGTGCAATTTCAGATTATTTAAAGATTTATACAGATCGGAAATATATATTTAAAAAAGAAGAGGACCAAGTACCGAAAATTGAGGCACCTCTGAATTGACAGATGCAAATTCTGATGAATTATTATCGATTATGACTTTTGATAACGATTTACCAAACAAAATTTGAAAAACTGTAAGGAGGTATCATTAAATCCAAAATATTTCAATTTAGCACACAGAAGAGCGTGATCAATAGTGTCGAAGGCTTTAGAAAAATCAAGCACGATGACTGAGGTTGCTTTTCCTGCATCAAATGATCGAAGTATATTATCTGTTAAGTCAAGAAGCAGAGTCGTTGTACTAAACTCTTTTCTAAATCCTGATTGTATATACGTAACTACATTATTTCTAAAAATATAATCGTATATCTGTTTATAGATAACCTTTTCTAAAATTTTTGACAGTCCCGGTAAAATGCTTATTTTGGGCGAAGATCATTAAGTGATTCAGGTTTATTTGATTTGGGCAGTGGTTTTACCAAAGCGTATTTCCAAGTGTCCGGAAAATAACCTACCTCCAAAGAACAATTTATAATGTGCGTAATATAAGGAGCAGTAATAGAAAGGGAGAGTTGTAGCATATTTGCAGAAATATTATCACATCCATATCCAACAGCTTCCGAATTTAACTTCATCAATAGTGGCCATTTTAAACGAGAAAACAATATCTGGGTTGAAAATATTTGACTGATACAATTGGGTTGTCTCAGGACAACAATTTACAGGGCTAAAGACAGATGTAAAATAATTATTTATAGATACAGGATCTTTAAGCTCATGAGGGATCTCTATAACTGGTTTATTTACAATTTTGAATAACGTCATAGCTTTCCAAAGATCTTTTTTAATCAAAGAAGCAGACCGATAATTTAAGTACCTAACCATTCTTCTCCAGACGGACTGCGTTAGTAACTGCATTTCGAAGATCTTTATAGTAACTATAGTCGAAGACGTTTTTAGTTTTCTTATATTTAATTCTAAAATATTATAACACTATCGTACACTAAATAAAAAAATATAATAGTAGCCAACAGAGTATCCGTATCACAGAAAAGGTAAAGCACCAACTTATTCCTATAACAAATATGGCAACATGGCTTTCAAACACACTGTATATACAGCAATACTTATGGAACCCCCAAACACAGAAAATGTGTTACAGATATATTTGTGGCATCTTTTGCACACAGTTTCTGATGACAAAATAATTGTGGAATCCGGTGCCACAATTATATTCGTCGATAATATTAGAACCATGGAGTGTATCAAAGCAATTCCTATCCATAAACACTCTGCACGACGGGTGCCAGTATCATGGTATGTTTACACCGATTTGCCACAATTGAGGATATAGTATGTGATGCCACAAATATTGCGAAACGTGTATAGGTGTGTGTGTGTGTGTGTGTGTGTGTGTGTGTGTGTGTGTGTGTGTGTGTGTGTGTGTGTGTGTGTGTGTGTGTGTGTGTGTGTGTGTGTGTGTGTGTGTGTGTGTGTGTGTGTGTGTGTGTGTGTGTGTGTGTGTGTGTGTGTGTGTGTGTGTGTGTGTGTGTGTGTGTGTGTGTGTGTGTGTGTGTGTGTGTGTGTGTGTGTGTGTGTGTGTGTGTGTGTGTGTGTGTGTGTGTGTGTGTGTGTGTGTGTGTGTGTGTGTGTGTGTGTGTGTGTGTGTGTGTGTGTGTGTGTGTGTGTGTGTGTGTGTGTGTGTGTGTGTGTGTGTGTGTGTGTGTGTGTGTGTGTGTGTGTGTGTGTGTGTGTGTGTGTGTGTGTGTGTGTGTGTGTGTGTGTGTGTGTGTGTGTGTGTGTGTGTGTGTGTGTGTGTGTGTGTGTGTGTGTGTGTGTGTGTGTGTGTGTGTGTGTGTGTGTGTGTGTGTGTGTGTGTGTGTGTGTGTGTGTGTGTGTGTGTGTGTGTGTGTGTGTGTGTGTGTGTGTGTGTGTGTGTGTGTGTGTGTGTGTGTGTGTGTGTGTGTGTGTGTGTGTGTGTGTGTGTGTGTGTGTGTGTGTGTGTGTGTGTGTGTGTGTGTGTGTGTGTGTGTGTGTGTGTGTGTGTGTGTGTGTGTGTGTGTGTGTGTGTGTGTGTGTGTGTGTGTGTGTGTGTGTGTGTGTGTGTGTGTGTGTGTGTGTGTGTGTGTGTGTGTGTGTGTGTGTGTGTGTGTGTGTGTGTGTGTGTGTGTGTGTGTGTGTGTGTGTGTGTGTGTGTGTGTGTGTGTGTGTGTGTGTGTGTGTGTGTGTGTGTGTGTGTGTGTGTGTGTGTGTGTGTGTGTGTGTGTGTGTGTGTGTGTGTGTGTGTGTGTGTGTGTGTGTGTGTGTGTGTGTGTGTGTGTGTGTGTGTGTGTGTGTGTGTGTGTGTGTGTGGGTGTGTGTGTGTGTGTTTTTATTTAAAATAAAAATTATTCTTAGGCTATTTTCTTGTGGCATAATAATGTAATTCACTATTTTTATTGGGAATAAGCCACAATTTTAGTTTAAAATAAGTTTATTTTGAAGTTTCGAGTTCCACTTTGGAAATTGTTAACTCAAAATACGAAGTATCAATAAATTAAACAAATTTTGTTTTTGTTACTTGGTAAAAAAATTCTTCTAATAATTTTATTTTATCTGACTTATTCATATTGACAACTCAGTCACTATTTGAGATATATTTTATAGGATATATTTTTACAAAATCTCCTTACAAAAATAAAATATTCGGGAAAGTTATACAGTTTAGTAACTAAATACCGGATGTTGACAGCCATTCCAACGGGGCTGGTATTATTCTATTGTAAATAAATAAACAACAGATTAAAATATTTATGACTTACTAAAATTTAGAACTACTGTTCTTTTATTCTTTTACAGTTTACTGTAACGCAAATGTAAAGCTTTCATCTCTGCCAATATTCCTCTTATAAAATTACAGAACGAGACATTTATAGAAGTGTTCGAAAAAACTGCCGCTGTGGTCAATATTAATGAGTCAAATAAAATATAATTATTAGAAGAATTTTTTTACCAAGTAACAAAAACACAATATTTTGTATTTTGAGAACAATTTCAGAAGGAAAAATTGAAACGTCAAAATAACGTACAATATAGACATATCATAGAAGTTCCATTAATAAATAAGGTCACTCTCTGTAATCTTGTAGTATGGAGTGTACCAACGAGGCGAAGAGACCGAGCGCATTATGTATCTCTTTTCCTCCGAATGCGTTCTCACTTAATTTTCTACGCAAGTGGACAAATTTGTCAAGTATCACCTTAAATTTGACAAGCAATAATTTGCGATATGCAGATGATACTGTTATACTGGCCGATAATATCGAAGATTTACAGATGATGTTAAATAGAGTAAATACAATTGGCAACCAATTTGGACTGAAGATCAATAGAAAGAAAACTAAATTTATGGTGATCAGTAAAAAGAACATTCAACATATCGACCTGAATATTGAAGCCGAACGTATTGAAAGAGTACACCGATTTAAATATCTGGGATATACAGTAAATGATAAGTGGGACCCAGATGTAGAGATTAAGATCCGAATTGAAATAGCAAGATCCAAATTCATCAAAATGAGAAAGCTCTTAAGCAACCGCCACCTAAGCGTTAACCTCCGATGGCGCGCCACGAAATGCTACGTACTCTCTACGCTACTTTACGGAGTTGAAGGGTGGACGTTAACAGCAGCAACTATAAAGAAGTTAGCGGCTCTAGAAATGTGGCTGTATCGACGCATACTGAGAATACCTTGGACAGACAGAGTGACCAACACAGAGGTATTAAGACGAATGGGTAAAGAAATGGAATTGTTAACAACTGTTAAAAGGAGGAAAGCGTCATACCTGGGCCATGTGTTCCGTAATGATAAGTACAGTCTGCTACGGCTTATCGTGGAAGGCAAGATTGAAGGTAGAAGAGGTTTGGGTAGAAAGAAGAAATCCTGGCTGAGAAATTTGAGAGAATGGTTTCAAATACCAGAAGCCGCGAACATAATACATGCGGCACAAAACAGAGAAACCTATCGTTTGATGGTCGTCAACCTTCGGTAGAAGACGGCACATAAAGAAGGTCACATTATCTAGCTATGGTAAGCTCGAAACTTAAGTGGAAGATTAGTCAATGAAACAATATGGAGACATAAAAATATCGGGAAAGAAACGAAAGGCAGAATTTACAAAACAGTCATCAGACCAATAATAACATACGCGGCAAAAACAAGATCTGACACAGAGAGGACAAAAATGATGTTGAAAATAGCACAGATAAAAATACATAAAAAAATTGATGGTAAGACACTATGAGACAGAGCTAGAGGTACAGATATACGACGTAGATGCAAGGTGGAGAACATCAAGAACTGGGTATGAAATAGAAGAGTAGAATAGAACGATCATATAAGCCGAATGACAACAAATAAAGTAGTAAAGACGACACGAGACGGTTCTCCAATAGGAAGACGATCAATAGGAAGACCACGAAAACGATTAAAGGACAACTTACTGGAGGCACATTGAAAAACAAACAGAGTCATGCGGTATTCTAACCTCACAGTGTATGATACTAGCCGTTCCGGTGCTTCGTAGGGCACGTAAAGATGTCGATCCCCTTGTGCTAGTGTGTATCAATACTAGTTACCTAAAACAGTGTTAAAGATGTGATTGGCGCACGTCATGTCTAGATAAAATGAAGAAAAGAAAGAAGAAGAAAAAATGTATAGGGAAATAATAGCTACGATATTTATAATTTTAAAACTAAATGAGATAATCTCGTGCCTCGAATAACTTTTCAATATACAGTGCCGGTAAAAAAATCTTTACACAGTGAATAAACCACATCAATCAGGATTATTGTTATTTTAACTACAAATTAATACTTTGTCATATCACCCTTGTAGTCGATGACAAGCTGGATTCTCTTTGGCACGAATTGAGCAAGGTTCAAGAAATATTCTTCTTTCTTGGTCACCCATAACCTCTTTAGCTTCTCTTTCAGCTGATTTATGTTGCCCGGTCGACACTCTGGAATCTTATTTTTCATCATATTTCAGGCATTCTTGATAGGAGTAAGATCGGGAGAATTACCTGCTTATTCCAATACGTTGATATTGTGATCATTTAAGAACTTTGATACTGTCTTGGCCTTGTGAGCAGGGGCACTATCGTGCATAAAGAAGTCACATTTATGAATTTCCCATAAGTTCAATAAATGTTGTTCTAGAACAGTTATATAGTTGCTTGCCCCCATTATAACATTCTTTGGAAACAAATACAAACCTGACCTTCCTTTAATGCCACTAAACGCACCCCATACTATTACACTTTTAGGATTTTTGACTGTTTTAACTGTGATCTTTTTATCGTACGTTGACGCGGTGTGTGAACGACGAACAAATTTGGAGCTTCCTCTTACTAACCTGAACATACTTTCGTCACTAAACATGACTTTTTTCCATTGTTCAGGTGTTTACTCCTGAAAACTTTCACAAAAATCTAATCTTTCTCTTTATTGCTTTTGTAAACAAGGGCTTATCTACAGCCTGTCGACTTGGTAATGCTAGATCTTTCTGAAGCCAGTGACGAATAGTTCTTGCTAGAACGTTCTGAAGGAGATCAGGATATTTATTTTTGAGTTCTGTGGCAGTTATGTAAGGGGTAACCATTACTTTACGCCTGATGATGGTGTTAGTTCTAGATGATATTTTTTTAGGAGCTCCAGAACTCCAGAACCAGGTATTCTTCTCGAAACAATCCCTGAAGGCAACGATGCAGCCAACCGTTTCAATTAACAAATTGCCTCTCTTAAAACACCAATATCACGTGCTATGGTAATTACAGAGTTGCCTCTCTGAAGTAACGTTAAAGCATTAACTTTAAAGAGTAAATAAAAAGAAGTTTAACACTGACTACTCGCGCAAAGCCAACTGTATACAGCACAAACACGCAGAATAAACTACCAAAATTAAGCGGTCAGTAAAACACAGATAGCCGTCTTCGCAAGTACGTTATCTCCTCTTCCCTCAAATGCTAAACAAGAGCAGACAGAAAGAATGCAATTTTTCTTCGAATTTAGTGATTTATCTGGCAATGCAAAGATTGTTTAAAACTACTTGCTAGCTACATAGGTCAAACCTACAAAAGGAAGAGGTTTTAATTTCAGTACACATATAATACCACAATTAGCTCTCAATTTTTTACATTTAGTACCCCTTTATCGTTTAGATGTTCAGCTTATTGCCGCTATGGTATTTATTCCATCTTTATATATTCATTACTGCCCTCATTCTGCGGATCCTAGGATCTTTTTAGTGTAACGTCATAAACCTGTATATTAATCTTCTATGAGGATTGTGTTAAACATGTTAGCAATACACCTCGGTCCTAGTAGGTAGGCGAACCGCCTTCCATCAGTTGTGCAGGATTCCTTCTATGTAAATACGATGATACCTGAGACTTTATGAGTTAGTCAGATAGCTCCGCTGCCGATTCCAGAGAGCATCCTGCTAAAAATAAACCTGATCAACCAAAAATTACTGGGAAATAACATGGAGAATGCAATATCTGGGACATATCATGAGGGCGAGCGTTATAACGTGCTGTAATCATTAATACAAGGAAGAATACAGGGTAGAAGGAGTCGCGGAAGAAGACGCATCTCCTGGTTAAACAATTTGAGAACTTGGTTTAACTGCACTTCTGCTAAGCTCTTTAGAGCAGCGGTATCGAAAATGTGAATTGCCATGATGGTTGCCAACCTTCTTAGAAGAGATGGCACATGAAGAAGAAGAAGAATATGGAGACAGCATTTAGCTGCTTAATCCTTTTTTTCCGATTCTTCTCCCCTCCCTGTTCATGTCCGTGTTTAATCATGACACCCCGTACTTAAACCATTCTTTTGGAACGTAAAATCTCTAAACAAAAGAGAGCAGAAAATTAAAAAAGTGACTGTAAAAAAATATATTGACATGTGCCAAACTTGTGCCAAGAGGCAAAAAAATAAATAAAAGCGTCAAATTATGATAGATGACTTTCTGATGATTTACAGTGGTAGTGCCAAAGAAACCAGAACAAAAGAACAAGTCTTCCTATTAGTACACAGAAAATTTTTACACCGAGGAGAAGAATGTAAACATATCTCTGAAAGAATTTTCATAGTCAATATATATCTCTGTATATGATAGCAATCTATGCATCTGAGAACAACAGAGATAACAGAAGTAAAAACTTTTATGAACAGCTTCATACTGTAATAAACAAGACCCCAAATAATAAATATATAATAATTATGGTTAATTTTAACGCTTGTATTAGCAGTAATATAATTCCAGGAATAAAACAGCGATATAATGAAAATATTAGACATGAACATGGAGATCTTTTGGCGGGCCTCTGCAGCATAATCAAAATCTTTTCGTCTAAAGGTGCCAAAGTGCTTTGGGATGGGTCTGTGATATCTATGTGATGAGCTCAATTAAATCAATTCTTTCACAATTCCCAGACATGTGAGATGTAACAACCCTGTCCTTACTAAACTCCACACCTTTTGTAATGCAAGTGAGATGGTTTATAGTGCCTGTGCATGCATTAGAACAATTAACTTTTAAGGCAACATTCATATTCATCTTATTTGTGCCAAATCTAAGTTAAGTTCAATTAAGGTTCTTACAATTCCTCGATTGGAGTTATGCGGTCCTCTTATAGCCGCCAAGTTGTCTAATTATATTTAAAGGGCTCTCACAATATCGATTAGTAGCATAATTTCATTGGACAGATTCCACAATAGTCTTGGATTGGATAAACATGTCACCTTCTTTACTAAAAACATTTGTTGCTAACAGTATATTTGAAATTTAGAGGAAGACTTTATGTGCAAATTGGTACCATGTGAATTCCTCTTTGAACAGATCTATTTCGCATGGAATCACTTCAACTTCATTAATCTCATCTACCTTATGGTGGCATGGTCTAGACTGGCTTTAACATTTATCCGTGAGAGGCCCATTCCTTCCGTTTTCGAAAAAAACTTCTTGCTTACGTTTTATTCATAACCTCAAATCAGGTAACGATAAGTTCCATGGGCCCTTGAGCAGTGAAGAACTTTCAAATGCGTTAAAGAGTTTTTTTAAAGATAATTCAATCTGAGCACTTCAGCTCCTGTGCCAAATAAACCTGTTGAGTAAATCCTACAAAATAAAAAAAAAACTATTAAGATAACAGTGGTATCTTGCAAGTTGGAGGTATATTCAAACATTTCCCATGGCCAATTGAAAAACGCCATCCTATTCTACTTCCCAAAAACTCGCGTTTCACTAAATTACTTTTTTTATGTGAACATAAAAGGTTTCTTCATTCAGGTTCCAACCATCTACTTTTATCTATCAGGGACAAATTTTGGCCAATTTTAGGCCGCAATATTGCTCGAAAAACAGTACATAATTGCCTAACTTGGTTTACTACAATGAAGGATCTGTCCAAAGAACGGATTACTCAAACGTTTTACTGTCATTTAAACGGTGTAGATTACTCTGGGCTCTTTTTAATAAAGGATAGAAGAGTCGCCGGTGCAAAACGTTTACGGCTTGGGTTTGAATATTTTTATGTCTTACAACCAAAGCTATTCATCTTGAAATAGCTATATTGCCTGCCTCAAACTCTTCATAACTAGAAGAGGGAGGCCTTTACAATCATTTTCAGATAATGGCACTAATTTTACAGGAGCCAAGAGTGATTTAGATGAAATTTTAAGTTTTTTTTGCTAATATCAAAACTAGCCTCATTTTGCGCAAATAATAAAATATTTTGGAAATTCATTCCAGAAAATTCTCCACATTTCGGTCTAATTTGGGGAAGGATTTTTGAAAAATTTCAAACATTTTTAATTAAATTAGAGCCAGTATTAAATATCCGATCACTCTCACCTCTTAGCTCTTATCCTAATGATTTAAATCATATTACACCAGCCCAATTTCTTTTCGTTAGACCATTCTTCATTACCAGAACCCAATATTACAGATGTATTTACAAATCGGACATATTACCATCTTCAGATGATGAACCAGCACATATGGCATCGCTGGTCCAAAGAATACATGAGAGAGTTGAAGCAACGTCAGAAATGGTTTTCTGAGCCTCCACCCAACATAAAAATGGGCCAATTAGTTTTAATTAAGGACATGCTTTTTCCATATCTATGTTGGCCATTGGGCTGTGTGGCAGCCATTCATCCAAGACACGATGGTGTAATTCGTGTATTGAAATGTATTTCAAGGGCATTTATGCCCAAATATCCCCCAAATTGAGTTTACGTTCGGTGCGCAAAAATTTACGCACTTAATATATCATTAGGCAATCTCTTATGGGGATAAGTTTGGAGATAAAATATTTCCTATTAAAGAAAATGTGAATATACCTGTTAAGATAACGTTTGGATTATATTTCAATTCATACACATTTCTTGAACCCTTCATAGATAAAAACCATTTTATTTTTTGGACATAAACATGTCTCGTCACCATTTAAGATTCTTTTTGGGTCTTGAAGAACATCTTCAATTCCTTTTTTACCTAGATAAAATTTTATATTGTCAAACCATTTGGTAATATCTCTTTGGTTAATGTTTTAACTTGTCACTCCCTCCAAAGTTCTCACAAAAATGTTGGGATTGCGCTTCAAAAATCGTAATAGCCATATTCTACCTGGTACCACTACCAGAAAATCCTCGATTTTCACAATAAGAAATCCAGAGCTTAAGTTGTTCCTTTTCATTCTTTAAAAGAAGTGGATCTGGTCCATGCATTATGTTGTGAAATTTTTCCCCAAATTAAGTGTATATTCGATGCGCATATATTCTATACACTTCAAGCGTAGGGTACTTCACATTCAGAACGAAAGATAGGTAAGTTCATCTCTCCATTTTATTGCAATAAATACATAGAATTTATAGTGCAGTTTCATTTATTTCAGTAACTACAAAATACTTTCAAGCGTAAGCTACACGCTCACTCATACCATTTTGAATAAACTCCAACGCTGTTTGAACATCGTTTTCGGAATACTTTTTTTATAAGTGTTTTCAGTTTTAGATACTTTTGGCTTCGTTTCTTGAAAATATAATAATTAGTTATTGTCCGCACATACTACTAGTCATTAACATAATATGTCAATCACTAGAGTTTTGCAAAAAACTGATGTCTCATTTATTGGTCTAGATGGCCAATAAATAATATATTGATAATTTCATGCATTAGTATTTGGCTACCTTCAAATTTAAACTATTTAAATAAATAACATTAGATTCCTTATGCAATTTCGTGCAGGACATACATTATAATCTCACAATAACAAAAAATATACAGTAGAAAGAGAATTGCAGTATATAGTACTTACCGGCTAAGACATGTTTCTCTAGGTAAATAACAAAATTTCGGTTACAATCTAACGGCACAGAATAGTGTCTTCATTAATGTCAAATACTGACTAAAACATGGTGGTTACCTTGAAACTATAGTGCCATATTCTAGAAGACATAATGCCAAACTTAAACGAAGTAGTCAAATTTAACAAAATACCAACATTTACCTAATTCTAATCAAAACATACTCTTTTATAACGTAATATAACTCTTTTAGATAAAAATGGAAATACTATGATAACGACTAACGAAAAGCTAAAACGATGGAAAGAATATATGGAAGAGCTCTTCGACGACGAAAGAGGAAACCCACAAGAGTTGTCTTTTGAGGACAGAGAAACAAGTGTAGAAATTACAAAGGAATACTGTATGAACTAAAGAACACCAGAAACGGAAAAAGCCCGGGACCAGATCAACTGCCTATTGATATCCTTAAAATAATAGAAAATGAGTACATTCATGTCCTCTTAAAGATTTTTAATAAAATTTATCAATCGGGTGACATACCCAACGAATGGTTGACCTCAACATTCATTTGTCTCACAAAAAAGAAAAATGCTAGAGAATGTACCAACGAATGTACCATAAGCCTGATGTCTCACACACTTAAATTGTTTTTAAAGATCATTCATAAACGCATTTACAAAACACTTGATATGGATATTAAAGAAACTCAATTTGGATTCCGTAATGGCGTAGGTACCCGTGAAGCTCTATTTTCATTCAACGTACTAATCCAGAGATGCTTGGATGTGAACCAAGATATGTACGTCTGTTTCATAGACTACAACAAAGCTTTCGACATAGTCCGCCACAAAGAGCTAATGGGCATCCTCAAAGCAAAACAACTACAACACAATGACCTCCGAATTATAACAAATCTATATTATAAACAGCAGGCACACGTACGCATTAATGAATACACATTAGAAGAGTTCGAAGTTAAAAGAGGAGTGCGACAGGGGTGTGTATTGTCACCACTACTATTTAATGCATACTCTGAAGAAATTATGAAAAGAGCTCTTGAAGTAAAAACAGCAGGAATCAAGGTCAATGGAACATCAATTAACAACATTAGATATGCGGACGATACTATCATAATAACAGACAACCTCCAAGACCTCCAAAAGCTAATGAACAAGATAGTTGAGTATGAAGAAGAATATGGATTATCAATAAACACCAAGAATCAAAGTTCGAATAGAGAAAGCACGTACAAACTTCAATAAAATGAGAAAGGTACTTTGTGCAAGAGAACTAAATTTGGACTTGAGAGTTAGGCTGGCAAGGTGTTATATTTTCTCGACTCTGCTTTATGGGATAGAAACATGGACACTTAACGCGTCGACTGCTAAAAAGTTGGGAGCATTTGAAATGTGGGTGTATAGAAGAATCCTGAAGATATCATGGACCGAGCATGTAACAAACAACGAAGGCATCAGAAGAATCAACAAAAGAATGGAAGTATTGGAAACCATCAAGACACGAAAGCTGCAATACCTGGGGCATGTTATGCGTAATGAGAGATACAAATTACTTCAATTGATTATACAAGGGAAAATCCAGGGCAAGAGAAGTGTAGGAAGAAGAAGAATCTCATGGTTTGGTAACTTGAGGGAATGGTACGGATGCACATCGATTGAAGTATTCAGAGCAGCAGCATCTAAGTTCAGAATAGCCATGATGATTGCCAACCTCCGTGGCGGAGATGACACGTGAAGAAGAAGAATCAAAACATATTAGTAGGCCAAAACTCGCTTTTGGGCAACAATTGGTGCATTTACCCCATATGATAAATGGGAGAATTTGAAAAAGCAGATAAAATTAAACTACTAGAAGTATTTTATTTCCAAGTTAAAAAAAAAAACAAAATATTATTTTTAATTTTTTATAATTTTTATTATAAAAACGATTTTCGAACTACAAGACAAGTAATAATTAAAATGTAAGATACCACAAGAAAATAACTTCAGCACCAAACGTTTAATGCGTTACTTAAAAAATCCTTGGATCTTATTTGTTTCCCGGTGCATTCTTGGTTCATCAAAGTCATTTGAATAATTCGTAGTCTTGCCTATTAGAATCTCAACTAATTAGACCCATTATGCCCAATTAATTTAACGAGGACATTAACGATTGAGGCTTGAAACAAGAAATCCATTTTAAAATAGTTCTCATTTACTACCGAAAGGGATAATATAGACCATGTTCTGT
Source organism: Diabrotica undecimpunctata (assembly GCF_040954645.1). Classification (NCBI taxonomy): domain Eukaryota; kingdom Metazoa; phylum Arthropoda; class Insecta; order Coleoptera; family Chrysomelidae; genus Diabrotica; species Diabrotica undecimpunctata. The sequence goes on from NC_092811.1 coordinate 95,809,525, forward strand.
TGCGCATTTTCCTCCATAAAAATTTTGTTAAGAAGACTTCGAAGTGCCTTTTTATCTGTAACAGGCCACTAAAATATTTAATTGCTTATTTCGAACTGGGAAAAAACAGAAATTAGGTTAAATCAGGGCTGGCACAGGTAAAAATAAGAAACATTTTTTATGAAAATTTATACATATTGGCAATCAAATTTTTATTGGAGACGGTCGCAAAAATAAATTTTTAATACAGAAATATTTAATATTATTATATTAAATATTTATTTATTTATTAATATATTAAATATTTAATAGTAGCCACTTTTGTTCGAAACGATATCGTTAATTAGTAATTGGTAGTATTAATTATCATCATCATCATCATTATCATCATCATTCTGGCTTTACAACTGCGTGGGTCCTAGCCTCCTCAAGAATTTCTCTCCAGTCTTCTCTATCCATTGCCTTTATCCGTCAAGCACGTATTCCCATATTTCTCATGTCGTTATCGATGTTATCAAGGAACCTTGTTCTGGGTCTTCTTCTTCTTCTGTGACCCATGGGTTTATCAAGAAGCGTTTGGCTAGCTGGGTCATTTTGTTCCATCCGCATTACATGTCCTATCAACCTCAGACGTCCTATCTTAATATGTTTTACGATATCAGGTTCCTCGTATATTCCATAAAGCTTGAAGTTGTACTCTACACTCCATTGTTATTTACTGCTCCATAGATTCGCCTTAGTACTTTTCTTTCGAAACATCCTAACATGTTCATGTTCATTATTTTTTTTAGAGTCCAGGTCTCTGAACCATATGTTAGGACTGGGCGTATTATTGTTTTGTAGAGTTTTATTTTTGTATTTCTCGATATAATTGTGGATTTAAGGTGATTGAGCCAAAAATAGCATCTGTCGGCTGTACAAATTCTGCGGTAGTATTACTTTCAGTATTAAGGAGCGCTCCCAGGTATACAAATTCATTCACTGCTTCGATTACGTCGTTTTCTATCATGAGTGGTCGTAGGATTTGTGGTTTCGTTCTTATTTTCGTGCATACTTCGTTTTATTGGTGTTTATTATCAAACCCATTTTTGTAGCTGATTCTTTTAATGATACATACGCCTCTCGTACAACGTTTTCCGTTCCCCCGACAATATTGATATCATAAGCATAGGCCAGGATTTGCACCGATTTATTATATATTGAATCAGTGGTTGTTGTTTGTCACATACGTAATACTTTTTCCAGAGCCATTGAACAGTATACAGAAGAGAGGGTCTCCCTGGCGCAGCCCATTATTTGTCTTGAAAGGTTCAGACAGTTCCCCCTGAATTCATACTCTACATTCAACGTTTTCAAGAGTTAGTTTTGTTAAATTTACCAACTGGTTTGGTATTTCTAGGTCTTTCATTGCTTTTTACCTTCCTTAATGACAGATTAGAGGTTACACAAAGAATGGTACTAAGTCCGGGCTTCAGTCTGGTATAGGTCTCTTGGTCGGAGCTCTTATTACAGCTCAAATATAAAGAATCAGTTAGAGAAGTACTGAAGATACAGGGACAAGAAGTTAGAATATAAAGAGAAGAGAGATTAGAAGAGAAGAGAAGGGAAATATTTGGGCACCACCCTATTTTTGGAGGAACAAGGAAACCTTAAGACCTATAAAGATAACACGAAAGGTAAGGTACAGTTATGATAGTCACGCGAGAATAAAGTAAACCCTGAGAGAAAAGTTATTATGATTGTGCGGTACACACTTAATATTTCGACACATATACACTGTTTATATGATAAATCAAATAGTAATATAAATCAATAACAATGCCTGAAAGAAATATACCATGCACAAAGATATAAATTTATATCATAACAAAAAAATAAAAGGCTTTTTTTTTAAATAAATAACTTCATCAACAAGGTTACATTGAGGTATAGTTGTTAAAATAAATGCACTATAACAAATTTTTTTGCACAGTTAAATGGCACAAGATAAGTTATTGCACAATTTATTATTGAATAGACCAAAAAATATCTTTCTTGAAAAATAATTAAGAATAATTTAATATTCTCAAGAATAGGAAAAAAATCAAGGAATATCATAAGTGTATCAACGTCAATATTCGTCAAATAAGTCATTTTTATGCCTTAAGAATACGTAAATATTTACTAAATTTTGATTGTGATCACCTCAAAGTCAAATCTATGCATAAAATTTGTCATGAATATAACCTACACATAAAACAAATTGTTCGTAATTTATACGTATATATTATACTATAGTTTTATACTGATAATAGTTCGTTCGGTTAGAGTTAACTATAAATAATAAAAGTCACTGAACTAAAGTCGTATATCAACTTCCAACGATTTATAAAAATGTCGATACTCACAATTAGATAATCTGCATTGTACTTAGCCGGCAGCCTATAGGCACAGGTAATGATGTCTATCATAGAACGGTCTCAATGATAAAGGCACTTGACGCGTGGCCCTCGCAACAGGTACATTGGGACTGCTCAAGAGGCGTGGATGATTCAGGTACAGTAACGAATTACGGTGTTTCAATCCGCAATCTCTCAAATTGATGTACGCAGAAAGAAAAGGAAGAAAGAGAAGAAGCCGAACAAAAACAGCACGCAGTAGTAATACAGGCAGCAGTACAGGTAGTAGTAAGTAGTTCAGACGAACGGTAGAGACGAACGTAGTAGTAAATACTAGAGACGAATAGTAGAGACGAAACGTAGACGAACAGTAGAGACGAACGGCAAACAGAAGTGACTTCGTTTCTTCGAATTGGAAGACGTCTGTTTGACAAATGAGAAAATAGTTAATATAGGAAGCACTGTGTGAAGATATATAGATAAGGGTGAATTGAAAATACACTTACCGCCGTTTGATGGATACAAACCGCTTGCCACAGGAATTAACTCGAAAATGAGCTCGAGTTCTGATCTTAGACAAGCTAAGGATAAAAAAAGAGTGGAAGTATTGGCCGAAGAGTGCCTCGCAAAAATAATACCTAAATGGCAAGGCTAGTGTGGTCGTTTTTATAACCTACCCACTTTCTCCCGACAGGAATTATAATTTCATCAAAAACCAACATTTCTGCTTTTCTTTGAAGGTGAGCAGGGTATTTGACGATAGAAACTGAGTTCTTTGTTACGAGAAAGAGTTTCTATTTAACAAATGAAAGTTAAAAAGAGCAGCGAACATTTGGTGAATTATTTCGTTGTTAAAAGGGGCATGACAAATCGCTCGTTGCATTTGGGTTATTTTTTAAATTCCTAGCAAAATATATAGATATAAGTGGCGTGAAAGTAATTTTCTAAGAGAAATAATTTAAAAAAATAAAATATTTTCCACTGTACACACATATCACCGTATGGCACCATATGCAGAACGGATAGTAGGAAAATACCAGGCTGGTTTTAGATGTGGTAAATCACTGGAATATGGCATTGATGCTCATCACATATTTATAGACTACAAAGCAGCCTACGACTCTGTGAGTAGAAGAGAAATATTCAAAGCAATCAAAGAGCTAGGAATACCAAATCAGTTGGTACTATCTTTGGTTACGACCAAAGACCACCTTTGGTGGTACCAAATCCTACTACCACTCGTAATAGAAAACGACATCATCGAAGCAGTGAACGAATTTGTTCACCTGGGAGCGCTCCTTAACACTGAAAATAATACTACCGCAGAGATAAACAGCAGAATTAACACGACCAACAGATGCTATTTTGGGCTCAATCTCCAACACATATCTCAAATAAACAATTATATCGAGAAATACAAAAATAAAACTAATAATACGCCCAGTCCTAACATATGGTTCAGAGACCTGGACTCTAACAAAAAATATTGAAAACATGTTAGGATGCTTCGAAAGAAAATTACTAAGGTAAATGTATGGAGCATTGAATGGCAATGTAGTGTGGAAAATACGATACAACTTCGAACTTTATAGAATATACCAGAAACCTGATATCGTAAAACACATTAAGATAGGACGTCTGGGGTGGATAGGACATGTAATGCGGATGGAACAAAATGACCCAGCTAAAAAAACTCTCCTTGATAGACTCATTAGTCAGAGAAGAAAAGAAAGACCAAGAACAAGGTTACTTGATAACATCGATGAAGACATGAGACATATGGGAATACATGCTGAGAAAAGCGATGGATAGGGACGACTGGAGAGAAAATCTTAAGGAGGTTCGAACCCACGCAGGGTTGGAAAGCCGTAATGGTGATAATAATGAGCAAACCTCTTGATTAAAGAGAAAAGAAAACTTAGGAGAAAGTAACAATACACACACGCACCTTTTGACGAATGAACACTAAACACATCTATACACCAGAAGACTTAAAAATCTGTTAAAAGAAGAAAAGAACAAGAGGATCCCAACTTATCTAGAAAATTTAACGCCGTTCAAAGATTCAAACTATTCCTTAATGTAAAAGTTAATAACCTGGTTTTGAAAAGCTTTAAATTAAAATTTGGAGTTCGGTAAGGATATATTATGTCCCCATTCTATTTAATACATACAATGAACACATTTTGCGTCACGGTTTTAAGGTCTGGCACTTCGAAGCAATAATAAGAGGAATCAAAATGAAAATCCTACGATAAGCTGAGAACACAGTTATATTGACTAGTTATTCGGATAAGTTATATTAGCAGCGGCGGGTTTCTGAATTTTAACCTATTCCGTTTTAACCCTCCGTTAGTCGCTATTGGTGTCACACACCGACGACAGAATTATTCACTCGGGATTTACAAATAACTGTTATTTTTATATCGCCACTTTCTGTACCTCTCCCTATCAACCAAACTCGTGTTAGTGTACATTCTTACCTGCCTGGGTACAGTTGTGCGAGTTTTATAGTTATTTTCGGTACGATACTCCGTAGCGACTAACGGTGTAGCTATTACTTGTTGGCATAACTTGCAGATCAGGTAAATATTTAGCATCTTATTATTGCATTTTATCGGTAAGTTTTGTCAATTCTTATTTATAGATGTTCTTTGAAGCCGAACAAAAACTCATGTTAGAATTATGGGAAATGGTTCCTACAGACGATGAAAATTATTTTGACGATGAGGGAAGTAAAAACGAAATCGATCAAATTGAGGAACGCGATGACGGAAGTGAAACAGAACAAGATATGACAGACGAGGAAGAAGAAAGTAGAAGTAATACCTTAGAGTTTATTGAAAAAGATGGAGTTAACAGATGGAAAAAGGCCGTTCCACCGCGAAATGTTAGAACAAGACAAGAAAATTACGTAGCTATGTTTGCCGATGTTAAGATTACCTACACGTGACTTGAAGACTCCCAGTAACAATTGGAAATATTTTGTGAACCACGCTATGTTAGAAATGATTGTGGAAAAAACGAAGAAATAGATAGACTCAATAAGAAATACCCGTTCGTGGTCGGGATGCTAGACACACTGATATAATAACAATATATTGTTATACTAGTGTTTTCCATTTTGCATCTGTTGTTTTTCAATAAACTATTTTCAAAAATATTTTTCAGTCGTTTCTATATACAATATAAAATATTTGTATGAATATTATATAAGGATATTATTAATATTTGCCTGTTTTATCTTTTACTAGCATACTATTTCTGTGGATAAATACTATTTCGTATACGTACTATTTCTAATAGTACGGAAAGCCATTGCAGTGAATGGGTTTGACCTTAACAATCAAGTTATCATACACATAATAACTGTGAAATTGGTTATCGATATATCGTGTCTAAGGACTGTAAGTCTATACGAGAGCAGAGTATGACCTACAGGATATATCAGCGCCATCGTTAAATCTCGTAGAGTAGCAACTGGAGATTCCTAAAGTGTCCCATATAGCTTTTGAATTATATTTTTTGCCATTTTCAAGTTGACAGAGACTTGTTTGAGATGTTTGAAGTACTGGTCATTTAGGAATATAAATTATATAAAAACTAATGCTTAGTTTTATGTCATATTATTATTCAGATGAAAACAGCATACTTCAATTTTACCAGCACTGGTTCTCGATTATTTCGATCCATAAAACATAAATTGGCATTTAAATCTAATCCCCGGTCAGCTAAACTAAATCTCCTTCCCGTGCCTTTGTGCTTTGCTTCAAAGAGTAACTAAAGGTTGTTAAGTTGAGTCAAATCCTTAAGGGAATTACCTGCGTCGTCAGTAACTGCATAGTTCCAATCTTTATGGTAGTTGTTCAAGTCTTTGACATAAATAGCTATCGATATTACATGATGGAGCCATAATTCTCCAGGACGTTTGCAAATATTTATAATTGTTAGATCCTCGACTTCGTAGGAATACTATGTATTATTTCTGTTGATACTAACCGAACTGATATAATGTTATTTGTAGCATACTCAGCAATGCCATCCACGTAGTGGATATGTCGCTCCTACAAGAGCATAACAATATATTTTTCTAAAATTAATGGGAAAAACCCCGTAGTTGGCTGAATACCATCGTTTAAAAAAACACAGAAGTTAAAACACTTCACACTTGTATTGTGGTATAAAAACATATAGTTAAAACTTTATAAAAAGTGTCGTCAAAATTTAAATACTGGCATAACGTTTTCGATCTGAACAGATCATCCTCAGTGCCTTGTGTAATTGTAGCTAACAATAAACAATTACACAAGGCACTGAGGATGATCTGTTCAGATCGAAAACGTTTTGCCAGTATTTAAATTTTGACGACATTTTTATAAAGTTTTAACTATATGTTTTTATACCACAATACAAGTGTGAAGTGTTTTAACTTCTGTGTTTTTTTAATATATTTTTCGTCTTGTAATTAGCTACTCTACATTATCGGCATAAGTTTCTAGGATATCAACTACATTAGCTTTATTTCCAAAGATCATTTATCTCTATCGAATGCCGTAGGTCAACTGGCATTCTAATCTCATAGTGCATAAGTTCGATCTTCGGAACCAACAACGACATTTTTATTTCTAAAAATGATATCAGCCGTTCCAGTGCTTCATAGGGCACGTAAAGCTGTCAATCACCCTGTGCTAGTGTACATCGACACTAATTACCTGAAACGGTGTTAAAGATGCGATTGGCACCGAAACAATCCAAGAAGATCGATATTATTATTAATTATATCTATTAAAGTGTGTAGTATAATAACATAATATACTAAATAAGTAATAGGAATGTAATTTGATGCGCGTCCATCGTTTTTTCCGAACTGCACGTGGAATTGTCAAATTACAATGAATTGATTTTATCATTTTATGACTTATTTAGAAAAATAAATTGTAAAACAGTAATCGATATATTATGCTACTCTTAGATTATAAATAATATTAATAGTTAAGCTACATAAAAATACTGCAAGATCAGAACTCACTCATACAAACATTTGTAATAAAAAACGCCAGCTAATTATCAGCTTGTTACGGTTCTGGACTCGTTGATTTCGACAAATAATATGATCCAAAGAAGATCAGGTGGAAATCCGAGCAAAGGTCAACTACCTTCATTAAAACGTCGTTATCTTGTCAATTTAGTTATATAAGACAGAGTCACGATCTCATCCTGCGTGTGTACACTGTTAAGTCGAAGAAGGTGGTGCCAATTGATTTAGTATAAATTAAAGTGCTGGACCTGATTAAAAAGATGGAAATGATTTAAACTTCGTCGTCTATACCGATCTCAGACGACTTATCTTTTATTTTATCAAAGTAGTGGTTCGTTTATTAGCGGGAGGAGTCAAAGAACCGGATAACATTTCTTTACAAGGAATATTGGGACATGGTAACAATGTAATAATAAATTATATCGTTTAGAAATTATAACAGCAATATATTGTTAAACATGTCGGACAAACATTCTGTACGGAAATTCAAATACAGCAAACAATTCGAACTTTAATATTACACAATTAAGTGGTTTAATAAGTAAAACCCTTTAACCTTTATACTTCCTTTAAATTTGTATCTGAAAATTTAATATTTCGATCATTCACCCAATTTCCTAATCTTCTCATTGATAACACTATTGGTGGCTGTACAAAAATGAGGTAAACAACAAATTTTATGCGGTAGTAGGATTTTTTTGTTGGGACATGGTTTGAAATCAAAATCAAAATTTTATGGCTTCTTGGCGGTTCGCAAACGTTTCAGTTTATTTGCTTGCTCTATTTCCAGCCCAGCAATTGTTCAGTCCCCCCTTTCAACCCCCTATAGGCAATTATATATCGTTACAAGTGACACCCAATGTGGTAGGCAAATTAAATTGCTTCAAGAATAGCTTAGTTAATAAAATAGCATAGGTAGGTTTAGGAAAAAAATCTTTATCACCTTAGAAAGGCCTCTGGGATGCCCAATTTTCGAGAGCATTTAAAAATATAAAATAAGTAAAGCCTTCCAAGCATTATGTCTGCGATTGGAGAGTGGTAGCTTGGAAATCACAATATCTTGTCTATTTTTATTATTTTTTACGTATTTACACAAATAATTGTCGGAACTAACAATGTATGGAACTAAAGAAAACTATAACTTTTTTAATGCGGATGCAATGACAACACAATTGGACGGCGGGCGAACTTTCGACACCAAATTGTCTTTGTACCTGGGGTAATCGAAGGGTCAAATTTTATTATAGGAAATTTCGACACCGAGGCGTAAAGCAGGTAGGTAGATAATTAGCGGCGATGGACATTTGCACCCAAGCAGGACAAGCGGGTTTTCCCAATATTTATTGTCACGGCGGGGGGCGTGGCACTTGTGTACTTGTGACTAAATTATTTCAGTTGTAATTTATTTCTTGTTTGACGTTGACTTGTGCACGTATACGGATATTTAAAAAATGAGTTTGATAAAAAGTTCCCGTGGTCGAGATTTATTAGTGGTAGAGCATCATTCGTTCTCGAAACAGAAAGTGTTAAAAAGCGGTGAGATATTTTGGCGCTGCATCCAAAGAAACACTAAGTGTTCCGCAAAAGTGTTTACAATAGGCTGTGAAGACCTCACCATCACAAGAAGTGATTTGGTACATAATCATGAAGCCGATCCAAAAAAGCTTGAAGTAAAGATGGTAACCAATGCATGTAAAATAAAAGCCCAAGAGGACATATCGGAAAAGCCTGCCAAACTTACAAGAACTGCTGTTGCTGAGTGTGATGCCAATTTGCTGACGGTTCCTGACATAGCTAGCATAAGAAAGAACATTTACAACTGTCGTCGTAAATTGTTACCAGGTCCGTTACCAAGAAGCATATCAGAAGTCCATAACGCGGTTAGTAATTATTCTCCTAAAACCTGTCGCAATGAAAGTTTTTTGTTTTTAAATCTTCCTGAATTAAATGTAATTGTATTTTCATGCGAGACAAATATTTGTTTGTTGTGTAAATTAAAAACTTTGTATATGGATGGTAAATTTTCATACAGTACCAAATATTTTCTACAATTATTTACTATACATGGCTTGGAAAATGGAGATTATGTTCCTTTAGCATACTGTTTGTTATATGCACATAACTATATATGCATATATATATGCTATAACATATGCATATAATAAAATGCACATTACTTTTATTAAAATAAATAAATTAATTAGTTATGGTATTTTATTTATGTCGCAGCTATATTTATTTAGTGTCGAATATACCTGTAAGATAAAAACGGGAATTGGGGCTGGTGTCGAAAATTGCCATTAAATTTTAGTCGCTACCTGCTTAGTGTCGAAATTTCCTACGCCCCAATTGGAAAATCCCTACATTTATTTGACTGTAATATTACATACTAAATAAGACAATTTTAGTAACAGCAAAAATAATTATGGCCCTGTCCAATAATATAGAGATGGTAATAACTCTACCAGTTTATTGCATCAGGTAAATAATTTTATTTTGATGGTCAGTTTTGCAAATAATTTTTGATCTGAAATTGAAAAGTTTAACAGTGTTATTCAGGTCTTTGTAATTATTGTCAGTTTAAAATGTTGAAAATGTGTTTTAACCTGGATAGAACCTAAAAAAGAGATTTATAAATATGAAATAAGGCGTTGTTTAGCTTGTGATAAAAGTTAAATTATAGTTTATTTCACGAAAAATGGTTGAGTGCTTAATAATTACAATAAAACCCGACCGCAAGTACTACAGCTTAGTCAACATTAGTTGAGCAGGTAAGTATTCAGGTAAAATTGAATCTACTGTGGAGTGTCGTTATCTTGTTTGTATAATTCCTGGTAATATAAAAATGATTAAAAAATCGTATAAAATTATAAAAACGATTAGAATACATTTTATTTCATAAAGTTGTAAACATTTTAACAGTGAGTTTCACTATCAATGGTTGATCTTTTAATGACCACAATAAATTTGTTGATCGTTAAGTATTTCCTGGAATAATTATACAGGTTCCCTCTATTCTGTATAATTTGTAAAAGTATATAAAACCGATGAGAAATTTTTAAATATACATTTTGTTTCATTTTGTTGAAAGTGTTACAAGTGTTACCAGTGTTATACCTATTTATACCTATAAAACAACATTATGTGGCGTCCGTGGAAAAACATTGATGGTGCTTCTTCCAGTGTTCTAGCAAAGAAAAAGTATTTATCTGCTGACGCTAGAGAAATCGTAAAAACAATATATAGTTCTTTACTTACAAGAGGACTTACTGCTAATACTGCTGCCAGTGAAATATCTGATTTAACGAAAATACCTCTAACCAGAGTGAAAAGAGGATAATGGGTAATATAATAGCAGATGCTCTGGCAAAAGAAGCATTATCAAGCGGAGAAACCATAGAGAACAATATTTTACCGGTGTCAGATATAGATGTATATAATAAACATCAACTCAAATTAAAATGGCAAGCCAATTATACGGAATCAGAAAGTCAGTCATCCTTTAAATATTGGCAACCCACACTTCTTAAAAAAAGGTGGTTTCATTCAGAGTCCAACAGAAGTTTTATTAAAACTATTAATAGGCTAAGGTCAAATCATGCTCTAACACCTTCAAGAATGTGCAAAATGAATTTAGTAGACACTCCAAACTGTACTTGTGGTAAATATGGAGATTTAACACATATTCTATTAGAATGTGTACACCAACAAGGAAACATTACGTGTTTATATGAAAACTTACGAAAATTAAATGTCTGTTTCCCATTTCACATAAATGAATTAATTTTCTCTGGAAACGTAGAAATCTATAATTGTATTTATCAGTTAATAAGGAATTGTAAATATAAACTTTAAACAATATAATTTACTAACCATAGAATTAAGATGAAACTTGTAAGCAATTTGCGAACATACCAATCATGTAATAAACCTTTTAATACGAAAAAAAAAAAAAATATTAAAAAAAAAATATATATATATATATTTTTACAAAATTATTATTACAAAAGATGACCAAAAAAAAATAAAAAATATATATACATGTTACATACAATATCAAAAAGTAATATAACGAAATAAAAAAAAAATAAAAAAAAAATAAAAAAATAAAAAAAAAGAAAAATTAAAACTTACATTTAGTACTAACTCGAACTCTGATTGTTGTTCTGTGAATACAAATTACAAAATAGTCTGGTCAATTGGCTATGCCAAGGCCATAAAAAAAAAAAGTGAAAAGAATTACATCAAATCCCATTAAGTCAAGAAGGAAGCCTAAGGACTCCGTTTCTACTAAATGTATTGACGAAAGTGATAAGGACTTAATAAGACGAAAAATTTACACAATGTACGAAGAGCAACGGATACCTACTTTAGATGCTTTAAAACAACGGCTTACTAATAATGATACACAAATAGACTGCAGCCGCATTAGTTTTGGAGGATTTTGTCTAAAATGGGCTTCAGATATCGTACAATTGACAAAAGGCAAGTGCTTATGGAGTCCCATCGTCCTTCCATAAGAAAGTACCGTACAGAAGATCGACCAATAATTTATCTGGACGAGACATGGTTTAACACTCATGAAACACCATCCAAAGAATGGTCTGATTCTTCCAGCAGGTGTCAAACAAAAGCTCCATCAAACAAAGGGAAAGAATAACAGTTTTACATGCAGGATCAGAAAATGGTTGGGTCCCAAATGCCTTATGGCTTTCTGAAAAGAACATTAAAAACTCCTGCGTGGACTACCATGAGGATACAACGGCAGAGCTTTTTGAGCAATGGTTTAAGAATTGTCTTATACCTTACCTTCCTCAAAATAGTGTGATAGTAATGGACAATGCAAGTTACCACAGTCGTCAATTACATAAGTCTCCAAGTGCAAATAACACGAAAATTGTAATTCAAAACTACTTGTTAGAAAACGATATATATTTTGAAAAAAGTTATTTAAAAAATAAACTGTTATAAGTGTTAAAATCATTTTCTATTAAAAAAGTATATGTTTGTGATGCATTGGCCAAGGACATGGGACATACAGTGTTACAGCTTCCGCCCTACTATTGTTTATTTAATCCCATAGAGCATATTATATATCATATAATAAAAAATCTTATAGAAAAATGCACTGAATATAATAAACCACTAGCTTTAATATTTGTCGACTATGAAAAGGCATTCGACACCGTAAATCAACAAAAAATGTTGGAAGCCTTGACAGAATGCCGAATTGACTATCGGTATATAAATATAATTAAACATATATACCAAAACGCAACAGCCAGTGTTAGAGTGGGTGATCGTCAAACCCAGAAATTCCCGATACAACGTGGAGTACGTCAGGGGGACACCATCTCGCCGAAACTGTTCACTACGCTTTTGGAATATATATGTAAAAGGGCAAAACTGACCGACAAGGGCATAAACATAAACGGAGAAAAGATTAGCCATCTAAGGTTTGCAGATGATATTGTACTAATAGCTGATAGGATAGATGAGGCCAAAGAACTTTTAAATCAGCTCTACCTTTCCTCGCTAGAAGGGGGATTGAAAATAAATATATCTAAAACCCAGATGATGACAAATCTTGTAGTCAGCGAAGATTTATGCGTAGGAACAAGATCCATAGACCAGGTAATGGCCTATAAATACCTAGGTCATGAGATTCGCATAGAAAAAGATAACCAAACCGTTGAGCTTCTCCGTCGTGTAAGACTGACTTGGGCAGCCTTCGGCAAGCTGAACCATATTTTCAAATCGTCTGATATACCAATATGCCTTAAAAGAAAAACGTTTAATCAGTGTGTTTTGCCAGTGTTAACTTACGGTGCCGAAACGTTGACCATGACAAGGAGAACAGTTCAAAAGATCCGTGTGTGTCAAAGGGCGATGGAGCGTGCTATGTTGGGCGTTTCACTACGAGACAAGATCCCAAATCGCCAGCTACGACAAAGAACAGGAGTGGCTGATGCAGTAGAGAGAGTAGCAACACTAAAATGGAACTGGGCAGGTCACGTGGCTCGAATGACAGACAATAGATGGACAAAGCGGATACTGGAATGGAGACCAAGAGATGATGCCTACCGAAGTAGAGGTCGTCCACCAACACGTTGGACTGACGATCTAAAACGTTGTCATAGGAATTGGATGCAAGAGGCACAAGATCGAAATATATGGAAAATTATGAGGGAGATCTATGTCCAGCAGTGGATAAGCGAAGATTGAATGATGATGATAGAGCATATATGTGGGACCAACTAAAGTCAAATGTTAGGTCACGAAATGTTTCTCCGACTTTAAATGGTAGTGTGGTCGAATTAATAAGGAAATGTGTTGATGATATCTCCCCAGAAAGTTGGAAAAATTCAGTACGCCATGTAATGAACGTAGAAAATTCATATGTTACCTTGAATCACATAATTAAACCAATTGTTATTAATGTTGAAGAGGATAGCGACAGCGAAACAGAATTAGGTACTTGGGAATTCATAAATATGTTTTGATTATTTTGGGTATTTTTTTTGTAAATATTAACTTTTATTAACTATATTTTTCTATATTTTTTTTTTAATTCATCTATATTTTTTGTATATTATGTATTCGTTTGTATATATATACTGTAAACAGAACTACAATTTTTACTGTACATTTTTAACGATATCCGATTAGGAAGAGCAAAAACTTTTAAACACGCCAGTTTTTTGCTGACAATCCTAAGCCTGTAAAAAGTGTGAAGGAAAGTACCTTTCTGAATTTAGATCCATATACTACAATTATTCACGTAGAACAAAAAAACTACTTTCTTCGTGTTAAAAATTGTTCAATTATCAAGTATATTCACTTGAACAACCTGAAAATACCATATGAAATAATTTAATAAATTTTTATAATCGTGTATTACACAGCTACCAATGAAATATATTAAATAAAAAACTTTCTGAAGTGCGACCCTGCGTACTTGAGTAGTTTATTGAGACTCTTGTATACACAATAGGATCAACTCAGGTAACCATTAAGCACTCAACCATTTTTCGTGAAACAAACTATACCTAATAGTTAGTAAGTAGTAGCATTTGATATTTTTATTTTATTAGCTATTTTAAAAATATCAACGTATAAATACAATTTTTTATTTTATGGATTTTATTCCAGTGTCCAGTAGTTCTGATTTTATACATAAAAAACTTATTTAAAAAAATGGAGGAGTGATATTCTCCATACGTCGTCAATATGTGGAATTCTTCAATGTAATTAATATCGACGTGGTATAGCAAACATATATTTTTTTAAACGGGACACCCTATATATTTTTTCATATTTATATTTCTTTCATTTTCCTTGTTCTTATAATATTAGGCTTTGCATTATTACACTGAATATTTAACAAGTTCTGGCAATGTTTAAATCGAAATCCCTATGAAATTAACACCAGATATAGAAAGAAGTAATGCATAAACAACTGTTTATTTTATATAATAAAGTAAACAATATATTGTAAATTTTAAATTAAATGTTAATCAAATCATTGACTAAAATTTCTTTACATTACAAAATATCCAACTTCAACTTCGTCTTGTTACGATAAGACTACCAAAAAGAATTGAAATACTATTATAAAAATAATACCTCAATCAACCACGGGAGCTTATCGTCTATGCTTCGCCTAGCTCAGTATCTCAAGTGCGAGTTCGTCTTGTCTTAAACTAGGAATCAAACCTGAATCCCCAGCTGATAGCAAATAAAACAAATTTTAACTAATTATATTTATTAAAAACAATCAACCCTGCCAATGCTAAATAATAAATATAGTGGGGGTGATACTTAAGGCAACGATGGCATCAATGGGCTGCTTGTGTGTCCTCCCAATTAGACAGTTAGGTCCTCCTGTGAGCTGCAGTTGTACCATGTGAGTAACTCCCAATTAAGTGGTTAGGTCCTTCAATGGTCAATAAATTTTCATTTTATGTAGCTAATAAAGTCTGGAATACAGTTAATAAACCGTAAAAATGGTTAATTAATTCAGCCAATAAACTACAATACAAGAAACAGCTCGTATTAGAGACACATCATAAAGGGTTTAATTTCCTTGCCATTTTACAAATTTACAATTAAACAAATAGCGGATGACAAGGATAAATTAAAATATAGTTATTATTACTTACTTAAATTCTTTGTTAAGAATCCCACTGCACAAGAAAAACGTGGTTTCGAAAGAGGTTTAGTTACCAATGTTGAAAATGCTATCAGAATTGGGGCTATGAGAGCAAGAGTGGGCTAACCAACATTTTGTTGATAATTGAGTTATAGATTGCAATTGCTTCTAACGACCTAAAGTTTTAAAACAAAACCGGTCTAACCAACATTTCCGTATATTAATCTCAATCTCTCCAGTAAGGTGATTTTGCATTACAGAAAATAACAAAATTTTGAAAACACGAATGGGCTAACCCACGAAGTTGTGGAATAGACCAAAATTGTTCAATACATAAAAGAATGCAAGAGTGGGCCAAACCATCCTCTTTGTAGGATAGACCGGATATTGCAACTTACAAAAAAATTGCATACATCTTTTGCAAGCCTCGTCGATGTGTGACGATTTTGAATAATGTTGTTCTGCAGAAGCTGCTGACGTGGTTTCTTAAAGTCCTTAGATAGTTTATATTGGTGGAGAGCCATTTTCAGGTGTTGAGAAATTTGGATTTTTTTTCACATGGAATCTGTAATAAAACGGTTTAGTAAATAGGAGTCGCGGCTGCCTAAACGAAACAATATGGAGAAATAAAAATATCGGGAAAGAAACGAAAGGCAGAATTTACAAAACAGTCATCAGACCAATAATGACATACGCGGCAGAAACAAGACCTGACACAGAGAGAAAAAAAAGGATTTTAGAAACAGCAGAGATGAAAACACTTAGAAAAGTTGATGGTAAGACACTATGGGACAGAGCTAGAAGTACAGATATACGACATAGATGCAAGGTGGAGAACATCAAAAACTGGGTAAGAAATAGAAGAGTAGAATGGAACGATCATATAAGCCGAATGACAACAAATAGAGTAGTAAAGACGGCAAGAGACGGTTCCCCAATAGGAAGACGATCAGTAGGAAGACCATCAAAACGATGGAATGACAACTTACTAGAGGCACATTGAAAAACAGACAAAGTGATATCGATATAAAAAGAAGAAGAAGAAGATGAAGTAGAAGAAGAAGAAGAAGAAGTAAATAGGAGTCTAATGCAATAATATGGTCTTCAAATTTTTAAGAAAACTTATATTTTTTTTTCGAAACTTAAACTACCGCCTAAAAAACCGTACTAAAAAAAATAAATATGGAGAAGAAATAAATAAAATTTTACAATAACGTGACCAAAATTTAAAGACAGATCGAGCCTGGGAACAAATTAAATTTGCCGTAGGAGAAGCTAGCGAGAAAATTGTTAAGTGCGACTCCAAGAGAAGGACAAACAAAGATTGGTTTGACAAAGAATGTCAGGCGATAGCAAAGGAAAAGGAGATCAGACAACAAATATTAACAGATAATAGAGAGTGTAAAAAACAAGAATATAAAACAATTCGAGGAAGATTGAAAGCTCTATGTAGAAGGAAAAAGAGATACCACAATGAGTTGAAATTAAAAGGGAAGAGAAGTTTAAAAACAAAGAGGTGAGGCCGTTCTATCAAGAATATAAAAAGATAGGAAAAGATAACCAAAGCCACTGTAGTTATACAAAAGGTAAAGACGGAAATTTAATTAGCGATCCGGCAGAAATAATGACAGAATGGAAAAAACATTTTGAAGAATTATTAAATGGTGAGGTGGAGCACGAAGCAGTAGACAACTTTACGGTTGGAGAAGCTGCGATAGTTGAAAGGCAGCCTACAGAGGAGGAGGTGGAGACAGCAATACAAGGAATGAAAAATAACAGAAGTCCTGTTAAAAATGACATATGCATAGAAATGATGACGTTTGGTGGAGAACAACTACAAAGAAAAATATATCAGCTACTGGTGCAAGTATGGTAAAAGGAAATAATGCTATCCGAGTGGTATAAGGCCCTCTGCATAAAAAAAGAGACAAACTGAAGTATTACAACTATAGAGGTTTAGTCTTACTAGACACGGTATACAAAATCTTGGCAAAAATATTAAAAAATAAACTAAATTGCTATACGGAAAGAATCCTACATGAGTATCAGGCCAGCTTTAGAAATGACAGATCTATGGTAGACCAAATCTTCTCTTTAAAGGAGATACAAATGACTTGTTATGAAGGTAAAGTTCTCCTGCATGTTTTGTTTGTGGATTTTAGACAAGCATATGATGGAGTCGATAGAGTCAAAATGTATCGAGCAATGGAACATTTGGGTATTCCAAAAAAACTGATCCGGCTAGTTAAAATGACACTAAATAACTCTACGTGTGAAATTGGTTGGCAGGGTCACATATCAGATCAATTTACGGTTGCAAAAGGTTTGAGACTCGGAGATCCTTTATCCACTACATTATTCAACTTAGTGTTAGAAACTGTAATCAGAAAATACAGCATGAAGGTGGAAGAAACGATCATAAAAAATGAGCACCAGTGCTTGGCATTTGCTGACGATCTAACGATCCTAGCAAAAACCGAGAAAGAATTAAGAAAAGTTGTGAAGAAAATCATTGAAGAATCACAGAAATTCGGATTGGAACTACATGAAGACAAAACCAAATATATGATCATGGGAGAGACAGAAGGGAAAAAAGAATACTTTAGTGTGAGGTCTGTAAGTGGTAAAAGCTATAGTTTTAAAAGGATGGACAAATTTGAATACCTGGGTGTAGTTTTCGATGAAAATGGAAATAAATAAATGGGAGCTCGAAGCCAGAATAGCAAAAGGAAATAAAAAATTAGGTAGTTTAAGAGCCCTACTGAATTCAAAATACGTTTCTAGACAAGGTAAACTTAGGATATATAAAACAGTAATTTGGCCCACAGTAACATATGCCGGTGAGACATGGACATTAAACAAGGAGGAGGAGGATACTCTGGAAAGATGGGAAAAGAAAATATTAAGACGCATATTCGGAGGACGGAAGACAGAGGATGGTTGGTAAAGAAGAACCAACAATGAATGAATGGCTTTATACAAAGAATCTACCATTAGCGAAGTTCATCAAGTCACAAAGAATCAAATGGTTGAGACATGTGGAAAGAATGGCAGCAAACAGAATGCCTAAACTAGTAATAACCACAAAACTAATCGGCCCCAAAAGAAGAGGTAGACCCAGAACGAGGTGGATTAGTAAAGTGGAGAAAGACCTTAAACACGTGAAGGTGAGGGACTGGAAAAGAAAACCACGAAATAGAAGCGAATGGAGAAATATTGTCCACCAGGTCCTTCAGAGTAGTAAACAATGTTGTATATACATATTTAAGTTAAAATTTTGTTTAAAATAATTGTAATTAGTTAATATTAGGAGTATGTTTAAAAAAATGCCCTAGACCTTAACGGCCTGTTGTGCGTAAAAATAAATAAAACTACCGCCAATAGTCAAACTATTACATGTTTAGTATAGGTATACCGATTTTCTTGCAAAAATGAGATTTTAAATTAAATTTTTGAATCGTTAAAATATAAGCGAACTCACCTTTTTTATCACAAATAGTACAGAAAACACTTTCATTGTCTATAATCTTTATTTCACTGTTGCCACTAACCCAAGTCCTCAATAAACTTGATTTTTGTTTCACTACTTTCAGCATATTTTCAAAAAAGAAATTATTTTTATTTTATAAGCACAATAATCACAAGTTGCTTTGCCAGCTGGTAAAGAGAATTTAAAAACAAATTTACTGTATAATACCTACCTACCCTGTTGGCCCTATTCTTCTGATAAATAATTTTCAGATGGGTTTTCCCAAATAATAAAACTTGTAGATTTAGTAGATATTTGTAATAAAATTATTTCGTAGTTACCTTACCTAGTACCTGCTATGAATAATTCCAAGAAACTATTATCTAAATATGTATAGAAAACCATTTTATTTATGTGATATTTTCAAATATGTGGCAATATCCTCTTAATCAAGTAAATATCAATAGCATAATTATGCATTTATAAAGAAACCCACAAATATGCTGCATATATATGCACATGCATTTTGTATATAATCCAGTCTCTAATTATCACTCAATACTCATTACTTATTTCTACTTACAAACATTGAATGTATTTCCGGAATTTGAAGAAAACTGAAAATATCTCGGAAAGTAATGATTTTAGGTAGAGGGAATGCTATATAAAAATGAAAGATTATCATAAATACAATATTTGTAAAAAATAAAATATACGGTGATCCTCGTAATTTTGTTTGTATTTTACCTTGTATACAAATTTTTACCAATGATTTTAATTAAACTACATTTAAAAACAACAATATATTGTTTACTTTATTATATAAAATAAATAATTGTCTATGCATTACTTCTTTATATTCATGGTGTTGATTTTATAGGGATTTCGAAATAAAAATGGTCGTAACTTGTTAAATACTCTGTATAGTATTAGTTAGCATTAGTACTAATGCGAAAGTCAATATGTATTATAAAAACAAAAATTATAAGAAGAACACAAGGTTAAAAAATATATAGGGTGTCTCATTTAAAAAAATTGTATGTTTGCTATACCACGTAATTATTAATCACCCTGTAGAATTTCACATATTTTCCAAGTATGGAGAATATTATTACCTCTATTTTTTCTTAATAAGATTTTTGGATATTCTGTACCATAATTGAATTACCGATTTATGTTACATTCAAAACTCACTCTGTATATAACAGCACTACAGGCCCTAGAGGTCCTTGACTTTAATAGTCTTGACCAGTTTCCTTCACTTTTTGCGGTTGTTCCCATTTCTTCCTATGTCAGTCCGAACGGCATCAAACCACTCCATCGTCGTCTTCCTCTTCTTTTCTTCCCTTGCTCTTATGCTTGATGGACTCTTAGGACGTTTCTTTCTTTTGGCATTCGTAAAACATGTCCCAAACATCTTACTCTCTGTTTTCTGATTTTCTGCGTAATTTTAAGTCTCCCTAAAACCAGTAGTTAAGGGATTGCGTATTTTTTTCCTCGCATATTATTAGAACGAGTTTTCTTTGTGTATTATTAGAACTACACAAAACAATACTAAACCGATATATGTCATATATATTATTTAGCAAATAATAGTAATATTTAGTCATGTTAAAAAAATCTATAATCAGTATATTTCTGGAAATATTACAATACATAAAACCAGTACAATAAAACAAAGGTATATAATATGTATAACAAAGCAATGAAAAGATTTTTCGTAAATTGCTAACTTTTTTATTAATAAATATCATAAATATTTTCGTTCAATTTCAAAATCGATTCCGGTATAAAAATATTCCAGTTTTGCGAAAGAGATTTCAATAAAGAATACTATCTCCTTAAAACACGTCCAAAAATATTTTGCAGGAATTTTTGAGAAAAGAATGTTTAGTATTTAAATATCAAATATTTGCAAATTTTTTAAAAGTTGGCAATAAAAGTTTAGATCTTTTATTTGCGTTAGGATGAACACAATATTTGATTATAAAAGTTTTGTTATTTTCGATGAAGATTGGGCTTTTCGGTTAAAAAATATTTAATTAAAAATAAATTACAACTTTTGTAAATATTTTTAATATATACATTAAGCTAAAGAATGCATTTATTTTTTCGATCATATTATATATATATATATATATATATATATATATATTTAGTGTATACTCATTACGTCACACTTGACAAAGAACTTGGCAAATATAAATTAGTGCACATTAACTTACAAGTATGTGCAACAAATTTCCTTCAGTTTTATGAAAAAAAATGGTCATGGTCAGTTCAGGTCATGCAACTCAACAAAGCAACAATTTGTTTGTATAATTTTCATAAAAATAAAAAAAATTATCACAGTCATAAGTTATAATTGTAATTGTGACTACCAAGGGTTCTTAGAAATACCGGTAATGGTTAGGTACTCTCAGTGCAGTGGTTATTTTTAAGCCACTCAGACACTAAGACCTCTTCTCTATTGTATTACCCGGTATAATCCAGACTGGGCCTGCGATGACCCGGTCTTCGTCACCTCTAGAGACCCAGTTATTTTGAAATTCTTATTATTCACTAAGACCCAGAGTCAGAGCTCACTCTACACTGTACTCCAGGGCATCTAATCGCTTAATAGGCTTGTTTCCTCACAGAACGTCAAACGCTTTCTCAACGGTATCTTCTTCACCTGGCTTGACTAGACGAACGCCGACCAATATCCTTTGATAGGTCAGCGCCAGGCACCTATAAATGACAAGAGGAAGTTTTCATGAATTAAACTATGAGAATTCAAGTCCCTAATACACTTAAGCCAAGCCTGTCTCACCCCTCAACTACTAGCCCGGGAGTCCTGGAGCCTGCTGTTTTTGTGTAATATCAGTTACATTCTCATTGCCACTGCGGCTGTTATGAGCCATTAAATTTCATTATAAATCAAGCCATGAATTTGGGACGTTTGAAAGAACCTCGTTTATAACCTCTTGGGTATTCTCTTTCGAGTCGAGGTATGGCTGAGAAGGTAAAAATCTCTATAGTTAAACCATTTATCGAGAGCACTGATATGGGAATAGATATCCACTAACTTAGAGGGCTGTTGGCTTTGTCACTCTTTAGTAAACTTTACAGTTGGAAAGACACCGCAAGCTTATCCTATTTCTTTCTTACAGATCAAAAAGGACCCATCGGTTAAGGAGGAACAGGGGTAGTAGTTCTTCTTTCCCCTGTTTTTAACTGACGATAAGATCCTCAGGAACAGGATTCCGTGAAGGCTTACTTTCCAGACTACAGGGATAATTTTACTGGCCTCATTACAAATAGGCTTCCGCTAATGGGGGACTTTCGAGTGACTAAGAAGGTAATATCGTATACGAGGTTGTGCTGTACGTTAGAGATATTTCCCTCTACAAATCGCTTGGAGAGGCCAGCGTCGTATTATTTTTGCTACATCAGGGTCTACACCTCGTTACTTTTTACTATATAATATTTACATACATTATATACTTAACCGGATAAAATTGATTTCACGCTTATTAAGTACTTCCGGTCAATCAGCCCCTCAACAGTGCTAATTGTAGTTTTCGTAAAAATTATCATTTTGGTAATGACTGCATAGCGTATCAAACCTACTTGATCTTGTCCACGTACTTAGCCAAGTACTAGTATTTTTCATGTACCATCTAATCAATAGCCATATTTATAAATTATCAAATTATCTAATTTTAGAACAACTTCAAAACTCTCATATAGGTGGATTTTTAAAACAATCGTACTATGCTATAACATACCTGTTTCGCACCGTTTATGATATATTTTTATGTAACTTAAATTTTTTTGGAAAAGTAAATCACTCGAAATATTTAAAAGCTTTTGAAATATTGTTTTAAAAATGAATATAATTTTGCTAAAATTTACGGATTCTGACTGAAATGAAAAGGACTTTTAATGTGTATTGTAATGATGGCATTGTCAGCGCTAATCGCCAGCACTTCTTCTATCTGTACGCAAGCACTATCACTGACAACTTACCACTACAATTGATGGGCTCTGGTAATGGAACACCCACAACCATATTTAACGTCCACTGATAAGAGAACATAGTTCAAGCAATAAAAGCACAAAGAATTAGTGAAGAAATATATATGCACAAAGTGCATATATATATATATATATATATATATATATATATATATATATATATATATATATATATATATATATATATATATATATATATATATAGTAAACTCTTAAATATTGGGGAAATCTGCAAGAAATACTCTAATGTGTATCAATTGTTTCGCCGAACGTTTTCGCCAAAGAGAATTAATTTGGCTTCTTCAGGGCTGAAAGAGAATAAATTATAATTAGCTACCATATATTTTTTTTTTTTATCAAAATATCAATATCAAAAAATATGTTGATAATATCATTTTGGCTATACCCAATGACAAGGTAGATGAACTATTAGACACTTTTAATGGTTATGACCCCTACATCCAGTTCACTATAGAGAGGGAAGATGGTAATTGGTCCGTCCCCTTTCTCGACATAAGGATGATCAGGGAAACCAACAACATCAAAATAGATTGGTATCAAAAACCGACCCATTCTGGTAGATACCTTAACTACAACTCATACCATAATAATTCTACCAAAGTCAACTTAATCAAACAGATGAAAAATAGAGTAACAAAACTATCAGATCCTTCTTTTCATACAAAAAACCTACAAATCCTACAGAAACTTTTTATTTCAAACGCTTATCCAACACCATTAGTTAACAAGATTTTGTTTAATACTATCCATGACGAAGATATTTCACCTTCCTTCGCGACTAACAATGCTGATCCTGATGTCTTAAGTGGGAACCCAGTCTCGGATACTCCTATAAACAAATATTTTTCATTACCATATTTCAGAGATATCACTCCGGGGTTAACAAGGATTCTGAAAAGTGTTGAAAATAGCTTTGGCAATAATAATAACAACATTAAACTTAATGTGGCTTGTAGATCAGCCCTAACAATTAATAATCTTTATTCTAAGATAAAAGATAAGACTCCCATAGATAGGCTTAGTAATATTGTCTACAACATTCCATGTCTCTCTTGCAACAATTCCTACATCGGTCAAACATCTCAATTATTGAAATCACGTATTACACTACACAAAAGTGATTCTCGACTTCACCCTGACCGTTGTGCATTAGCCAAACATGTCCATTCCACTGGTCATCTCATGGACTATACTAACACCACAATTCTCCACCGTGAGAACAATAAATCTAAAAGAGAGTTCATTGAAATGTCTTATATTTTCCTTAACGATTTCTCCATTAATGTTAAGAGTGACATCAAGAATCTAAGCGATATATACCACCTTTTACTTAAATCAGATACCAAGAACAATACTATATCACAGATAACTAACTTGACTGATATATCCATTAACAACTAACATACCTTTATAATTAATTTTCATTAACAAAAAATATATCACATTCCCTTGCTTTTCTTAGATACGTCTCAATAAGATTCAATAATACATGAACAATATAATATAATTAAATAAAGAAAATCAAAATAATATTTCCCTTTACTGGGACTTAAATTCATTCGTTTTTTACCAATGAACCTTAACGACATAAAGATTCATACGACCTACTGAAGTTGTCTGCGCTTGCGTTCTGGCTTAAACAGAACCTCACTTTTAACTATATAAAAATCAAAAATTTAGTTATTGCCGACAATTCAAAGAATTACCTCCTTTTAAATGTAGTTGCATTGGGTTTTTCGATTAACCTTGGGTAAGCCTTTACGTGTCAAGTTCGAAGCTACCATACATTTCAATCCTTATAAAAAAACTTTTTTTTGCACATAGTAACAAAAAACACCACTATGTTACTAGCAAAGTTTTTTAATATTCTAACTCTACAATTCTAAGTTACGGTAAGATCAATAATGTTTTAATAGATAATATATGGTAGCTAATTATAATTTATTCTCTTTCAGCCCTGAAGAAGCCAAATTAATTCTCGTTGGCGAAAACGTTCGGCGAAACAATTGATACACATTAGAGTATTTCTTGCAGATTTCCCCAATATTTAAGAGTTTACTATTTAACTAATCTGCAAAGATTAAATTTCTTTTCTATATATATATATATATATATATATATATATATATATATATATATATAGATATATATATATATATATATATATATATATATATATATATATATATATATATATAATATAATTGAGATGATTAGTGTTTAAAGAAAATAATTTATAAGTTACACACTAGATAATGTTAGATATAAAAAATATTTGGTTATTATAATAAGTTATATACTAGAGAATTTTATATTATAATATTGTAAATATATTTAAGTGAGCCATGTGATTAGACAACCAAATATACCTACTCGGAATAAATGACAGTTAGAGAAATTAATAATTTGCGAATGTGAAATAGGGTTATATGTTGTTTAAAATGTGTAGTTTATTAAATTAGAGTGTTTAAGTTACTGATTTAAGTTTATATTCTGATCTGAAAAGCCTAAATGTCGATAAAATTCTCGATAGAAAAGTAAGAAATTCTCTAGATCACCGAAGATAACCTGTTTGCGAAATAGATTATTCCAGAAAATTCATATATGTAGGAAATGGAAAAAATCGAATAAGATTTCTTGCCAGATGGTTCTGGAACATTGAAAAGGGTATAAATACTTGGTGATTTGGATTCAAACTGGCCAGTGAGTTAGTAATAAAGTTCGTGAGAAGATAGACACATTTAGTTAGTAAAGTCAATTGTTCAGTAAGTTCAAGATAGTCAGTCAGAAGGTCCAGATGTTCAATATAATAAGTTCGATGAAGATTAATAAACAGTATAAAGATAATATTATTGAAGATTAAAAATTATGTTATGTAAAAATGGTAATTGGATAATGGAAGAAAGTATCAATTGAAAATTAAAATTATATAATATTTGGTGATTGGATATTGGTGTATTAAAAAGAAGAATAAATATAAATGCTATTAAGAAGAAAAATATTTTAAATTGGTGGAAGCTGATAATTGGAAAAAGTAATTTCACAAAAACAAGGATAACCGAAGCTGAGAACGAAGACATTGAGTGGTGATTAAAATCTATATAGTGGAGAACAGTTTCATTTAGGCATTCAGTGACAGAAAGGTACAAAATGTTGTTAATATAATTTAGTTAGTGTCATAATTATTTCAATTTTAAAGATAGTTTATTTTAAATTTTACATTGGTTATGTTAGATATATATGTGTGTTTCATAATAGATATAATAAAGATAATTTCAAAAAGTGCTTACAAACTAATTCTTTGAGAACCGCGATAAAAACCCTATATATATATATATATATATATATATATATATATATATATATATATATATATATATATATATATATATATATATATATATATATATATTATTAAAAAACACTCATTGCTCATCATTCACAAATAATACATCATCTCAATTTATATATATATATATATATATATATATATATATATATATATATATAGTTAATCTATAAACCATAGAAATCAATATTTTCATTAATAACTGCATTTTTTGAAGCCTGATAACTTGAAGATCAAATAGTATCTTTCTTTGAGATTCCAAGCTTCTATGCGAAAATAAAAATAAATATGCTATATTACGTTTACATGCTCTGTTTATGGGTTGGTGTACAATTCTGAGAATAAGTTGTAATAAAATACCCAACGAAATAAGAATCGTTTTATTAGGCTTTGCATAAATGGCTTTAACTATCGATACTCTGAATGAATCATTTCCCCGGTTATTAATATTTTACCATTCATGCATTAGATCCTTGAGTTACTGTAACAAATACCTGAAGTAGCTATCCTTAAATAAAGAGAAATGTTGAGTTCCTTACCCAGGTTACCAAAAAATTACAATTCAAATCCGCAACTTGATTCTAACACTGACTGTAGAAGACTCCGATTCCGATTAAATGCACGTCTCCGTAACAATAGTCATATAATTTGGATCAAATAATAAAACTCTGTTTATATGATTTAATATATTATAGTCGTATAGAACAGTAAACATACATTATTATTACAACTTTTTGTTTGTAAACTACGAACATCGACCTCATTTTTCGCGGCGTTCGGTCTTATTTCCTCAACACATCATGTTTATGGGGTTTTTACAAATGACCCGCCATTTCTGGAAACGAGGAGGGATAGAAAGCATTCAGTGGCGATGGTGACATTCACAGATGGCGCTGTCATCAGTTGTTACAGAAAGGTAATTCATCTAACTGTATTTTAGTCATTTGTTAAAGAATCTCAGAAAAATTTACGTTTCCTCAGATAAAAACCTATTAGAATATAATATTTTTAAACTTTTATGTCACCAATTATTTATATATGTGACAAATATTATCGGTTTGTTGGATATTTGCATATGCGATATCATATAATTTATACAAATTATATCAAAAAGTTTAACTTAAACGTGAAAATGTTTTTAATGCAAGAATTATGGAATAACTAATATCCCAATGGACATTTTTAAAGGTTTTTTTTTAATATAATTTATTGGATTTAAAAAAATTGTTATAAATTTACTTAGTTTTCAAATTTTCGGAAACTATGAAACTAAGGAAATAAGATTTTCCAGGAAGTTATATTTAAACAAAGAATCATTTGCTTTGTGAATAATAGTCTACAAAAGCACTTAAACCAGAACTATGGCTTAGAAGAAACTTGGCAAAAACTTAAAGAATCCCTCTTAGATGGGGGCAAGCAAATCTGCGGAATAGCTAAAATCAATAAAAACAGACAATGTATGACACCAATGACGAATTGGTGGAGTAATGAAATAAAAGAAGAGGTCAAATCCAAGAAGTTAGCGTGGAAGAAATATCTAGGGAACCAGAATGCAGAAAGCTATCAAAAATATAAGCAACAGAGGGCAAAAGTAAAAGACATGGTGATTAAAGCAAAAAAGAAAAGCTGGGAGGATTTTGGGAATAAGCTGGAGAAGGACTACCACACTAACCAAAAACTATTTTACAAAACTCTGAGAAGCCTAAGAACAGAGAACAGACAACAAACACCAAAACAAATTAAAAACAAAGATGGCCACATCCTCTGCGAGAACGAAAATATTATGAACAGGTGGAGAGAATATTTCGAAGACCTTCTGACTTAAAAAGACTATAATAATGAAATAGACAACACTGAAGAAAACCCATATGAGAACCCAAACCAAAACGAAATAACAATAGAAGAAATAAGAGAAATAATACTCAGGCTCAAAAGAGGAAAGGCAGCTGGCTATGATAAGATAACTGCGGAAATGCTAAAAAATATGGGATAAAATGGAAATGAAATGCTTAGAAAAGTTTGCAATAAAGCATGGAATGAGAACAAGATCCCAAAAGACTGGGAAGTGGGCGTTATTCTACCCATTTTCAAAAAAGGTGACAGACGAGAATGCAGCAACTACAGAGGTATAACTCTCTTGAGTATCCCTTCCAAAGTTTACGAACGAGTACTGGAGAAAAGACTACTACAAGAAGTAGACCATAAGCTGGAGCAGTCACAGAGCGGTTTCAGGAAGGGAAGAAGCATCCATGACCATGTTTTTACACTCAAGCATCTAATACAAAATGCACAAAATAGAAGCACGGAACCATACCAAGCCTTCATAGACCTCGAAAAAGCATTTTATAGAACCCCGCGAACCGAAATAGACAAAAGCCTAAGAAACAGAGAAGTAGACAGCAAACTCAGAAAAGCTATTATGAGCCTATACAAGAACACAAGAAACAGAGTAAGAACAGATAATATGGATACAGACGAGTTTTAAGTCAATGATGGTTTACGACAAGGAGGTGTACTAGGCCCCATCCGGTTAAATATTGTACTAGATGATATAATAAAGGAAACTAGAGAAGAAACATCGAGAATATTTGTTGGACATAGAAACCTGGAAATGATACAGATAGCGGAGTGCGCATTTGCAGATGACCTCGTCATATTTGGAAGAAACGAGGACGCACTTAAGAGAAACCTCCAGATATGGAGAGATAAACTCGAAAAACGTAACCTGAGAATTAATGAAAGTAAAACCAAGGTCATGGTATGTGGGAAAACAGACCAACATACAAACATTAAAATAAATAACTATACTTTAGAACAAGTCGAAACCTTTAAATACCTGGGAGTGCAACTAGAGAGTAGGGGTACACAAGAAGCAGAGATAAACAATCGAATAGCAAACGCTTCCCGGATATACCACGCAATTAAGAGCACATTCCTATCGAAAAAAGAAGTATCCCAAAAAGCAAAGATAGCTATCTACAACACAGTTTTTGTACCTATCTTAACATTTGGATGTGAAAGCTGGACGCTCACCACCAGACTAAAAAATAAACTGCAAAGTATTTCAATGAAGTATCTAAGAAGAGTACTAGGGGTGACCAGAATGGACAGGATACGGAACGATGAAATAAGAGAACGCCTTAAAGTCCAATCAATAGAGAAGAAAATCGAAGAAGCCCAACTGAGATGGTACGGCCACATGGTAAGGATGGATAAAAAAAGCCAAGTGAAACAAGTGTGGGAAGCGAGAAGAACCTTGAAAAGACCGAGGGGCAGACCCATGAAGATCTGGGACGATGAAATTGCCGCCATCCTAGACAGGAGAGGAGTCACCAAGGAGCAAGCGAAGAAATTGGCAAGCAACAAGAAGAATTGGAGGAAGTTTGTATATGAAACCTAAAAAGAGACTTTACACCCAACACCTTAGGGTAGAAGGGTTATTGATTATATATATATATATATATATATATATATATATATATACATATATATATATATATATATATATATATATATATATATATATATATATATCATTTGCAAATACGAACTCATTTTAAATACATAGATATCTTCATACATCTTCAGACTAACAATACAGAACTTATAACTAAAATAACATAAAATGGTATTAAAAATTATGTCGTATTCTGTTATAGACTTCATGCTCATGGAACATTTTTAAGGGGTCATTCGACGCAACATTAATCACTTATAAATCATTACTACAATTATAATAACAACTTTAGAAAATATGTCGTCAATTCTTAACGGTACTCAACGCATATGGGTTCAATTAAAGGTTACAACTTTGATTTCTCATCCCTGTTCCAGCCGATATGTACGGCGTGGCAAAAAATTAATCTATACAGGATCCGAAGCTCTGTGTCTGAATGTCGCACTCAGAGTATATACCAAAAATAATAGTGAATATGACAGGTGGGGAGAGTGTTTTGCATGAGCCTAGCCGCTCGTAATGGCGACGGCTCTACTGGTCACGTTAGGTGGAGGTATGACATAACAAGAGGCTTATGACGTTAATGTAAGTGCTGTTGCAATAGTTTCACTAGTTTTGCATATTTACCCAAATAATGATTATAGTATTTAATGTTTTCCAAAAAACAAAGATTATAGTAAAGTCTACTAAAATCACCACTTAAATTTATAATAACTTATTTCTAAAGAATTTTGTGTATCCACGAAAAAAAAATTTGTTAGTGGTAACATTGTAATTCACATCCTTAATACAATAATATTCTTGTTTTGGCCTGGACACCCATCAGCTACCAGCCTTTAGGTGTCTTTTCCTTCAAAGTAACCAGATTTAGATCTGCACTTAAGTTCTTCAAATACTGCAGAGGCTATTTCATTAGAAGACTTTTTCATTTCGTCTTCGGCTCAAGAGTAAATTG
The DNA here is from genome assembly GCF_040954645.1 of Diabrotica undecimpunctata. Lineage (NCBI taxonomy): Eukaryota > Metazoa > Arthropoda > Insecta > Coleoptera > Chrysomelidae > Diabrotica > Diabrotica undecimpunctata. Next base: position 95,840,343 of record NC_092811.1, read on the forward strand.
ATACATTTTCTTTGCGTGAAGCTTTGGTTCCAGTAGAACATCCAGGAACTATCCTCAGATAATAGCAGTCAGTACATATAACTGTCTTGAATATTACACACTCTGATCTCGGAGCTTGGGCAGATGCATATTTTTTTGCATGTCGTACGACATTATAGCAACATTAGGTTCATCTTTTTTCAAAAGGTTAAAAAACCCTTTAGCACGAGTAGTGTGAACAGTGTACTCTGCTTTACGCGTTTGCAATATTGCCTTATTTTTTTTTCAACTTTAATTTTTTCTTTGTAGGTACTGAAGAAAAGTTAAACACGCATCTGTCGAAGTCCTTTTAAAGGTAATGTTGAACCTAATTACGAATATGTGTCGAAAAAACGACTCTTTAACTTTAAATTCATCAACAACTGATTATTCGTACATCTTCCACATTTTAGAAATAGACAGGGTGAAATCAAGATAAATACGAGTACTCCTCGCTCTACTGTAATATGATTCTGCGCCTTCAAACTGCTTTACAAAGTATTACAGAATCAATTTTTTTCTGATATGTATTAGCCTTCCTATAACCACCTCGAGTCCTAACGGGAATGAGACATCCGTCTTTTTTAAATATTGTGAACACCTTCAACTCTGTGTTTTTTGATTCCCAATACAATAGTAAACGTGTTCCTACATAGCTCTAATCTATTTCCTGCTGTTGTTTCAATACAATATTGGTAGGTTACGCCTTTAGTATGTCTTGATCCGTATCCTGGTCTGGTTCTTTTTGGTTGTTCTGATGTGCAATACTTAAGAATGAAAGCATCTTGGCTGGCTTTTGTCTTTATAAAATGTCTTTATAAATATGTCAATAAAATGCATTACGAAACCTATTTATATCTTGCATCTTCAATAAACTGCAATTTTTCTTCCCTCTGTGGCCACATGAAGGAGCATCAGGTAATCCCTTTGAACTGTACCTAAAACAAATATTGGATTCAAAACCAAAGTACAAACTGTTTTATGTCAGGGGAACTTATTTAAGTCTAACATAAGTTAAAAAAAATAAAAATAATGTGAAGTGTGAATAGGTTAGGCCTACTAGAAATTGGTCCATGTTTACTCTAATAACTAGGCCTAGGCCCAAGTAGTAGTAACTTACGATTTAATACTAACCTCAAAATCTTCTGTTTGGCTCTTTTCCAATTTAAAGGATTTAGTAGTTTCTTTCTTCCTTTCAACAAAGGAGATTTTTTAACATTAGTTTCTTTCATGTTATTTCTGCAGCTTTATTACAGTAATATCTTTTTAGTATATGAGTAAAACTTTAAAATACTAACCAATAAAATAACGCTAGTCACAACACACCAGAATAGCTCAGTTCACTGTTGTCTTCTGTTTCATCTGAGGCGGTGAGGTCACGTGACAGAATGAAGCCATCTGATTGGTGCTTTGTGGAGATGGCTATTTTTGTCAGCAACATATTTGAGAGCTGGTCGATTTTGTAACCAAGGGTACTATTCAAATGCAATTTTAAAATTGTTCTGGCCATTTCTGACACCAAAACTATTTAGATTTGGATTCCCCATGGTATTTTACACAAGAATCCGTCAATATCTGAATTTTGAATTTTCAAAAAAATGGAGTTGGGTATCTTTGAAACCAGGCCACAGATATATAGTTGTAATAGTTTTATATATAATTATTATAGTTTTAATTATATATATATATATATATATATATATATATATATATATATATATATATATATATATATATATACATATATATAAATATAATTAAAACTAAACTAACAGCTTATTTAAATCGAAATGGATTCTTACTGTATATACCTATGTGTTGAGTTGTATTCTTATTAGTACACATATAATCTGCCGACTCGTATTCGTGCAATGATATACCACACAACGAATTCCCTTCCAATGATGTATTTCATTAACCATACTTTACACCTGCATCTTTCAAATATCTGTAATCATCCAATATTATCCGAAAGTATTTCTCACTTTTATCTGAGCGTCCACTGTTATTATATCAAAAGAACTCACAGAATTATTATATCATTTCAATTGACCAGTGTTTTTTGTAACGTCTTTAATTTGACCGTTACAAATCTGACGCATCCGGATGGAATCTTTGAGATGGCAGAGACGTAGAGATATTTGAATAAATTTAGTTGAAAAGTCTATTGCTGCTATACTTGTAGTGTAATAAGGAGCAATTTATGTAGATTAGTATATACAATAAAACTTCTGTTAACGGACACCTCTTCACAACGGAAACCTCTGCTGAACGGACAGATTTTAGGTAACCGAACATTTCTTATGGGGTAAATAGGAAGATACCTCCGAACACTCTTCACAACGAGTCCGGACAAAATTTGCGCTACCACAAATTTCAGAACTATTGGACCAACTAGGAAAATGCCAATATTTCACAACCCTAAATTTATCGTCTGGATTTTACCAGATAGAAATTGACCCAAAAGACCTCCAAAAAATAGTCTTTTCCATTGAAAATGGACATTATGAATTTATTCGCATGCCATTCAGACTAATGAATGTCCCGTCCACTTTCCAAATGATAATAAACAACATCCTCTTAGGAATCCAAAACTAAAGATGCTTAGAATATATGGATGACATATTCACGACATGACAGAAGTATTTAAAAGGTTACGAAAAGTAAATTTAAAAATACAGCCAAATAAATATCCTTTTTTGAGAAAAGAAGTGGCATGTTTGGGCCAGCTTGAAACAGAACATGGAGTAAAAACAAACCCTGCTAAACAGGCCCGTTCCTAGGGTAGTGAGCGCCTGCGTGCAGGATTTTTTGTGCGCCCCCATATTATGTTTTTAAGATACCTATATCATAACATGTTCTTGTGATATGATTGAAAATACGATATGAATATATAAAGAAAAATAAAACGAACCATGTTTGAAAAAAGGTTTTATTTTCAAAATTAAATAAAGAAAAAAGGTCATTTTAAAACAATATTATTATGTAAGTTAACAGCAAGAAAGAAAACACTCAATTCGCAAATTAATAAAGCATTCTGCAATATAACATGAAACAATAACGGAAAGGAGATACTCTCAATGCAAGAAAACTTTATTAAATAATACATATATACCAAGTGAAAAATAATTAAATAACAAATATTGGAATTACAACATAATACGTCGTGCTTTCACAGATGCAAGCTCATTAATAATTTCATTGTGATCAATGGCTTCACAAATTTTATTTTCAATTGAAATGACTGCCAAATCTGATAGCCTGTCTTGGCACATTGACGTTCTTAAATAATTTTTTATGAGCTTTAGCTTTGAAAAACTCCTTTCGCCAGATGCCACCGAAATTGGAAGGGTCAGGAATATTCTCAAGGCTATAAATAGATTTTTAAACAAGGATTGTAAATTTTTCTTTGTTATATAATTTAAAATATCTATGGGGCGAATCCGAAATTTTGCTAGAGTCTGTGATTGGGTTAAGAACTTTGTATGACAGAATTTTATTATGCAAATCAAGACCATCAATATCTTTGCATACGTTTCCTTCATGTTGAATTTGTAAAGCTAAATCCAAATCCATACATGATCTTTCAATCACATCAGAATCTAGATTTTGAAAATTACCCAAAAATCCAAATAAATCGTGGCACTTATCTATTCTCCCAAAGCGTCTTTGTAGGGATTGAATTGTTGTGTCCAAAATTTGAAAATAATAAAAATTCATAAATTTATGTTTTGGATCGAATACTGTTTCATCTGTACCTTCATGCGAAAATTGAAGCTTCGTCTTTCTTTGTCTTGAAATAATGGAAATGTTTGCTCTCCATCACTTTTTTCTGATTCTGCTACAGCCTCATTCACGAAAATCTCGAAATGTTTGTCTGACCTTTTTTCAGTGAAATAAATAATAAAATTTTTTATTTCTGTATGGCATTCATTTAAAGTTATATTTGGATTTTGGACCATTTTACTTACTATATTATCTTTTGTTACCACATCATACCAAATTATAATAAAAAAAATGAATTTGAACGTTCTAATTTTGTCTAATAGTGACCTTGCTGAATGTTTCGTGTTCATATCTCTTGAATTATCTTCCAAATCCACCAAATCATGTAAACTTTTACAAATTTCGAGGAATTGAAACCTAAGAGGGAGAATGGCTTTGACTCTGCTTTCCCATCGTGTTTCACTTACTGATTTTAAAGTTAAGTTTGGTACATTCCTTTTTAAAATATTCCATCTGTAGGGTGAAGCAGAAAAAATTGAACAACTCCTGAATAATTGAAAAAAAACCTACAGTCTTATATGAAATTTTAGCTACATCATTGACACTTAAATTAAAAGTGTGAGCTGAACAAGGCAAAAACATTGCTCTGGGATTAATTTTTAGAATTTGAGCTTGAAGGCCCACATTCTTGCCAGACATATTTGCCCCATTGTCGTAGCCCTGACCTCTCATGTCATCAAGGTTTATTTCAAATTTTGATAATATTTCTTTTAAAAAATCGAAGAGCCCTTCTTCTGTATTATTTAAAACTTTGAAAAAATCCAGAAAGTGTTCTCTAATTTCGACTTCATATGGAGAACAATAAACGAAGCGAATGATGACCGTCAGCTGCTCAACATGGCTGGCATCTGGACATTCATCCAAAATAATTGAGTAATATTTTGTTGTTCTGAGGCAACTCAGAATTTCTTTCTGAATATTTCTTGACAATAAATGAATTAATTCATTTTGGAAGTGATTGCTCATGTAATGAGGCATATTTCGGCACAACCCTTTAGACCTTCGAATATTACTCAGGTGTTCCATCATAATTGGATCGAATTTAGCAATCATTTCAACTAATTTCAAAAAATTGCCATTATTAGTCTCATAAAGATTCGTACTGTCACCCCTAAAAGCTAAATTTTGGCCAGCTAAATACTGCACAATACAAATCATTCTTTTAATTATTTCACGCCATCGCTGTTTTACAATTTCATAATATTTTTGTTCCTCTTTATCAATAGTACATTCTGTACTCAAACGCGGCGAGCGGCATTGACTTTTTTTGTTTTAGAAGTGAAAATATTTTTGTAATGGTAACCAAATATTTGGCGCCCCTAAAATTTAGCGCCTGCGTGCGGGGCATTCATTGCATACCCGCCAGGAACGGCCCTGCTGCTAAAATATCATGTATTAAGAACTTACTCGGTACCAAAAAAACAACAAAGAAATAAAATCATTCTTAGGCTTAGCCGGTTACTACCGAAGATTCATTCCAAATTTTGCCAAAATTTCAAAACCACTTGCCAAATTACTTCAAAAAGACGTATCTTTTATTTTTAATTTTTGATGGCTTCAACAATATTTTAATATCAGACACAACTCTTATATATCCAAATTTTGAGGAACCATTTTTACATACTATTGAAGCAAGTGCATTTGCAATTGGAGCCGTTCTATCGAAATGCCCTATAGGAAAAAATTAATGAATTACATATGATTTCAGAACACTATGCAGTGCCGAAACAAAATACAAAACACTATAGATAAAAGTAATAATTCTTCCTACCTATTTTTAACCTCAGCCGCGAGAAGTACAGACATTCTTGGGCAACGCAAAAGAAAAATTGTTCTATCTTAGTTTGATTGCCGTAAACAACATTTTTTTGTACTTTTTTTGGAGTAAGAGAAGCTTTTCGTTTCACGTATACAACATATTGTTACGTAAAAATATGAGTCATAGTTTTAACCTTTAAAACATGTTTTTAATCTAATATGTTGTAGAGTTTACGAGAGGCCTCGATTTACCTGAGCGACCTTCCAGAACCGATGCGAGGGAAATCCAGTTGCCTTTACCGTTTCGCCATCGAAGGTTTTAGACTATTCGAGATAACGGCACTGGTATATAATAACGGAACTTTATTTGGAAGGGACAGTTAATAAAGAAGATTCGCGCTCGTGATATTATTGTTACGCTCGCCTACTAATAAATTATTGTGTATGTAGTGATAAATAAACTTATATTAATTATCGTGCCTTTTAATAAATTAAAGTAGGAACAAGATAATAAATTAGTAAAGACATTATAAATTAAAGACATAACAATTAATAAATTCACAACAAATGGTGTCAGAGTGAGATCGAACATAAATTAGACTTATAATAATAATACAAGTGAATATAAAATAAATTGTGAAAATGGCTACGATTTATGAGCTGACAGTGACTAATTTAAGAAGACATCTTGAAGACAGAGAATTAGCTTCTACCGGAAAAAAGGCTGAGTTAGTCCAACGACTAAAGAACGCTTTGCTAGAAGAAGGACTAGATCCAGAGACTTATATATTTGAAGATGCTGTCCTCTCGTCGATTTCGAAAGTTTCTTCTGATGTAGCCAAAGTTTCTGGTGATGTAGCCAAAGTTTCCGGCGATATCGCTTCGTTGGAAGACAAAGTTTCTAACGAGATTTCTTCGCTGGAAAGCAAAGTCTCTGCTAACATCTCTTCGGAAATCTCTAAAGTCACTTCTGAGATGTCTGCCCTCGACGATAGAATATCTTCGTTAAAAAATCAAGTTGCTGCCGATATGTTGGCCTTCGAAGAAAAGATGAAAGAAATGGAAAGGAAGATGGAGGAAACAGGGACAGCAGAGAGAGGTAACAATCCGATTACAGTGGAGATAAAAGAAGACGAGACGAAATGTAAGTTGGAGACACGGCCGAAATTTGAAGGAAGTGGAGGTTCTATTCATGTTAAAGTCCCAACTTTCGACGGAAAATCATCATGGAACAACTACATGAAACAGTTCGAATCAGCCGCAAGAGCAAATGGATGGTCTGAAAAAGAAAAGGCGGTAAACCTGACTATCGCTCTTCGAGGAGATGCCTTAGATGTGCTTCAGACCATAGCCGTAGAGGAGACCGATGATTTCGAACAACTGAAGAAGAGGTTAAATATGCGATATGGCCACGAACATTTGGAGCATGTATATCAGTCGCAGCTTAAAAATCGTAGACAGAAGAAAGATGAGGCTCTTCAAGAATATGAGGTAGATATTGCCAGATTAGTACGATATGCTTATCCAACAGCTCCCGAAGACATGATGGAAAAATTGGCCGTGCAAACATTTATTGATGGTCTTCGTGATCATGAAATGCAGAGAACACTGCGATTAGCTCGTCACAAGACGCTGGTTGATGTCCTATCCGCCGCCCTCGAATACGAGTCAGCTACGCAGGCCTCTGGCGGGTACAGTAAAGTTAGGACTGTAAAAGAGGAAGAAGATGAAGATAAACTTGACCAGCTCGTTAATATGATAAAAAGCATGACATACAAGAAAACGAAGACCATCAGATGCTGGAATTGTGGCGAAATAGGACACGTACGAAGCTCCTGTAAGCACCCTAGGTACGACGCAAATCAAGAAACTCACCATCAGGAAAACTAGAACGGGTCAGCCTTAGGGGGGCAGCTTCGACCCAGAACTTTTCCAAAGACCCTCTCATACTAATAGCTTCTTTGAAATGTCGTGAAGATAGTGTATATGTAGATGGAGACATAAATGGTAAAAAGCATACGTTGTTGGTGGATACCGGAGCGACCAGAACCATTATACGCCCGACAGTTATAAACAGCCGAAAGAAACTGTTACCAACGAGGTTACGACTTCGGACCGCTACAGGTGAAAATGCCAACATTCATGGAGAAATCCAGGTACAATTGGGAATTGGGGCAGAAAAGTTTGTCCATACTGTTATAGTTGCTGACATCGAAGAGGATGTTATATTAGGAATGGACGTAATGAATATGCATGGATTCCAATTGGATTTTAAGAATAAGGTAATCAAAGTTGGCAACGAGGAGGTATTTCTCCATCCACATAATGACAACACTGTGCAAGCAGCCATTACAGAAGATACAGTCGTGCCTGCGAGAAGCGAAACGATCATAGTAGCGCGACTACAGGGAATTGTAGACGAAGGGAGACCTGTTATGATGGAGCCTTGGAACCACGACGATGAGGTTGGCCGTGGAATCATAATTGGAAAGGAATTGGTGACTTCGGCTAAAGAAATTCCTGTGAGACTTATCAATGTCAACGACTACCCAGTGACCATAAAGAAAGAGACAAAAGTAGGAACTTGTGTACCTGTGACATCCATAATCCGTCAGGCGACAACATCTGATAATTCCAACGACAAATTCGACCAAATGGTTGCAGTTGCAGGACAGTCTCTAAATCAGATGGAGAAAAGGAAATTAAGGGAATTTCTTCGGCAGTATCGTGATATTTTCGTACCGAAAGGAGGGAAGACGGGAAGAACTACCGTTGTTAAGCATAAAATTGATACTGGTAATGCTAAGCCAATTCGTCAAACAGCTCGACGATTACCACAGGCGAAAAGAGAGGAAGCTGAAACGATTGTTCAGGAAATGAAGAAAGACGGGGTGATAGAACCTTCTACGAGCCCATGGGTCTCTCCGGTGGTCCTGGTTAAGAAGAAAGACGGAACGACGAGGTTCTGTGTGGATTACCGTTTGCTGAACAACGTTACCAAGAAAGATAGTTATCCTCTGCCTCGGATCGATGACACATTGGACACATTGGCTGGAAGTAAATTGTTTTCTACTTTGGATTTGAAGTCTGGATACTGGCAGGTAGAAATGGACCCAGTCGATAAAGAAAAGACAGCCTTCACCACAGGATCTGGATTGTGGCAATTCAACGTTATGCCATTTGGACTTTGTAATGCTCCTGCGACATTTGAGAGGCTTATGGAAAATGTGTTGAGAGGGTTATCTTGGAAAACATGCCTGGTTTATTTAGATGACATAATCGTCTTGGGGGAGACATTCGAAGACCATTTGAGGAATTTAGAAAACGTTTTTAATCGACTTAAAGCTGCCCAATTGATGTTAAACCCCAAGAAGTGCCAGCTATTTCAAGGTAAAGTCAATTATCTGGGTCATATAGTCAGTAAAGAAGGAGTGGCCGTGGATAAGGGAAAAATCGATTCCATTAAGGAATGGCCAAAACCAACTGACAAACATCAAGTGAGAAGTTTTCTTGGACTATGTACTTACTACCGGAGGTTTATTAAGAAGTTTGCAGATATCGCTAAGCCATTAACGCGACTTACGGAGGAAGCAAGAGATTACCGCTGGGATACAGACTGCCAAAATGCCTTTGAGACCTTGAAAAAGCATTTAATAACAGCACCAATTTTAGGGTATCCACTGCCAGAAGGAGAGTTCATCTTAGATACAGATGCAAGTAATGTGGGAATTGGAGGAGTGCTGTCTCAGATTCAAGGAGGACAGGAACGAGTCCTCGGATATTTTAGTAAAGTTCTTTCAAAACCTGAGCGGAATTATTGCGTCACGAGAAGAGAACTTCTGGCAGTAGTGAAATCAGTAGAGCACTTCTATCAATACCTCTATGGAAGGAAGTTTTTAATCCGAACCGACCATGCCGCCCTTAAGTGGTTGATGCAGTTTAAGAATCCAGAGGGTCAGATAGCCAGGTGGATCGAACGACTCCAAGAATACGATTTTAAGATTGAGCACCGAGCCGGAGTTAGCCACAGAAACGCTGATTCTCTTTCCAGACGGCCATGCCCAGCAGAGTGTCCCCACTGCAACAAAACGGAATCCAAGGAAGCAGCAGTGCTAAGAACGACGATTGTCAACGACGACTGGACGCCTACTAAGATAAGGGAAGAACAAGAGAGAGATCCAGTTATACAGAAAATCCGAAAATGGAAAGAGGAAAACCGTCGACCACCTTGGCAGGAAATATCAAACCTATGCTCAGTAGTTAAGACGTATTGGGCCCAGTGGGACTCATTTATCATCGAAGATGGCTTGCTTAAACGAGTCCTGGAAAATGATGACGGTTCAGAGAAGAGAAGACAGTTGGTGATCCCAAAGAGCAGAATAGCCGAAGTACTTCGTCAGTTACACGACAGTCCATCGGGAGGGCATTTTGGTGTAAGGAAAACCCTTCAGCGAATTCGGGAACGGTTTTATTGGATGAACAGTTCCGACGACGTAAAAGACTGGTGTAAGAAATGTACTATTTGTGCTACGAGTAACGGGCCTCACCGGAAAAGGAGAGCTCCTATGAGACAATATAATGTTGGAAGCCCGTTTGAAAGAATAGCTTTGGACATTGCAGGGCCATTTCCAGAAAGTGAAAATGGGGGCAAGTACATGTTGGTAGTAATGGATTACTTCACTAAGTGGGTCGAGATTTACGCACTTCCAGACCAGAAGGCCGCCACCGTTGCAGATAAGTTGATCCAAGAATATATCAGCCGATTTGGAGTGCCTTTGGAGATCCATAGTGACCAAGGCAGGAACTTCGAAAGTGATCTATTCCAAGGAATATGTGATAGACTAGGCATGAAGAAAACAAGAACTACCGCGTATCATCCGCAATCGGATGGTATGGTAGAACGAATGAATAGGACAGTTGGCAAGTATTTGACAAAGATGGTGTCCGATCATCAGCGAGACTGGGACCAATACCTTCCGTTCTTCACAATGGCCTACAGATCTGCTGTTAACGAATCAACGGGCCAGACACCAGCCAGAGTCCTATTCGGACGCGAAATGCGACTACCTTGTGATCTAGAATTTGGGTGTCGACCTGGAGAAGATGTAGCAGGTGAAGATTATGTGATCGAATTACGAAGAAGAATGGACGATGTACATGAGTTGGTCCGTTCCCACCTTCAGATCGCTAGCGACCGAATGAAGAAACGGTACGATACACAAGCCGAAAAGGGTTGCTTTAAGAAGAACGACAAAGTATGGCTGTATAATCCCAAGAAGCGAAAAGGTTGTTCTCCCAAATTGCAGCAGTTTTGGGAAGGTCCATACCTCATCATGGAGAAGATCAACGATGTCATCTACCGAATAAGCAAGATTCCGAGGGGAAAGCCGATGATAGTACACCATAACCGGTTGGCATCTTTCGAAGGTGACCACGACGTAGATGAAGAAGTGGAAGTAAACCAAGTCCAAGATGTGTTTGACCTCACGTTTGAGGAATTCATGGGTGCCTATGGAGGTACCGGTAAAGCGAGACATGGTGTTACCACTGAAGAAAAGCAAGATCTACTCGAGCTCCCCGATGACTACTCGCTGGCCCTTACCATCCCGGCCAGTATCAAAGACGCACCAGGGTTGGCATCCGTCTTTCGAAGGAAGTTTGGTCGAGTTGCAGAACTTCAATGCCAAGTGCCAGCTCCCGGTAAAACCTTGAAACTCCAAGATGCATCACGTTACCTTTTCTACCTGGTAACAAAAGACACTGCCCGTGACCAACCTACCTACCGAGATGTATGGGAAGCCTTACTTCAATTGAGAGGGCACGTACTAGAGTCCGACGTGCAAAAGTTAGCCATGCCAAAGTTGGAGTGCCGCCAATTAGATTGGAGGGTTATCCGAAATATGGTGGAGGAGATCTTTAAAGACACCGAAGTCCAGGTGTTAGTCTGTTGCAATCCGCATAGTTACTGGTGCGGAGAGAAAACCGTCCCTTGTCATTTTTATACAACTGGAAGTTGTAAAAGAGGGTCCAGTTGCCGATACCAGCATACCGTTCCAGTTCTAGTCCCAACAAGGTTCCAGGAGGAACCATCTTTTGAGAGGGGGGCAATGTTACGTAAAAATATGAGTCATAGTTTTAACCTTTAAAACATGTTTTTAATCTAATATGTTGTAGAGTTTACGAGAGGCCTCGATTTACCTGAGCGACCTTCCAGAACCGATGCGAGGGAAATCCAGTTGCCTTTACCGTTTCGCCATCGAAGGTTTTAGACTATTCGAGATAACGGCACTGGTATATAATAACGGAACTTTATTTGGAAGGGACAGTTAATAAAGAAGATTCGCGCTCGTGATATTATTGTTACGCTCGCCTACTAATAAATTATTGTGTATGTAGTGATAAATAAACTTATATTAATTATCGTGCCTTTTAATAAATTAAAGTAGGAACAAGATAATAAATTAGTAAAGACATTATAAATTAAAGACATAACAATTAATAAATTCACAACAATATGCTTTTTTCTCTATCTGCTAATTTGGCTTTTGGTAATTTGGCTTGACAGTACCTTATGTACAGTGAAAAAATACCGTAAATCCAATATAGACAAACACCGCTATTCCGCTTAATTTTCTTTAAATAATTATTTTATTATAATGTCTTTTGATTTTATTAATCTATAAAGTTTATCTTTCATTTTACTATTTTTATTCTAAAAATATTTGGAGCTCAACTGTTCATTTAACTTTGTATTTACTAAATAGTCTATCCTAATTTGAATTCAAAGTTTAATTTTCACATAATATTTTAATTCGCTTATTTAGAATGTTATCTGTCAGTTGGCAATTCTTGACTTCTGTCATTTAAATTTAATTCTAGAAAAAAAAGAAGTAGCTCTTCATCTATAAAAAGGTAGTTTGGAATGAAAATTCATTTTATATTCAAATCATCAAGGAAACTAAGTTCTGACAAAGGAAACTAAGTTCTTGGCTCTAGCTGGCTGTATACCATGTATCACAAAAAATTTATTTAAAATCCTTTATAATAGATATATAATTAAAACACCCAATTGGGAATCTATATTTCATCGTTGGGTAAGCCTTTCTACGGTTCAACGAGTGCTTTAACGCTTTTAGGGGACGTGTTTGCTAACCAGACGACCTGGCTCTGGAAGAAGAGGAACGACCACGGCACAAGATAACCGTTTCCTTGTGTTTCAGGCTTTACGAAACCGGACCTCAACTGCGGTTATGCATCGAAATCGTCTACAGGAAGTACGAAATTGCAATGTTAGCGTTGCAACAGTCAGGAAAAGACTTCGTTCTTCTGGACTATCTTCTCGGGTAATGGCTACAGGACCGTCACTTCGCCTGGCGCATCGAGTTGCACGACTATTTTTTGCTCGACAATACGCGCATTGGGGAATTAATGATTGGAGCAAAGTGTTATTCTCAGATGAATCCCGTTTTTGCCTAACTGGATCCAAAGGACGTGTAAGAGTTTGGAGGAGAACCGGTGAACGATTTTCACAAGCTTACATTGCTCCAAGAATGCCATTTGTTGGAGGCTCAGTTATAGCTTGAGGAGGTGTTTCTTCCGACTTCCGCACAGAATTACCCTTCATCGAAAATGGGTCCTTAACTACACGAAGGTACATTGCGGAGATTCTGGAAGTTTATGTTATGCCCACCCTGGCAGGGCTTGGAGAAGACGCCGTTTTTATGCAGGACTACGCGCGACCGCACTTTGCCAGGATCAGTATGCAATACTTACACGAGGTTGGAAGTACGAGGTTACCCTGGCCAGCTAGGTCTCCGGACCTGAATCCCATCGAACATCTCTGGGACGATTTGAAAAACGTATTTAAACCCATACACCTCCTCCTAACAACGCACAGGAGCTTAAGGACCTGTTAGTGAGAGAGTGGAATAACTAACATACCACAACATGTAATCCGGAGAAAAATTAAGAGTATGGCCACTCATCTGAAAGAGGTGATTAAAGCAAGGGGAGGCAATACACGATATTGGTCATTGAAATTTCACTGTTTTACCACGTTGTGTATTTTTCATTTTTTTTTTTTCGTATTTATGTCTGTTTTATCAACAATTTGGTTTGTTTTTTGCTTTTTCAATAAAAACAATAAAAAACCGTTTTTTTTTTCTTTCAAACCAAACATTGATGACAAATAAAAAATACACTAGCCTAAAAAATAGTATATTACTTTATGAGGCGGAGAAGCATGACTTTTCTTGACGCGGATATATAGAGGATTCAATCAGAAATAAGAACGATAATGCTCAAAAAATTTTAAACCCTCATGATTCGCCAACATCGGGAATGATTGCTGAAAGTTGTTCTTGACCATCAGTATCATCAACAATTACCAATGCGTATCAAGAGTCGGGAATATTTTTGCACGGTTGCAATTTTGAAAATGCCTCATTAACTAATTGTACTTTTAATATTACTATAAATAAAAATGATGTTTAATTGTTGTTAATAACATTTGTATTGTTGCTTTGTGACATGTTTCATATTGTTGATATGACAACATTTTTCTCTCCGCCGTAAAGAAATGGGAAAAAAACTGCTGCTGGCGGAGACATCAAACTTTGACAGGATCAAGTTAGACAAGTAATGTCATCATTATTTGACGTTTGAAGAAAAAAGGTTATTACTGCACCAGATGCAAAAATATTCAAGAAACTTGAAATTTCCAAGGTGACCCGGATTTTATGATCGCGAGTGTATATAAAAAGAATATCATTATCTTCCGGTAATTACATTCCAATTATTCATGTTTCTAATTTTTTTTATCTTGTTTTGCTTATGATCAGGTGATCAACAAATCCAAAAATATATCAAAGCATTTTTTTTAATTTAAATTTTACATTTGCCACTACAGTTACATTTTCTTTAATAAAATATTATAAACAACCTATTTTTATAACGAAAACTTATATTTCCTGTGAATGTCAGAGCGTCCATTAACCCTTTTGCTCTGGTCACGCCTCTGTTTTTAGCTCAAATCAATTGTGTGTAATTCATGTTTAATGCACAACATACACACAGCCTCGGTCCGTTTGCGTGAAGGAAAATAACAAACCAATAATAACACCTTCCAGTGTTAACCTAGAACGTCATTACGAAAGTACACAGTGTCTTATAACAGTTATTTTCACGGAACCTGTCATGTCATTCCGATTAGACTCGGTACGAATGTTACTTTTGATTTCTTTGTATGATTATATTTACTGGAACTTAAGTGTGAGTAATCAGATCGTATTTACTTTGTGAAATAAAAATATGTCGGAATAAAATTATTATAAGGTACTTAGCTGCTTACTTAATGGAGGTTTTCTATATATATTTTGGGGAAATGTTTTGCTTAGTTCACAAATCTTGCATATACTAATATAAACTGCGAACTGCGAGGAATAAGTTAGGGATATAGCTAAATATTAACCTTCCGTTACTCGCACCAATTTTCTGTGATCGAATACTCGCGCACGGTGTAGAAGACCGGGTCCGAAAAAATGGGTCAGTAATATTTTTTAATTTTCTTTTTTTTTAAATTGTGTACAATTATATTATTTAATGAATATATGATCACATAATTTTGTAGATATGCGTTTGTTTCAACATTATATTACTTGAATTACTATTCAATAATGAAAAGTTAACTAATTTTCATTGTTATCCATTTATATATACCAAAAACTTAAAAAAAAACATTGAATATTGTTAAGTTTGTTTACTAGGAACTTAATTAATTTAATACACAAAAAAATAAAAAAGAAACAGTAATTGTAACAAAAAAACAATAAGAAATATTAATTAAAATTTTCATAACATAAATTACATAATGATATAACATGTTCCAAACACAGATATTTTGTGCATATTTGGCAGTAATATTTTATTTTCCTATTTTTCCGCCAATGACAAACAGCACAGCGACCTTGAGTTCCAGGTGTTATGACTAGTATTTGTTCCCCTGCCAAGCCACATATCTCCCTAAGCCTCATTCTGATGGTTCTGGGTAAACTGGTAGACATAGCCCGTACTTTTTGGTAGTCACTGGTTAGTAACATCCAGAGTTGCAGTAAAAATTCTTTACGTGGTGTTTTAGATTCTTCATTTAGACTATTATAAACTACAAAAGAGTTTATTCCTGCTACATTCAACAAACTAGAAAAAGGAACCATGGGCCATCGTCTTGTGGCACGGGCGCAATTATATTGCGCGCATAATTTATCTACCACATCTAATCCGCTCTTCGTCTCATTATATGTAATTATCATCTCAGGTTTATTTGTGGTAGGATCAATATCATCTCCATGATGCATTGTAGAGATATGTAGGACGTTTTGATTTTTTTTTGGAATAAGCGAAACCAAGATGATTCCGTCATTAAATCCAAACATTGAAGAGCCAATGCACCTGCCGTTATTTTGTATAAATTCTAATGGCAACTGTTTTTTATTTTTTCAAATAGTACCCACTAAAGTTAGTTTTTTTTTTTCTTTAAGGCTATCAGCTAGAAGCACACTACAAAACAAATTATCTACAGTAACATTCCTATTAGATACTTCCATAAATATGTTCACAAAGTCTTTCTACTACGTCTTGCGTCGCTGTACTAACTTAAAAAGGGCCATTTGGTTGTTTTCCGACGTAAACTTGTAAGTGGCTGGTATAGAATTGTTTTGCATCGGAAATGGCAAAAATTTTTATACCACATTTATTCGGCTAGGAATATATTGTCTCAAACTACAATTTCCCCTAAAAGCTTCTAGTTTCTCATCTTTGGTAACATAACCAGAATGAGAAAAGCATTTTTTAATGTTGCTGTTAAATTTTTCTAACAATGTTCGTATTGGAGCCAGTTTATCTAATTGTATTCTTTCATGTCTCCTGTAAATATAATCAAATTGCAGACATTCGAAAAAAAATTAAAATCGAGGCCTACTCATTACAAGTCGAAAAGTTTCAATGCCAGTGCCATCGGTTCTCCAGAGATCCTGTAAATTCATGTGATTTGCTTTTCTAATACCAGTAAGATAAAGGAGACCAATTAGGGCTTTCATTTCGGCAATGTCAGTAGGTTTCGCATCTCTTTGTCTACTTTAGTCATTTGTAACACTCTGAATTTTTATATTTGTACAGTCAACAACTAGATTTAGCATTTCTTCATAAAAAATGCAATTCCAGATGTCAATAGGTGTTGAGTGAGTTTTAACAAATTGTTTTATAGCTGGCAATCGTAAAAATATATTGGTATTGCGTGTTCTTACATTCTTCGGTGGACAAAATTTTTTCCACTTTGTTAATTTATCTTTACTCATAAAGTACGGCTCCCTGAAACTAACATTTTCTTCCTCTGTTTGATCGGCTTTAAATTCCTGTTCAGTATCACTACATTCAGATCGTTCTTCTACATGGTCAATTTCATTTTGTTGATCATCATCTTCATACGTTTCCTCATCAGTCGATACTTCCTCAAATAATTTTAATAATCTCTTTTTCTCCTTCTCGTAATCCATATCTTCTTCTTCTTCTGGTTCCTTCTCCTATCGGAGGTTGGAAATCATCCTCGCTATTTTAATTTTATTGGCCGCGCTTCTGAATAATTCTAATGAGCTACAACCGAACCACTCCCTCAAATTTCTTAGCCAGGATATTTTGCGTCGTCCTGGGTTTCTCTTCCCTTGTATCTTCCCTTGCATAATTAATCTAAGTAATACGTACTTCTCGCCCCTCAGTATATGACCCAGATATTGAATCTTTCTAATTTTAACAGTTTTTATGACTTCACATTCTTTCTTCATTCTTTGTAACACCTCTATACTAGTTACTTTTTCAGTCCACGATATTCTGTGGATTCTCCTGTAGCACCACATCTCAAATCCATATCTATATACCTATAAATATACAAATATTTAAGCATTGAAAAAAATAAAAAGAACTTAAATCATCTTGCAGAGTAAAACTTTCAATGTCTGATCCAAAGCACAAAAATGTGTCCACAATAATCGCACCCGGTGTACCGGACCGTATTGACTAATAATAAAATTATAACGCTCTTTTTTACACTACACACAGACTTCAACGATAAGTGACCGACGACTGAAGAGGTACATGAAGCAGCAATTCCAAGTCCCCACTACAATCAGAGTTACTGGAAATTATTTATAAGGCCGGTCTCATACACCGTGCGCGAGTAACGGAAGGTTAAATAAATAATGATATAACAATTATACAACTGTATAAATCAATTTAAGTCACTTATCTACAACAACAATGAGCACTAGGTTTTTGTTTTTTTATTCAAAGAAACAAATAATTAAATTAAATTAAATTTATAATTTGGGTATAGTTTATTACACCATGAAACTGAGCCGAAAAATCACTTGAAAAATCGACAATTTACTGAGCACTATTTTTTTAACGCTTAGTCGCACACCACGTTTAGATTTTTTTGACAGTTACTTACAAACGGTACTTTTAAGTCCGCATTATTTTATTGGTCATAACTTTTTACAATAATCTATAAGCGTTGTTTGTTTCCAAGTATCCTTTAGAATACCTACAATCTTATTTTGTATTTAAATCGAAAACGTTTAAATCAAATTTGAAGTATTAAACATCAGCTGATGATCATTCAGCAACTTAATCAAAGGTTAAATTCAGTAAGCTATACTTTAAAAGTATTATCACAATATTTAAAACAAGATGAGTTTAAGAAAAATTATTTTTCAAACTTTTAATCATTGGTGCGTTATGAGGCAATTTTTATGGTAGAAACAATAAACTTGATAAAATAATTTTCTGCCAGAAACGAGCGCTCAGAATTATTAAAAAATAAGATTTAGAGCATCTTGCATCTTCTATAATAAACATCTGTTTAAAATGAACCTACCTATATACACATAGTTATAACAACAGAAAGATTGCGTATATTTACCCCATTCACAGATTGACTGTGATAGATAAAGCTGCCAAATAATTGCATGAGATTCTTTAGTAAATTGTCTCATGGCATTAGAGTAATGCCAGAATTAACTTAAGTATATAAAAACTATACATAAATTACTATTACAGATTGAACCATATTGGCATATGACTGGGTCATAAACTGCGAATATGGAAAAAGTATAACCCTCTGCGCTTTTGCGGATGATCTCGCTGTGCTGATAGCTCGGGTTAAGCCTGATCTCCGATT
The DNA here is from genome assembly GCF_040954645.1 of Diabrotica undecimpunctata. Classification (NCBI taxonomy): domain Eukaryota; kingdom Metazoa; phylum Arthropoda; class Insecta; order Coleoptera; family Chrysomelidae; genus Diabrotica; species Diabrotica undecimpunctata. Next base: position 95,859,133 of record NC_092811.1, read on the forward strand.
TCGGGTAAGACATACTGGCAACGTCGTGAAGGACTGGATGACAGACCACGAACTAGAACTTGCAGCAGAGAAGACTGAAGCCATCATTCTAAAGGGTAAAAGGACAAGACAAGGGATGGAACTCGAATGTGCAGGGGTATGCAACTAACAAACTAACATCAAAGAAATGCGTCAAATATCGGGTAGTAACACTACACCAATATGGCGGATGGGGAGAACATATACGGGTGGTAGCCCAGAACGTAGCGAAGAGTGCGGCTGCGATAGGGAGGGTCATGCCTAACATTGGAGGACGCATATTAGAAAGGAGGAGGGTCTTACCCGGTGTTGTGCAGTCAGTCATCCTTTACGCGGCACCAGTCTGGAGTGAGGCGATAGAAATACCAGCCTACCAAGGGCTCATAATACGAGTAGACAGAACAAGTCTGCTCCGAGTAACATGCGCCTACAGGACTGTATCTGCGGCGGTCTTGTGGACTATCACGGGTTGTGTTTCTCTGCATGTGTTAACAGTAGAAAGGAGACATTTGTATGAGAGAAGAGAATATTTGACAGTAGCCATAAAAAAAAAGAAAGGGAAAGATCAATAGAAAGGTGGCAAGAAGAGTGAAATAACACGGAATATGTTGCTCAGTGGACCAAGATTCTGATCCCAAGTGTAAGGGAATCACAGGCGACTGGATTAATTTCTGACGCAAGTAATCACAAGACATGAATGTTTTAGGACATGTCTTCATAGATTTAGAAAGACAGATACAGATAAACGCCTATACTGTGAATACTCTGACACTCTTACTCACACAATGCTGAAGTGGAATATATAGACAGTGGAGAGAAACAGAATGTATAGAGAAATAGGTATGAGCCCTGTTACTTTGAAAGATATGATTGCGAAGTTGACGGGAAGTAAGAAGGGATGGAATTTTGTATATAATTACATTCGAACAGTAATTAAAAATAATAAAGAAGAAGAACAACACCAGCGGGACCATCGACAGAGATAAAATATAGATAAGAGAAGGGAGTGCTCCGAAAGTGTCGTCAGCATTACAGCGTCCATCCCACTTTCGAAGTACGACGTCCGAACGTGCAATAGTCAACTGCGCATAAGTAGAATAGGGTGGTTGAATCATACAAGATAATTGACTGTATGAATTGAAATATGTAACAGGATTTCTGTAATTTTTTTGATTTTAACGTGTATTGTGCTCTGCCTATATGTGTATGCCTTTGTATATATGTATTTTCAATTTTAACAGATCAAAAATTTTCAAACACGCCTGGAACAACGAACACAAAATACAATGAAAAGATGCCTTAATAATCATGAAAGTAACAGACATCAACGAGAGAAAGATCAAAGAAGCAGCCCTCATCCTACTCAATAGAGAAAAATGTGTAGCAAACCTATCAGCAGAATGTAGCAGGCGTTGTTTGCCAATATTAAAAGCGTCGCGAAAGAGCTGACAAAAGTAGATAATAAAAAGCTTCTTGTTCACAATACTTAACGAAGACCGCGTTGCTCAAGTCAGGAAGCTTTATTGGGGGCGGGGGTAAAGATATAGATGGTAGAAAAGTACAGATTAAAGACAGATAAATAAACGATAGAAAAAGCAAAAAACACGAAATACAGCTATAATCTATTTCTAATGAGTGTAGAGTAATAAAATCTCATGAAGTATTCAAAAGCGCTACAGGGTAATCCGTCAATAATCCGTCAATAAATTCCGTCCGCATTGCAAAATTCTGTCGTTTCATAAAGAGCAGGTAGGTATCACCCTGTTTTAAGGGATTAGTCCATTGTTATCGACAGATAAACACAGCCAGAGGCGCGCTAGTGGGTTAATTGACAAAAGAATATGCATTCTTAAAAATCATATTAAAGGAAATAAAAATGTAATAGCAGAACAGTGTTATTAAAAAAATATAAAATGTAACAATAAAATATATACGAACCGAAATCGGGAAATACTCACAAACACACACGAATGAACTTTACATATTGAAACACTTGTGGGGAGTTTAAATCAATTTATTCACAAAAACTACAAAAACTTTACTGGATACGTTATTACAATTCTACATCACTATAGTCTTCATCCGAAGAACTGTCATCATCCCCTGGTGTTATAATTATAGGGTCAACCACCTGATCGACCAAGTTGTCCAGTTCCCACATTTTATCTTCCTCTTTTAAAACATGCTGGATTGCTTTTTGCCAGTTTTCTGATGTGATTTCCATAATGGCTTGATCAAACAATACCTTGACATCTTTCATTTTAAATGTGGTATTGTGCCTTGCAACATATCCTTTAACTTGTGCCCATATAAGTTCTATGGGATTTAATTCGCAATGATATGGCGGTAGGCGTAGCACAGTTACTTTATACTTTTCTGCTACATCTTTTACGGCATATTTTATGAAGCGAGATTTATGTTGTTTTACTACGGCTAGTAGTTCCTTCTTTATTGAATTCGTCTCAAATTGAATACCTTTATTTGACAGCCAGTTAATAATTTCTTGCTTTCTCCAAGCTGAAGTTGGTACCTTCTCTATGCGCCTTGAATGGTAGCTTGCATTATCCATAACCACGACCGAATCAGCTGGAAGAAATTTTAACATTTCCCCGAAGTAGTCTTCGAAGACATCCGAATTCATGTCCTCATGATAATCTCCCGTCCGACACGACTCAAAGCTTAACAAACCTTCTTTTAAAAATCCTTCTTCGCTTCCAATGTGAGCAATTATAAGCCTCTTCCCTTTTCCCGAAGGCACTTTAATACCCGTCGAAAGGCCTTCTATGAAAGCTTGGCGAGCACTTGTTACATTTTTATCTTGCCACATTTTTTGGACTATATAACCTTCGTTTATCCACGTCTCATCAAGATAAAAAATTTTCTTGTGCTCTCTGCGGTACTGTTTTATAGTTCTCAAATATTTTCGTCTCCAGCAAATGATTTCATCACTTTCCAGTAATAGTGCCTTTCGATTGTGCTTTTCCCAGGAAAAATTCATACTTTTTAAAGTTTTCCATAAAAGTTTTCTGGATATCAAAGGAATATCGTTATCTTGGCTTATCTCCATTAGTATTTTGTCAAGGGTGGGTATTTCCTTTTTAAAATAAAACGAATGAACTTTTCTTCGAATGTCACGTTTGGTGTCTTCACCTAAGATTTTTATTGGTCTTCCTGATTTTCTCTTGCATGGACTTAACTGGCCTGATATCTTTCTTTCTCGCAATAATTTAAAAATCGTGGACTGTCCAATTCCAGTCATTCGGGCACATCGCTCAACACTTTCTTGCACAGACAAACTAGGGTGATCGTGTTTTATGCAATCATATACATTTAAAATTATAAATTTTTCACTAACAGATAGCGGAGAATTTTTTACACCTCTTTTCTTTGGAGTAAATGTCTCCATTTTATAACTTTTTCACTATTTCTATATCACAATATTACTGTACGTTTAATTGGTGTAGTAACAATTACTAACTCGAATGTCGAATGTCGAATGATAATAATAAAATAAAAGAGGGATTATAATGAAAGTGTAAGTAAAACCTCATTACGCGTTATTAGTCTTCATGTTGATTTATTTTAGTTCTTAGTAATATTAGGAGGTGCGTCATACCCTTATCAGTTTCTTCTAATGCTTTTATTCGTTCAGTAAGGAAGTGAATTTGTTTTTATAAATAAAAATGTAATTAGCTTTAATGACCATATAATGGAATACGAGTTTGAAGAATAAGTTAATCGAAAAATTAAATAAAATTGGTTATCACAAAATATCCAAAATATGATATTTTGAGGTACATCAATTTTTGACGACGAAGTTGACATCCGTCCATTTGCCTACGCCCATGACGACACCGAAATTCAGGCAAATTTTATGACACTTCATGATTTATTACTCTACACTCATTTGAAACCAATTATAAACTGCAAAACAAAATGGGTGCCAATGAGTTTTAGCCTAAAACTCCTGAAGTAACTCTAGATTCAATAAATTAAACGAAATATTTCTGTCAAAGACATCAGAAAAACACGTCACAAAACATATATCAGCAAATTATTAATAAAAATCATAATAATCATATTTACCCATCAGCTGAAGCAAATTATAATATTTATATTCTTATGTCGGAAATTAACAAACATGGTATTTAGTAAATATACAAAAATTATAATAAACATTGTTGTCAATAATCTTATAATTAAAGTAGGTTACATCTCTTAAAATAATATAAACTCAAAGAAACATAAGCTAATTTAATCACCTCTTAGAATGTCTCAAAAAAATTATTTAAACAAAATATCTAAAATATGAGCTGTAGTCTTGTAAAAAAACGTAAAATTTTCTGTTTTTGTCTAAAATGTGGTATACAAAAGAATAATACATAACATTCTTTTCATCGCATGAAAATATATTCATTTTAATAATGAAACTAAATATGAATTAATCAAAAAATCTTTAAAATAGATGGCCAAAATAAATAAGTCAATAAATACATTATTAGTTCGATGACACTCATAGAGAACATCTCATACGACCAAAGTAGATGGGCTTCGGTTGCATTTAAATGGACCAAAAGGTTGGTGATGTCAAAAAAATTCCTTTTTTAAATTAACCACAATGAAAAAATGTTGTTAACCCCGTCAACACAAAACAGATAGTAAAATATGTCTGGGAGTGCGCAACGGCGTAAAGTGAATTGTCAGTCGGAAAACGATATCTTAATATTGCAATTAATTAAAAACGGAGAATCATCAACTTACCATATCGTCGGTATACTACGAAAACCAGGTAAATGACAAATTTTAAAATATTGAGTTAAGTATACCAAAATTTTCAGCTTTTTCCGCTCTACATACAGGTAAAACCCAATAAATGATACGACTTACCATTCAGCAGATAATTTGTGTAATAAACAAATAAGTTACACCTAATCAACTTTTAATTTTCAAATAAAACAATATATCGCTACTTATTTCCATAAAATTAAAGTTCTGTTGCATGTAAAACAAAGTAAGCCCACATATATTATTATGCCGGACAACAATATATTTCTACTACTGCAAACCATATTCAGTAAAAAGGTGATAAGTGTCTTTAATACATTTTACGTGTATGATTTATTAAAATTTCTCTTTCATATCGACTAGTAAAAACCTTTAAGTACACTTACTTCATTCTACCTGAAAACGGGTTGAGTTAAAATTTAGAAATGGTTACTAAGCTAAACCCATAAATGATCTTTATAACACATACACAGATAGAATAACTGAAGACAGCAGTTCAATTCTTGATGATTCTGAGAACAATATAGTCTCAATGATGGAATCCATTTTTGATAGTGACTTTTCAGATGTAGACCCCACATATCAGCCAAGTGAAGAGGGATCGCTCTCTCTAGGAAGTCTATATGATTTACACACTTTGATAGCCTAAATGATGAGAAAAAAGATACTGAAATAGGTGCACCCACGAACAATTTAGTGTCAACTGAAATAGCTAGTTGGATATTAAATCTACTTCTTGACAAAGTATGGAAAGACGTACGTCCACTAAAACGTTGGAGAAAAGCTAACCCCAAAGATTGGGTAATAAATGTCGCAAAAAGGAGGCGTGCTGAGGGTTTGCCTTATAAGATAAAAAAAGACCATAGACCAGCAATGCCAAAACCAGTTAATTGTTCAGAGTGCTTTTACAAATGTGCCAGTTATTTCAGCGAAGATTACAGACAAAGACTATGTCGTGATTATTGAAAGTTAGAATATATAGGCCAGAAACATTTTCTTATTGCACGTATTAAAAAGGAGCCACCAAAGAGAGTCGTTGCAGTTAGTTGAAGTTTAAAAAACCACGTGCATTTTCCAAAAAGTGTTACTTTTCTTTGAATGGTCAAGACATACAGGTATGTGAGAAATTTCTTTGTAAGACACTTTGTATATCAGCGTCGTTAATACAAGATGTTGTAAGAAAAACTGGTATTCAAGGCTGTTATGCAGATACTGATAAAAGAGGCAAGCATACACCGCCAAATAAAACAAGCAGTAAAACCCGAAAAATCGTGAAGGCTCATATTCAATATTTTCCAACCATGGGCCCACATTATATTCGCCAAAGTTCAAAGCGTAGATATTTGGACAAATATTTAAGTATAAGAAAAATGTATAAAAAATGTTTTTATAAATGACTATGAGCAGAAGAAACTGGAAGGTGTTAGCGAAATTACATATCGAAGAATATTTTCTAACGACTATAATTTAAGCTTTTTTGTTGCTAAAAAAGATCAATGTTTAGTTTGTAATAAATATGATAGGGCTAATCCAACTGACAAATCGGATTTAGAAGACAGTTACAGAGAACATCAGAAAAGAAAAGAAGTATGTAATCTTAAAAAACAAAATGATAAGAAAATACTGCATTACCAAATGCAGCTTACTGTTTTGACTGGTCAGAAATTAACCGTAGACAAGGAAGTTCTGAAATAGAAAGCATTATACTCCACTACTTATTAAAATGTGTTCCAGAATATGTAAGTGAAATTATTAGAAAGTTTATTTTCTGATACCTGAAGAGGACAGAATCCGTTTAAATATGATTGAACGCAAATTTTTAGAGTCTGGACATTCCTATATGGAAGTTGACTTTATGCAGAGTAGTAACGAAACCGCTAAAAAACACAGATCTATCTATGGGATGCCAGATTACTTGTCTGTTTTTCAAAATGCAAGAGGAAATAAAAATATCAAGGTTGATGATAAAAAAGTATGTATAGAACCATACAAATGTAAAGAATTTAAATACTACGACTTTTATAATTTAAAAAACTTATCACACACTTTAATTAAAAACCGGACAAAAGACCAAAACGGCGAAAAAATAATGTGGTTGAAGATAAAAAGAATGAGATTGGTGAAAGAAGAGACAAAGAGGATCTATTTTAATTATGACATCAACAAGCTTCAATTATTTCCTTACTAATACTGCACGGCAGTCAACAAGAAAAAAGCACGCCAAGTTATCAACTAATTAAAGCAATCTTGGAGAACTTAAGCGACTTTATGATGCACATTTGCCAATTAGCATAGCAAAAAAAAAAGATTTGGTACAGCTATGTGATAAGGGAGTGATACCAGAGGAATATCACGGGTGGTATCGTAATTTGAAAACGGGAAATGATGTAACAGACATCTTGCCAGAGCCTGCTTTCAGTGACGAATCTGACGAGGAAGCCTCATAATAATAATATTGTTATTATTATATTCGAAATAAATTTGATTTTTTCTATAAAACTGCCTGTCATTCATATAAATAATAACTATAACTACACACAGCTGTTAATAAAATTTTCAGGGAAAACCAGTTAAATGTCCTAAATATCGACTAATACCTTAAAACATTGCTATTACCTAGTAAAAGCCTCATATCTCGATCACAAAACTGGACAATATTATACTTGGTTTATTATATTTGTGTTAAATATGTTATTTGAAGAGTAATTGATTTATTTAGATTTACAGGTAAAACCAGGTAAGTGATAGCATTTTCAACTTAAATTTAGGATTAGTCAGATAGGTGTCTCAACTTTTTCAAACTAATGATAGAATATCATTTCAGATATATGCATCTTTCACTAGAATACCTAATATCAAAAACAAGCTGACTGCTTAATTCACAATATAAAACTAAACTTTAAAAACGTTTTTTCTCGATTTCGGTATTCCGACATTTACTTGGTTTTCGCCGTATACCGACGATATGTGCGAGTAAAAAAAACTTTACGCTACGTAAATATCAACGTCTGAGTGCATATTGATTGGAGACAAAAAACGACCCGAGATAAAATCAAGTCGTACGACTCTTCTTATAACTTTTTCATGAGAAACATATTTCTTAGTTCCTGAGATTTTATTTGAAGTAGATATTTCACATTCAGTACTAATTTATTATCCAGAAAAGGTGTAGATACACACAATTATACGCTTTCGAAACGATCTCGTCAGAACTTAAATTAATAAAAATTAAATATAGAACAAATAGAATAAATTAAAGAAAGTTAAAGGGAATTAACATGTTTCGAAAGAAGAAGTCAACAACAAGAATATACCAACACCAGCGAATTATTAAGAATCATACACAGTACACATGCAACATACAAACACAATACGAACGCTTATCCATGTACAATCGTTTAAGCACGTACAAATAATGAGAAACACGCGTAATAATCAGAATTTTGAAATTCCATGGGGCATAACATCTACTCTCATATCTTCTTAGCCAAGCATGGCTGTTGCCTATGACACCGAGCCCAAGTGCCAAGTAAGTTAACACGTTCAATGCCGATAAGAATATCGGAAAAACCGGTACCACTGTATTACTAATATGGAGATAAAAATCAATAAAAATTAGGCCGATGACTCAACAGTTGAGTTATGTAACTAAACCAATATTACAATCTAAATTTAGAAATAAAAATAACATACATCAATAATATAAACTTATGTATATTGCATATTAAACAACAACAAATTTAAAAAACCATGAAAAATGTTTTAATTGATAGGATGAAATAGTTCGAAGCAGTCTCCAAGGGAAAGCCCAGGCTTATCGGGACACCAAGCACAAAAAAATTTAGTATTTTTACGTATATTATTTTCATAGCATATTCTTCATCATTTCTCCATTTGTCTTCCCTTGTAATCAGAATGGTATTTTTTTTTAAGTTGAGTAGTAGAGCTCTGAAGATTATTTTTTTCTACATCGGCAGGTCTTTCCTCAAGTTCTGATAGTAAAATCTTTATAATGCCATGTTAGTAAGTAATATGTTATATAATATAAATAATACGTTATAATGTAAGTTATAACAGTTAGAAACTGTTTAGTAAAATCGTTGACATTATATGAATGCCAAGTTTTTTGTACCATCTAATCGCTTTCCGTTCACTGACATAATATGATAACATCTGATCTTTGCGATCAATCCCTAACATGTATTTGTTATACTGCATAATAGTATTCAGCTTTTTGATAATTTATCTTCTCTTATTCTGTAGACTAATCATTTCACTGCTAAATTCTGTAGAAATAAAATATATTCCTCTCTTGTCCCGCCACTTTCCAATTGCGACTCCGTCAGCATATTTAGTTATAACTCCCCCTTTAGTCAATTTTGTGTTTTTAACTTCTGTCGGGATATCTTTTCTGTTTAATCTTAACGTGTCTGGTAAGTTTTTTTATCAGAAGTTCTTTACTGAGAGCAAGGCTGTTGTAATAATTCTCCATAAACAATGAATACCCTTGATAAAATATGGTCCATCTGGTTCAGTTAACATATACAGTTTCATTCCTAATTAATGTCGCTTGTTCTTGATACAGTGTGGAAACCACTTATGGAATAAAATTGTTTGTGTCCTTATTTTGGAAAATAATAAAAAACGTTGAGATACCTTAACTTTTAAATTTAAATGTGCGCTTTTTAAACATAAATTTGAATTTACAGGGTGATCCACGCAAGTCTGGCTTAGTCCATAATCTGTATGAAACATCCTGTATATTTTTATGTTTTTAAAAGCTCCTTAACAACCTGGTCTCGACGAACTATATCATGTAGGGTCTATTATGAATAATACAAGGTGAAATTTTGAAATTAAGTATAATTTTCTTCAAGACAATTAATTCATAGAATACCCGAGGTAATTGATTGGATTACATTAAAATAAATGCTCAAAATGTTCTCCAATTTATTGTTGGCAATAACACAGTCTCCTATAAACTCGTCTCGAACTTTGTTTAAAGTTTAAGGTGAAATATTCCGTATTTCTGTAGTTCTCCTTTCTTTGAGGTCTTCAATGCTAGTTGGTTGTGTTGCATATACTTTGTTCTTGAGATAACCCCACAGAAAAAATCCAAAGGCGTAAGATCTGGCGACCTAGCTGGCCACTCAATAGTACCCCTTCGTCCAACCCATTTATTGTAGATTTCATTCGAGTAATTTCTCACCATTAAAGCATAATGGGGTGTTGCACCGTCTTGCTGGAACCAGACAGTTTCATACGGTACAGTCGGATCTATTGGATTGATATATAAGTTAGCCAACTGAGGAAGAACATCGTCTCTTAACATGCTTAAATATTTTTCCGCTGTCCACTTACCATCTTCAAATATAGGACCAATAATATGATCTCCTACTTTGAAGTTTGCTACTTAAACTTGACTTCTAGAATTCTCCCCGCAACCCATCATCATTAAAATCTCAATTCGGTGGGTCTCAGTCAAATATTTCATTTTTATTTTTGCAAGAAATTAGCTTTTAATTAGGAATTTATTATTTTAATGTAAAATGTCTACACACCAACAACTGATCAATAACAATCCGCATTATTTACCGATTTAGTTTAATTAGCAGACCATCTAGACAGTTTTTACTTATTCATGACAAAAAATGTTAACACGGTTACTAAACAAAAATTTTTCCCAAAATACTGACACTTAGAGTAGAAGTGTATTGTCTGTATTTAGCTAATTTAAAATAATACCATAACACGTGATAAATTATTAATTTCAAAATTTCACCTTGTATTATTCATTATAGACCCTACATGATATAGTTCGTTGAAATCAGGTTGTTAAGAATATTTTAAAAACATAAAAATATACAGGGTGTTTTATTAAAAATAAGGATTATGGACTATGCCAGACTTGCATGGATCAACCTGTACATTTAAATGTATGTTTACAAAGCGCCCATTTAAATTTAAAAGTTAACGTGTCCCAGAGTTTTTATTATTTTTATAATAAGAACACAAACAATTTTATTCCATAAGTGGTTTCCACACTGTATATATTGTCTAAATGCTAAGCGCTCTCGTCAAAGAACCATTAACTCTGAGACATTGTCTTAGACACTTACATTGTCTAAGGAAAGCTGTTTATTTGGATAATAGATTTGGTCAATTCGTTCATTTAAAAAAATCCTGTAGCCACCCAATTTTATTCATGCGATCCTTATAACCTGGCTGGCCTACTTGTGGTGTTGGTGAAAAATTCAAACATCTTAAGACTGTAAAAAAACGATTTCATACACTGTCTAAAACATGGAAGATTGTATAAGTTATTTGTTTTCCAATAATCTTAAATACGATTCAATTGAATATTGTCCATGTGTAACCATAAACCCAAAAATACTTTTAGTGATGAAACGGTTAACGGTTTCTAGATAGTTATTCTGGAATGCTCTTTTGTTTTTTCGCTCAAAAAGAAATTTTCAGCGTACGTATTGGTTTCCGCCACTATATGTTCATCAGTGAAGAATAATTGGAAAAAGTCATACGAGTTACCTGTAAGTAAACTGGTTTTAGCTCAGGTTTACCAGAACATTGAAATTTATTAAAATTTGGTAAATTACTCCATAACAGCACATTATTTATGTTACGTATATTTTCATTTGAACGAGATGTGAATGGTTAAGATTTTCTAAATTAGTTTCATCTACGGCTTCTTCTTCGTAGGAACTTAGCTCATCATCATCGGGTTCATAGTCACTCCCACTTTCTGAAAATATTCCGCTATCACTATCAGATGATTTCAGCAATTCTTCCCCCCGATACGTTTCTGAACGTTTTCTATTCAGAGAACTAAAACAAGTAAGGGTGACAGACATGATGGAAGAAAAAGCCAGTACAAAGTTTGCTGAGCTAGTGAACCACCCAAGCCCGATACTGCCAGAGGTAATAAGATATGATGCATTCCATCGATGGAAGCATAAAAGACCAAAACAGCAATTCTGTCCAACAAGTCTAAAAAACTGTAGCTATCGTGTCGTATCAACAGAAGACAACCCAGTACATAGCACTGGCAATTTTTATAATGAGTAATGATATTACTTTTCACACATCTCTCAAAAAAAATACAAAAAACTTAAAAAAACGGCTTCGGCCACCAAAAAAAATTACAAAACTACTAATAAAAAGGCGAAAGCCACCAAAAAAAAATTAACAAAAGACCCTAAGCCCGGGCACGAAGCCCTAGGCCCATATCCTCGAGCGCCAAGTCGCCGAACTGGGAGAGCCCGGAGCGGAGACTATGGGCCCGAGCAAGCAATTTCGTCGTTTCGAGGAAAGGGATGGTCTGAGTACAAGAGTTAATCCTCCTCGCCCCAATGAATTGTAACACCTGAGTGTAATTTTTAAGGGATGTAAAAGTCTCACAGGCTGGATTAAATTAAATTGCTTGCTTGCTTGAGCAATTATTATAACTGCTGTTCAGATAAATTACATAGGTTTATAGGCTTTTAATAGTCCCTTCGAGCACTTTTAGGTACAGATGCAATTTCACCGTTTATATTGAATGCATCTCACAAACTATTTAAAAACCAGAACTGTAAATATCTTTTAAAAATATCTAGTAATAGGCCGAAGAAGATTAAAGATTGAAGATTTAGATCCAGACATAGAGATACGTAGCAGGATTGAGCAAGCCAGAACAGCATTTACTAATATAAGAACCTTGATAAGCAACAGCAGCCTTAACTTAGCGCTTCGATGTCGCTTTGTAAAATGTTACATTTACTCCATACTGCTATATGATGTAGAAACCTGAACCATAAAGGCCAATGTGATGAACCGATTGGAGGCCTTTGAAGTTTGGATATTTACAAGTCTACTTAAAATTCCCTGACAGATCACATAACAAATGTCGAAGTATTAAATCGAATGGTCAGAGAACGAGAATTGCTGCCAATAATAAAAAGAAGAAAAACTGCTTATCTGGGTCATAAACTTCAAAATTCCAAGTACCAGCTCTTAAAGCTTTTTATGGAAGGGAAGATAGAAGGAAAACGGGGCATCGGAAGAAAGATATAGACACCATAAGAAGAAGAATACGCCGAAATAAAATACACCACACTTCTTGAAGGCCTAAGCTATACTGAATCAAATATATCATACAGTGCACTTGACCTAAGAGTTGAGTCATCGGCCTGTAAGTAGAAACTGACATGACTCAACTCGTGAGGCATCGGCAGTCAACGAGTTAACTTTTAATTTTTTGAGATGTAACCTTAACTATGGACGTTACACACTCTTTTAAACAAAATTCTTTAATATTCTTTTTGGAAACGATTTCCGGAGTGGAAATCAAAACGTCAAATTTAAGAGTCAATAATGTATCTTTAATTACAAGGAATTGTTGCTTAATCCTATGTAAACTCAATATTTAACTTAACAAAAATATTGTAAAATGACGAATCCAAGATATAGAAGAGAGCGCAGATAGAGAAACTTACAATCGTTTAGAGGATGCTAATATTACCCAGTCAATTAGCCAAAATTTAAATTCTCCGCTATATGTATACAGGGTGTTTTAAAAAGGTATGTTATAAATTGTATCACGTATTTCGGGGACAAAAATAAATTGATTGAATCCAACTTACCTTAATACAAAAGTGTACACAAAAAAAGTTACAGCCCTTTGAAGTTACAAAATAAAAATTATTTTTTTGCGTTATCTCCTAGACTACTTGACATTTTGTAATAAAAATGGATACGTTACTTTCTTGTTCTGAAAGCATTTGCCATACAAAAGAAACAACAAAATCTAAGCGCACAGAAAAAATTTAGGGAGGGTGTGCAGCCCTAAATCCCCCCAAACTTTTGAGTACGTTCAAATCAAATGAATTTTGTGGCATCATTAGTTTAACACATTATTTTTAAAACTTTTTTGCCTCTTATCACTTTTTCGAAAAACTAGGTTTTTCCTAGTTGGCCATAAAATTACAATTAGTTTCTACAGATACAATAATTACAAACAGTTCCATCAATAATAGTCAATAATTTGAAGCTATCATTTATTTTGTGAATAAGATTAATATTAAAAATTTTGATATTACAATGGCCTACACATTTCAGGAAATGTATATGCATTTAACTTTGAGTAAGTTGGATCAGATTAAATTATGATTTTAATAAACTATCGGGAATATCGTAAGTAAATGTCAAGGAAATAGTGCAGCAGCCGCAAGGCGTTATGCAGTAAAATACCCAAATCGAAATACACCCGACAGACGATTATTTCTGACCATTTATCGTCGTTTACGGAAAACAGGTACATTCCAACCGCAAGTTTCTGGCAATAGTGATCGTCCAATAATGGATGCAACTGATGAAGACATTTTAGAAATCATTAAAGAAGTCCCTGGAACAAGTACAAGGGTAATAGCTGCTCAAATAAGTGTAAGGGTTTGGAGGCGTTTGAAGGATCAGCTGCTTAAACCCTATCACTTAACAACGGTTCAATAGTTATTGGTTGAAGGTTATCCTAAAAGGATTGAATTTTGCGATTGGTTGTTAACGGAAAACACTCGAAATGTTAATTTTATTAGAAATGCTACCTTCAGTAGAAATGGAATAACAATCTATCATAACGAGCACATTTGGGCCGACGAAAATCCTCACGCCAAAAAAAAACGACTCATCCAAAGAACTTTCAAAGTTAATGTTTGGGCAGGAATTGTGGATAACAATCTAATAGGCCCAGTATTTCTTCCCAACAATTTAAATGGTGATAATTATTTGCAGTTCTTGGCAAACGATTTACAAGAGTATTTGGAAGAAGTGAATATTGCAATAAGGCAAAATATATGGTTTCTACAAGATGGCGCTCTACCGCATTAGAGTAATGAAGTCCGGGAATACCTTTGCAGGCAATATCCTGGTCGGTGGATTGGAAGGGGTCGTGACGAACCTATTTCTTGGCCACCCAGAAGTCCAGGTCTTAACCCCATAAACTTTTGCTTTTGGGGGTTTATGAATGAGAAAGTGTATTATGTAACAATAGCGGACGAACAACAACTGAGGGTTAGAATAATTTAAGCAGCAAATCAATTTCGTCAGAAAAATATGATTTTTCAGTGCATTCGGTTTTCCTTATTAAAACGATACCGAATGTGTATTGAAGAAAATGGGGGTCATTTTGAACATTTATTGTAATATCATATTTATAGAGGTTATAGACATTTTTTGTACTTAGGCCATTTATTGCACGTAATTTTTTAAAGGTTAATGAAAAGGGCCGTAACTCAATAAAAACTGTTTTTTGAAAAAAGTGATAAAAGGCTAAAGATAATGTGTTAAACTAATGATGCCACACAATTCATTTGATTTGAACGTACCCAAAAGTTAGGGGGATTTAGGGCTGCACACTTCCCTTAAAATGTTTCTGTGTGCTTAGATTTTGTTGTTTCTTTTTATGACAAATGCTTTCAGAACAAGAAAGTATGTGTCCATTTTTATTACAAAATGTCAAGTAGTTTAGGAGATAATGCAAAAAAAATAATTTTTGTTTTGTAACTTCAAAGGGCTGTAACTTTTTTTGTGTACACTTTTGTACTAAGGTAGGTTGGATTCAATCAATTTATTTTTGTCCCCGGAATGCGTGATTTAATTTGACATACATTTTTGAAATACCCTGTATAATCTGTAAGTAAATGTTTTATTAATCACTCCGTGTGATCTAATCATAGCAAGTATACTGACACATTTCAGGATCTGCTTTTTACATAAATATCTTCCCTTTTTTAATTGAGTATTTTCCATGTATCCTTTTTATGATCATAATTATGTAGTCATTATTTCCATTTTGTCTTTTTCACCGCGTGATAAAAATCATTTTAAATATGGTTACGGTGTAATGATAAGGCCTGTAATAATAGGCACTATATAAAAATCAGTGTAACTGGTGATAAAAAACAAAAATGATCCGGACTTCGTCAGATTTTTACCCGATATGTCACGAACATTTAAAACTGCTCTTTAATTTGACGGTTTATGAGGCATGGATTTGAAAATAAACACAGTAGCGTATCTTTTATGTATTAGTGAGTTCATATTTTAGTCTAATATTCGTTAATTTTTTTAAAATTACAAAATATCTGTTAATTTAATTACAATAAGCAAACGATTTATCAGATAAAATAATTAAAAAAAAAATAGAAATAGTTGCAGAGGCGAACTTTTCTTATGTTTTAATTTTACAATTAAATTATTTTTCACGATGGGAACATCAACAAATGTTTCTAAAGTACACTTTACACTACATGATTTTATCATATGACAATATCATTAGAGATTTGTTATAATTCCTCGTTTCTATGATGTTTTAAAAAATCGTGTTTACACTGCATTATAGGTTATGACTTATGATATGAGTGACAATGAGTGAGGTATACAGCAGTAAGAAAAAAAAAGATCAGACGCCTTTGGGCTCGCTGGTGGCTCTTACGAAGAAATCGTGGACAGGGTATATCAAATTTAGTGTTAATATTCTTCTTCTTCTTCTTAGCCTTCTGTCGTCTATGTTTGGACATAGGCCTCTCCCAACTCCTTCCATCGGTCTCTATCCTGAGCAACATATTTCCAATTTGTTCGGGCTATTCTTTTAATATCATCAACCCATCTCATCTGTGGTCTTCCTCTTGGTCGTTTACTTTCGTAAGGTCTCCATTGTTGTATTGTATTATTCCAACGTTGGTCTTTTTGTCTAGCAGTGTGGCCCGCGAAGCTCCATTTAAGTTTGGCAATTTTTGTTGCTATGTCCTCGACTTTTGTTTTGGATCTTACCCAGTCGTTCCTCTTTTCATCTGACAGTCGTATACCTAACATTGCTCTTTCCAGTGTTCTTTCTGTTGTGGCTAGTTTATTCATGTTTGTCTTGGTTAGGGTCCAAGTTTGACATCCATATGTCATGATAGGAAGGATGCATTGGTTGAACACTTTGCTCCTCATGTATTGGGGTATTTTGCGGTTCTTAAGTATCTAACTAAGTTTTCCAAATCCTACCCATGCTAGCCTTGCTCTTCTAGTAATTTCCGCAGTTTGGTTCTCTTTGTCAATTCTCAGGATTTGGCCTAGGTAGATATATTCCTGGATTTGTTCTATCTCACTGCCATTTATAGTTATACGTCATCTGTGTTTGTCATTATTTTTGTTTTTTTCATATTCATTTTTAGGCCGACGTATTGGGAGCTGGCTGCTAGTTCCCCCATCATAATTTGCAGTTCCTCGAATGTGCTCGCTATAATCACTATGTCGTCAGCGAATCTGAGGTGGTTTAACTTGTTGCCTTTAACTTTAATGCCATAGATTGACCAATTTGTAGTTTTGAAGACGTCTTCTAGGGCTAGGTTGAAAAGCTTTGGCGATATTATGTCTCCTTGTCTCACTCCTATCTTAATGGGGATGGGATTTGTATTTTCGTCTAGTTGTACTTAGTTGCATTTTTATATATATTATGTATTAGTTGCCTATATCTCGAATCTATTTTACAATTATTAATAGCTTGTTCTATGGCCCACATCTCGATACTATCAAACGTCTTTTCATAGTCGACGAAGGCAAGAAATACGGTTAGTCGGTATTCATTTGCCTTCTCTATAAATGTTCTCATTGTCAGCAGATGGTCTGATGGTCTGATGGACCAGTTGGTAATTGTCCATTTTGTAGGTTAACCGGTTGTTAATAATTCTCATAAATAGTTTGTATTGTTACGATAAATATCCTGGCCTAAATACGATAAAATAACTGTAAATATGATGACTAATTCTAATATGTTTTAGATTTTACGAGAGGCTTCTATTTACCTGAACGACCTTCCAGAAAAAAGGTCGAACCGATGCGAGGGAAATCCAGTTTGCCTTTACCGTTTCGCCGTCGTCTACTCAAGAAGGTTTTAGACTTTTCGAGATAACGGCACTGGCATATATTAACAGGACATTTTATTTGGAAGGGACAGTTAATAAAGAAGATTCGCGCCCGCGATATAAATGTTACGTTCGCTTTTTAATAAATTATGTATATTTAGTGATAAATAAATTAATATCAGTTATTGTGCTTTTTAATAAATTTAGATAAGAACCTTTTGATAAAGACATTATAAATTAAAGACATAACAATTAATAAATTCACAACAGTATACTTGACTGAGCAACGATATAGATCTATAATTCTGTAGATCACATTTGTCCCCTTTTTTGTGTAAGAGTATTACTAGACTCTCGTTCCAGTCTTTAGGGATCTTGTTATTATGGAGACATCTATTAAATAGCTCTGTTAGTACAGGGATTGTTAATGTCTTGCTTGTTTTCAAGAGCTCGGCAATTATACCGTCGTATCCTGGAGCTTTATTATTTTTTAGCTTTTTTAAAGCTCTTTTTATTTCGAATCCCTTAATATTTGGTAGTACTTCTGATCCCACGTTTTTTCTTTTTCTTTTAACGTTCTCCTTTATTGTGTCATTAGGCTGGCCTTGCGAGCTGTACAAGGATGTGTAGAAGTCTTCGACAATATTTGTTATTTTATATTTGTCCTTCTCTACCTTATTGTTGGCGTCTTTAATTTTGATGAGTTTTTGAACTCCCAGTGCGGGTCTTAGACATTTTAAGCCTCTGTTATTTTCAATGAGTCGCTCTATTAAGTTCTCGTTCCATTTTTGTATGTCGCGTTTTAGTTCTTTTCTAATTGTTTTATTAAGTTCCCTGTATTCTTGAGTATGGTGTTTGTTTTGCGCTAGTAGTTGTCTTCTTTCCGTCATTAGCTGTTTATTCATTGCTTATTTTGTCTTCTTTAGTCCTTGTTTTCTTTGCGACCTGTAGTCCTGCTGCGAGAAGGTTTTTATTTAGGTTTTTATTAATCTCGTCAATTTGATCTTGATTATGTGAAGGATCAGATTCGAACTTACCCGCTAAGACCTCTCGGAATTGCTCTTCATTTGTTCTTAGTTTAAAGGCATCTATCCTCGTTGTTTTTTTTTTAAATTCTTTTTCTCTCTTCTTTCATGGTAATATTTATTTTTGCTCTAACTATACGATGGTCACTACCCGTTGTTTATTGTTGTGACGTCTTCAAATATTCCTTTGTTGTTTGAGAGAAAATAGTCTATTTGTAACCAAATTAAAAATAATTAATAAAGAAACTAAACTAAAATTATGACTAAGAAGATTATAAAACACTAAACTAAGAATAAAATAAAATAAATAATAAAAGAAAAATACGATACAATTTCAATATCAATGTAACAAACAAAAAGTAAATAGGTAAATAAATAAAGAATCCTGTCTCTCGGTAAGGGAATGTCGCTGAATTGACATAAGAATAAGGCGCGATATTTAAATATGTTGGTGTTACCCGTATTATTACCGAAAATCATATGATTTTATCATGCGTCCTATTCTCCTATGACAAGCTATGACGAGCCGCATGACAGTGCTTATGACAAAATTATATGACAAATCACACAGTGTAAACATGTAAATTTCACTTCATGACCAAATCATATGACAAATCACATGATAAATCATGTAGTGTAAAGTGCTATTCGCGTTCTCAAACGACTATCGGTGGCAGAACTTGTTTTAAAGGTGGCAGACGAAATAGGGATATCGTTTGTTGACATTGTAAATTTGATAGAGAATTTTAAAAGATCCCTAGATGGTTGAAGGGCCGGCAATTTTAGATTCCAACCATATTATTACTAGTGGAATATTATCATGTAGTGGGAAAACTGCAGTGATACAAACATTCTGCCTTTAAACGAGCAATTTGAAAGGAATACCCTACCAAATAGAAGTGAAAATAAAATTGATTAATAATATTAAAAATGTTGTTTGTAATTGTACATGTAAGGCCGGAAATTCAGGCAAATGCATACATATTATTGGCACATTACTATATATTTTTCGGTAATTGATTACATAGTGATTTGATAAAAGTAAAAGGACAATTTTGCTATAACTTCATGTTTAAAATTCCTTTTTATTACTCACAGGCATACGATGGAAAAATTGGACAAACTAAGCACCACAGACATCAAGCAACAGTGGGGAAAATTAAAAAAACATAATGTGTATGAAAGTAAGTTGCCAATTAACCAGTTTTGCCACATAAAAAAACACTGCAAGAAGAGAATTAGATACGCGTCTAGGAAAACCAGCAGATACTAAGATATTTAAGATATTACTCTCTGGAGCAGAAGATTTAGAATTAAATCTGACTTTAAAAAGTGTAGTTCCAATACATTAAGAAATAAAGTTCTATGAAGAAGAAATGCTTCTGATATATGTCACAATGTTATTGGCAAAAATAAAGTTCTACCAGTCTTTGCTGATACATGGGCTACTGACATTGTACTAGAATATAATTCAGTTATATTTTATGCAAATAATGTTAAAGTAAGCTACAGTAATTTTGTCAAAATGTGTTTAGCTTCGCTAAACCAAACTGGAGATGCGTGGAAAATTCTGAGGCGACTGAGAGTAACTAGAACCCCTTTTTTCCCATTTATTTAGATATAGTAGATACAGATACCAAATACAAATGAAAATCGAAGTGATTGATAATATTAAATATGCTGTTTGTAATTAAACATGTAAGGTCGGAAATTCAGGGAAACGCAATCATATAATTGGCATATTACTAAATATTTTTCGGTAAGTGATTACATAGAGACTTGATAAAAGAAAGAGATCCATTTTGGTATAACTTCATGTTTATAATCCCTTTTTATTACTTACAGGCATACGATGGTAAAATTGGAAAAATTAAGCACTACAGATATCAAGCAAACAGTGGAAACAATTAAAAAAAGATAACGTGTATGAAAGTATTGTGTTTGACTTT
This sequence comes from Diabrotica undecimpunctata, assembly GCF_040954645.1. NCBI lineage: Eukaryota > Metazoa > Arthropoda > Insecta > Coleoptera > Chrysomelidae > Diabrotica > Diabrotica undecimpunctata. The sequence goes on from NC_092811.1 coordinate 95,879,812, forward strand.
TAAAAGTGTGCTTCCTATACATCTAGACACGAAGTTCTCTGAGGAAAAAATGATTCAGATATCTCCATGTTACAGTATTACTAGCAACAATAAAGTCCTACCTAATAATGTTGAAGTAAGCTACAGTAATTATGTTGAAACGTGTTAAGCTACGCTAAACCAAACTGGAGAAGCGTGAAAAAACTTGAGGCTACTGAGAATAACTGGAACCACTTGTTACCATTTATTTACATATAGTAAAAATAAAAACCCAAATTGGCCACTTAAAGTGAACCAATTCTATAATTCCAATTTTATAGGAAATACTGTAACATTAAATGGAAAAAAGTATAAATCACTTACTTTAAAAATCTATGAAAAAATAACTCAAAGTAAAGTTGAACATTTGGGAATTCTTATCTCATACGATGTATAATGGCTGTCCGTAAATGTCGATGGAATTGTCTCAGGAAAATGTTGTGTAGAAATAAAGTGTCCTCTGGCAAACAAAACAAAATGTAAGCAATCAATTTTACTTGACCTTTAACATTTATGCATAATTGAGGAAAATAAAATTACTTTAAAGAAAAACCATATGTATTATGGACAAGTACAATTGCAAATGTTCCTTACCGGACTACAAATATGTCATTTTGTAGTGTTTTGTCCATTCGATAAGTCCATAATTATTATCAAATTACCATTTAATGTACAATTTATACAAAACATGGTAATAGTTTTGGTAGGTTTATATTTTTACAATGTATTAACAGTTTTATTACAATTGTATAAATAAAAAACTTGTTTTAAAAGATTGTTTTATTTCTTATAGGTACTTTTACTTGGAAAAAATATTTACACTTCAGTACACTCACATCTGGTAATTTAGATATATACAAATATAAATTAATATTTAATATTAGTAAGTATTGGTGCAAAAAGGTTAACAATAGCTGAAATTATATTTATAATAGAGTCCATATAAGAAACTAGGAATAAATTACCTCTTGCTTTAAGAATTTTAAAGATTTTTAGCCGTTGTAAAGTTCTTTCAAAGTTTACTCTTGCTGAAGCAATTTCAGCAGTACAAAGAGCATCTTGACTTCGATTTTCTTTTCAATACATTATTTTCTATCAAAAAACCCTTATCTACCATTATAGCATCCTTATTTGGTGTCAATTTGTCCAATATTCTTGATTGAATAAAAATTTCTTTGTCTGAGGTACATAAACAGGACTTACAAATGTAATGAAAGCAGATGGTGCTATTCGAATCATAACTTTTAATGTCTGGTCCACTTTGTAAGTGAGAATAAGTCATTAGACGAGACTTGCTTTTTTGTAAAAGTTATTCTGTGCAGTCCAAAATAATTCTTGTTTAAGTTAATCTTAAAAGTAACAGGTATCCTATTTTGAATCTCTTCTTTTCCTGGCCAGGACACTGCAGGTTTTAATACTTCAGAAAGAACTTCCACCGTTATCTGAAAATAATTTCTACATGTATAACAAAAAGGCAAAGTTGCAAACTAGACCAGTTGCAAAAACTAGACCCTTAGAGTTGCAAAAACTAGACCAATACGTTGTTTTAGCTAAAGCAATAATGGTTTCGAATTTTTGTTTTCTAACAAACGAGCAGCTTAACTATTTTTTTCCAGCAAATTTAGAGTGGGTGTTCCAGTGAATGCATTTAAATCGCGATTTGTTTGTATCAAATCATACAAAGTAACTTATGAGTGATCTCGCTGTAACTCTGGACTATTTCGGATGGCTTCTTAAACTGCAATAATCGCTGTACTTGTGTTAATTTCGATTTTATTTTCCGTAATTGTTAACGTTGTTGGATCTGAGTCAATCATTACATCTTTTGAAATAGATACTGGACTAGATCGATACCTTTGTTTGCTCGTTTTGATCTTTGTTCTCGAGATAATCTTTGTGAAGAGGACAACACTTTGTCCAAAGATCGAATAGGTCGATTCTCAGATGGAGTGGAACGTTTTTTTTTTAAGAATCGTTTACCAGTCCTCACATCTAAAAAATAAGTAAAACGTTATTTCAATAATTAAGAAATAACCTGGATAAATGAATAAATGGAAATCTACAACTAGACCCCGACAAAATAGTTAGAATCTGGGAAACTTATGTGGAACAACTGTTTAATGATGACCGTCCTAGTGGGTATACACTGAGTAATGATGATAGTGGCCCTTCTATTCTAAAATCAAAAGTGGAGAATGCTATAAAGGGTCTTAAAAATAACAAAAGACTAGGCAACGATAACGTATACAAGGAAGTATTGAAAATGCTGTGCGAAACAAACAGTCAATTTCTAGACTCACTCATCAGACTCTTTAACAATATTTATAACAGCGGGGAGTTTCCTGAAGACTGGCTAGAGTCAACTTTTGTTGCCATACCGAAAAAACCAAAAGCAAAGTCTTGTGATCAACATTGGATGATAAGTCTAATTAACCACATTTCGAAGGCATACACCAAGGTTATTTACAACAGAATAAGCAAAAAATGCGAGGATAACATTGGAGATTCGCAGTTTGGGTTTCGGAATTCTCTTGGGACAAGAGAAGCACTTTTTAGTCTACAGGTACTCATCCAGCACTGCAGAGATATGAACAAAGACGTGTACATATGCTTTATAGACTACGCAAAAGCATTCGATAACGTAAAGCACGAAAAGATAATTGAAGTTCTCCATAAGATCGGAGTCGACTACAGAGACATTCGAACAATAGCGAGTCTCTATTGGGGCCAAACAGCTAAAGTGAAAGTAGGATCTACATTGACCAATAAAATTGAGATCAAGAAAGGGGTACGACAGGGCTGTATCTTGTCTCCTATTGTCTTTAATATATACTCAGAAGAAGTATTTAAGACAGCGCTGGAGGAAAGCACAGAAGGCATAAAGATAAATGGAGAAATAATTAATAACATAAGGTATGTTGATGACACTGTGATTCTAGCAAGTAGCATGGAGGAACTGAGTTGCCTAATGAGTAAGATACAAAAAACAAGTGCACAATACGGACTCAGACTAAATATCACAAACACCAAATGGATGTTAGTAAGCAAAATCCAACAACCACCACAGCAACTGATATTAGACAATGAAAGAATTGAACACGTGGATTCGTACATCTACTTGGGAACAACAGTTAACTCAAATTGGGATCAAGCGAAGGAAATACGTATAAGAGTAGAAAAGGCAAGAGCATCGTTCACTAGCATGAAGCAAATTTTCACCTCTAAAAGCCTCACCCTACCTCTTAAAATTCGACTTCTGAAATGTTATGTATTCCCGGTTTTGTTATATGGAATGGAGGCGTGGACAATGACCGCAACATTGATGAAAAAAGTAGAAGCCTTCGAAATGTGGGCTTACCGACGTATATTACGTATATCCTGGACTGAGCACGTGACCAACGAAGAGGTACTACGCCGGATAGGTAAAGAGAGAGGTAGAAATAAGTATAAAGAAAAGAAAGTTGGAATACTTGGGTCACGTTATGAGACATAATAAATATAGAGTACTGCAACTGATCGTTCAAGGAAAAATAGACAGCAGAAGGGGTCCAGGGAGGAGAAGACACTCGTGGCTCCAAAACTTGCGGCAATGGTTCGGATTGTCATCTGCTGAACTATTCAGATCTGCCGTAAACAAAGTCAGAATAGCCATGTTGATTGCCAACGTTCGGAACAGACAAGGCACATGAAGAAGAAGAAGAAATAACCACGCTGAGACAATATTATCTAAATAAATTTCCTATCGAATATGATTTACCTGTAAAAAAGAAATCTAATTTCTTAAAGTGTCGGCTGCATACATTTATGAATTTTGTCACAGGTTTCGCAATAAGAAGAGCTACTTGGCAGTTTTTTCTGGAAAATAGTAGAGACAATATCTTTTGTATATCGAGCAGAACATTGTGGCCCTAAACAGTATCTATTACTTTTCTTCTTATCGTTCATTATTTTAAAAATTTTATGAAATTTATACCAGATCTAAGCTCTAATGTATTCAAATTTTTGACATTTATCCCTATTTTATTAGTAATCTATTTTGACAGCAGTTGGCAGCACGGTCGTTTGAGAACGCGAATCAGTCACATGGTTTGAAATGTACCACGTGACGTTAGTTATTATACCGAGACATTTTCGAATGGAATTGCTTTGGTAACGTTTCTGTTGAATTCACAAATTATAAATTTTATTAAAAGGGCTCTATTAATTAATTAACTTAATAATAACTTACCACAAATATATTTACAAAACATAACATTGATCATAATTGATAATTTATAATTAAACATTGTAATTGGCGACAATACGCATCCCTGTCTCACTTCACGTCTATTTTCAATTTCTTCTGACTGTTCGTTAACAAGTACTTTTGCTCGCTGTTTATAGTATAAATTTAATATGATTCTGAGGTCGTTGTAGTCAATCTTCTTTGATTTCAGGACATTCATTAATTGTTTATGTCGTACTTTATCGAATGCTTTATTATAGTCAATAAAACATGGGTATTTGATTATTAGAATAGAAAAGCTTAAAAGAATAAGGAGAAACTGAAGTTGTAAATAAAATTTAAAACCATAAACGAAAAATGGAGAAACGAAAAATGAAGGTGGAGCTGGAAAGAGTTCCCATAAAATTAAAAGGGTAAAACTCCACAACTAAAAGGTAAAAGTAGAGAACAGAAACGAGTGGAACTCAGTTAGAAATTCCACGATATTACAGAACGAGTGTGTGATGAATCAAAATTAAAAAGAGAAATCACACGAGCACAATTGCTCAAGAAGTTTACAATGTTCTTTTAATAAACCTTTGAAAACTCCGTCACTGGTGATAAAACCGCGTAGCCGAAATTAAAAGGCGGACATTTGGTGGGTATATTCTTAAAAGCCATATAAAAAATAATTATATTTATTCAACGACGTTTCTAAACGAAAGATATCATATTTCTCCGGCGTAACAGGGAAATTAAAAAATCCAATCAGATTAAATTTAATATCCGATTAGGTTTTGTAAAGGGACGCATTTTCGTTTAACCTCAGGAACTCGACGAAGGTTTAAACATGAAAAAACATCTTAAAAATGTATTTTGGTAGATTTAATAATGTTATTTTTTGTTACTAACACTGTCGTGGGCTTTTTTCAAACTCTAATTCATCATGTACACAAATACAGATGTTTGTCAGCTTTCAAGTTTCGACATTGAATTAAAATTTTATTTATGTGTCTTTTGGTTATTACCATCGAGTTAAAATCTATGGAGAGGGCATCACGTGACTAAAAACGACCTCACTTCGGCCATATTGTTAAGGTTGTTTTGACACTTTTGACAGATCGTATATGTTTGCTTACGTTTGTTGTTTTTCGAATATTTTTAGTTTTAGAATACTTTTATAGAAACTGTAATAATATATTGTGAGAGTGCATAATAATGGTTTCTTGTTCTCAACGTAGTTGTAGTAGCAGAAGCAATGTTAATAAAAAATCTTCAGGAATAACGTTCTACAGGTTAGTATACAAATATGTAAACAAAGTAATGGCCCGTACTTTAGAGAATAAATTAATAGTATTTGACTGTATTAATTTATCTTTATGTATAATATACCCTGTTTTTAGTGTTTACCGCGGGATAAATAAATCATAGTTTATTAAAAATGTATTGCAATTTTTTAGATTATGATTAAATCTTCTGAATAGCTAGTCATATTTTTATAGTAGTTTTAATATTATTGAGTCCGGCATTGATTCCACCGCCATAGTGGTATCATCGTTAGCCACGCCTACCTACGCCGTTTTTAATACACACGTTAATATGCTCATAGCTTCTCCACAGATTCTAACTCGATGGATATTATAGTGGAATGCTCGTGAACATCCTATTATCAATACTTGTCGCTATTATTTTAGTGATTTAATTTTCTGTCCAATTTACATGAAGTTTCGCTATTTTTTTCTATGGTGTCGAAGTTTGCAGGCATACGAGCCCCTTCCCATATCAGTTGGCCCACCTATGGAATTTGCAGTTTAAGTTAATTACCTTAAACAAATTATACTCTGCATGTTTTTATAAGTTCCCAAATTATTTAGTAGGGCATTTTTATTAATATTTTTTAAAAATTTTACCCTTACGGTTTTTTACTTATTTTCAACACTAAAAAAAATCACAAAACCCTGGCTATGCATTTACTTATGTCAACATACGTTGATTTTTTCATAATTACGTTAAATCCAGAGGTAGTTATGAAAAAATGACATCAAAACAATAATATTGTCAGTTTACGTCAAATGTATTTTGTAGTATTGTAAAGCTTTTTGCCCTTTGTTGATTGTACAAAGGGTCGAAGTAAAGTTATCGATGAGAAAATTTGTTTAATCATTATTAGATTTTTTCATTCTGGAAAATCCAATTCGGAAATCGCTAATATGTTGCAATTATCACGCTATAGTGTAAGAAATATAGTCAGAAAATACAAAACTACAGATTCGGTCGTCACAAAACTCAGAAATGTACGAAAAAGTAAAATAACCGAAGCAGATCGAAGGGGATTAAGACGCATTATAGTGAAAAATTGACGAGCAAATTATGTGCAAATTATGACGAGTTAAGCGTTTTATGGAGTGACGTTATTAGAAGACAGGTTTCTAGATCAACATGTCACCGAGAGGCACACAAATTAGGATTTGGTACTTACAAAGTAAGTTTTTACTTAAAAAATTAGTACGAATTTTTTTTATTTGAAACTGCTTCAACCACAAGGGTTATTATTAGCAATGGTCGATTTTACAGATAACATAGATATAAATAAAAAACAAAGAATACAATTAGATTTTGTTGATTAGTCCTGAGAAAACCAAAAAAAGTATGGTACGATAGTACCGATGTTCACTTAGAATGTCTTTTATTATTGTAGTTAACTGTTCATGTTGTCGTTCAAATGCATACAACGGACACTCCACTAATAAGTGATGTACTGTTAGATCACTATCACACGCGTTACACAAAGGTTGGGATTTATTATGTATTATGAAATCATGTGTGATCTTGGTGAGTCCCAATCGTAGTCTAGAGATGATAACTTGATATATTCTTTTCATGTCCATGATAGGACAGTTTGTTTTATGGATCTAAGGTTAGAATTTGATACATCCCAAGTTTCCTGCCATTTTTTCATTATTTTCTTTTTAAAATATTGTTTGACATTAAGTTGGTGACAAGTAGACATTGACAATGAAATTGGTTTCTCAATTGCTTGTTTTGCAACGTTGTTGGCTCTTTAATTTCCTTTTATTCCACAATCTGAAGGGGTCCAAAAAAACTGAACAGTTCGATGATTGATTGGGCATATCATGAGTTCCAACTTAATTAAACTTAAAATAGGGTGTTTAGTACAAAATTTGTTCAATGAGGATAATGAACTCAATGAATCACTAATTATTAGGCTATTAACAATGTTATTTTCATTGATGAATTTTATTGCCTGAAGAGTGGCAAATAGTTCAGCAGAGAATATAGTGAGTTGTTTAGGAACTTGAAATGATCGTTCTTCGCTGATTGTTACAAACTCCATTTTCCGATTTTGACACATCAGTATAAATGTGGATGGACTTGTGATGACTATTTAACTTCTCTAAGGCTTTGGTTTTAAAGAGGTATGGTGAAGTATCAGACTTTTTAAATGATGTAAGACTGATATCGCAATTTGGGAGAGATATTGTCCATGGTGGAGGATTATCAGAATTTGTAACTGTGTATATAGGAGGTACAGTGATGTCTAGGTTATTTAAAATTGTACTGATACGATGATAGAATGGTGGATCTAATCTCCTTCTTGACTGAAACGTCGAGAAAAATCTGTTAGCAAAAGTGTTTCTGAAAACACGAATGGTTGGATTTGCCGCCACCCTTGTAGCATATGAAAGATTTAAATATTTTTTAAGCTGAAGTAACGGCTCCTCAGATTCACAGTACATGCTCTTAACCCTTTCCGACACGGGGTACACTGTAGTGTACATATACTTCAAATGCTAGTAATGGGCTATTTCCGAATCAACTCTCTGTAAGTCATGCGGCACACTGTAGTGTCGTATGACAAATTGCATATAAAATCGACGCATCACATCAAAACGTTTACCTTCTACTGTTTTGTGTAAAGTGACCATTCTTAGTACAGTGAATATCACATTGGCGTATAACCTCAAATTAGTTATAAGTGTTTCTGGTGTTTTTTGCGTGTTTATCAAACTTTTATATTTTTCGCGAGTCTATTGTAATTTCAGGTAAGTTATGAATTATTCGTTTCTTAGAAAACTTCTAATATTTTGATAGCATGAAGGTTTACAAATATGTACTTTACAGTGTACATGATGACTGACAGACGGTACTGGAAAAAACCGTTAACTGAGGAGGAACTTTATGAAATCATTAATGGAGATAATTTCGATTTAGAGGAACTAGATATGGAAGAGGATAATTACTTTGAAGATCGTGATATGCAGTGTAGGGGTAAGTGGGACTCTTCTTAGTTTTTTATGCCTTTTTCTTTAGCAAAATTGTGTGATATTAGAGTACTGTTGTTTGTAGATGAGAATGAATTGGTGGAAGGCGATATATGTGAGGAACCAGAAGAAGCTGCGCTGATTGCAATTGTGTCCGAATCACATGATATTCAAGACACGCCAATGCAAGAAATACACACATGTCAGACAGCACACGAATTTGCAAGCGAATACCTGAAGTCACAAAATTTAATTGAAAAAGAACAGATCAGTTGGACAAAGGGGATCTATGAAATGTCAAAAAATATTCAGTTTTATAAAAGTAAGAAACAAGAAGTTTACCCAGTCCAGTAGAAATTTTTTACCAATATTTCACCGATGAGCTCCCCAATATCTGCGTAGAAAAAACAAACTTATATGCTGTTGTTAGCTCTGTGCCAAACTTTCCCGCTACAAATATTGCAGAAGTCAAGACATTTTTTCTAATTCTGTTAATAATGGGTAATTTGAATTATCCGAGAGTCCGAATGTACTGGGAACAAAAATTTGCAGTTCCTCTAATATCTGAAAATATGCAAGTACACAGATTTTTCAAACTACGAAATACGATGCATTTCACTTCCAACGAAGATCAACAGCCGGAAGACCGACTGTGGAAAGTAGGCCCCCTTTCCAATACCATAAGAAAAAGATGCAGGCAGTTGGAACCGGAGGAGGTATATAGTATCGATGAACAAATGGTTCCTTTTAAGGGTGCTGTGAATATTAAACAATACATTAAAAATAAGCCGACGAGATGGGGTATAAAATTATTCCTATTATGTGGGATAAGTGGAACAATATATGATTTCATCGTCTACCAAGGTGCAAATACAGAACTGAAGGCAGAGTATATGTTGTTTGGCCAGTCTCCGGCTGTAGTAATGCACCTATCCGAGCAAATACCTCCAGGAGCACAACTTTATTTTGACAATCATTTCAGTTCTTATTGGTTATTTCAATGGTTGTCAAAGAAACCAATATATGCCGCTGGTACAATTCGGTTGGGCCGCTTTTCTAAACCACCTATTACTATGTGCCAAAAGAATAAAAAGAAACTTACCAGGGGTTTCGTCGAGAACGTTATCTGCAGAAAATCTGGTGTTGTACTAACCAAGTGGATTGATAGCGGAGTTGTTACTCTGGGTTCCAATTTCGTTGGAGTAAGTTCTTCTGATGTATGTCGAAGATGGGATAAGAAGATAAAAGAGTATATTGAAGTGACACGCCCCAAAGTAGTTTCGTACAAAGTACAGATCGTTTATCAGAACAAAGAAATGGGCTGTTTGATTAATGTCACATGCTGTTGACATGGCTGTCACCAACAGCTGGTTGGAATATAGAAAGCAATCGGAGGAGCTGAAAATACCGCAAAAAAATGTCATGGACCTTAAACATTTTCGACAACACGTTGCTGAGGCACTTATTTTGGCAGGAAAAATACCCAGCAAAACACGGGGGAGATCAGTTTCAAATAATCCTCTACATCCTCAAGGTAGTTCTCCTGTAGGTAACGCAGCAGGTCCTTCTGGTAAACAAGTGCGTCCGATTGAAGATATTCGTTATGATAACTTTGGCCATTTACCGACTTTCTGTGACAAAATCGCTCGTTGTAAAGGAAGCAACTGTAGATCAAGAACGTATATTCATTGCACAAAATGTCAAGTATCATTAGGTATTGCTCGAAATCAAAACTGTTTTACAGATTTTCATACAAAATAAATAGTTTTTGTCAATTACAGTCTTATAAATAAAAATCATTTCATATTGATATGTGTCTGTTAATCATTGTGTACACTGCAGTGTACATGACGTACCTTCAGAATGTCACATTTGACAAATTTCCTGAGGAGCTTAAAAATTGTAGAAAAATATTTCTAATAATCGCTAAAACTTAAAAAAAATTGTATATCGTTTTAAAAAATTCGTGTCGGAAAGGGTTGATAGGGCTTGTGTAATGTCCACCAATACAATCCTAATTGCGAAATTATGAACTGGATCGAGAATTTTTATTATTAAAGTTTTTGCCGAGTTGTACGCAACTGCCACATAATCAAGTTTTGAGTGAATTAGGGATCTGTATAAAGTCACTAATGTTTGAAAGTCCGCACCCCATTGCTTGTGAGCTATACTTTACATATTCAATAGAATTGTTATTTAATTCTAGGCTTTTTAGGTAATTAGTACGAATTATTTTAAATAAATTTCATTTTATTTTAGGCGAAGGAGAAGCTATTTTAACATTACAACAAAAGACAAATAGACTAAGATGGTCAAAAGAGCATAAAGATTGGACTCAGTCGCAATAAGATTTAACACAATGCAGTGATGAGTCCATATTTGAAGTGTGTGTTGGAGATAGTAGGAGTCACGTCATTGGCAGGAAAAATTAAGATTTCCATCCCGACTGTCTGAAGAGAAAAGTCAAATTTCCTGCATCTGTTTAAAGGTATGGGAAAGTTACATTTTATCGATGAGACTGTAAACACGGACAAATATTTGAATATTTTAGAAGAATCTCTTATACCGATTATGAAACACGGTTTAACATTAGCAGAAGATTTTGTCTTCAAACAGGATGGCGCAGGTTGGCGTACCTCAAAAAAGAGTTTGAAAACCATAGCATACCACTTCTGGAATGGATTTCTAACAGTCCTGACTTGTCACCGATAGAGACTTTGTGGCGCGAAATGAAAAGAGCTTTGAGAAAACATCCTGCCAGATACGGCAACGAATTGAAGCAAAAATTGCAAGAAATATGGGATTTGTTTACATAAGAATTTTGTCAGAATTTGGTAAAAACTATGCCTCAAAAAATTGTGAAAGTCATTCAAAATAAAGGGGTTGTAACTCAGTGGTGAAGTTTCACATTTCTTTTTGTTAATATTTTATATTCTATGTGTTTTATTAAATTTATTATTCTGTTTAATCAATAGTTTTCATTACATGATAAAACATTTTCTGTTTTTAGGAAATTCAAAAATGTTGTTCAATGCATTAAAACTTCTAAAATTTACGTTGCGTTTTTATTTTTGTTCTCTAAAACTTAATTTTTTTATCCATCTAACGTTGGGACAAGTAATATGGGAAGGGGCTCGCTCGTATATGATGATTAGTAGTATGCACTGATCAAACGATCTTTTCTTTAGCTGCATTTTTACTTTAGATTTGAATATTATAGTATTTATTTTAAATGCTGCTCATGCTAGTTTCATCCTATCCTTATAAGGGTATACGTAAAAATATGACTGGTAGGAAAGTGATAGATATATGACAGATAGATAAAAAATAGATAACAGTTTGTCAAAAAAAAAATATTGAATACTTGCAGCTATCTTTTGGTGCCCACTTTAACGAAAAACTTCGAGTGACAGCTATAAACATGGCTTGGCGACGTTTTCTAGCTAAGGCGAATCGTCCACTATCATCTAAGGTGAGCATGTATGAAAGGGTAGCCCGATCTATTCTAACTTATGGAGCTCAATTTTGAGGACTTTTGGAATTTAAGAAAGTTGAGGAGGTAAGGTTTTTGACAAAAAAAATATTGAATAATACTAGGCACTGTCCAAACTACATGTTGGATTGAGATACTAACAAGGAGTGCTAGAGTATGACGAAGGACGCCCGCCAAAATTTCCTCTACAGGAAATGATAAGAGCAAAATGTGGTTGGAGAAGAGATTGGGAAAAATTGGTGAAGAGATAGGGAGTGGAGTTTAACACAGACTGGGAGGATAGAAATTGTTGGGTGAATAAGCTGAAACGGGCGATAGGAGCAATTCATGCTGGGACAAGAAAAAGAGTATGAGAAAGAAGTGAATCTAAGTTCTGCAATCATTATAGAGATTTAATTTGAATCTGACTCTATTTATCTACTTGTCCATTTAATATGCTTTTTGTTTCTATTAGGTTTATTTTAGACTAACTTGAACGATGTTGTCTGCGAACAGTAGATAGCTTAATTGTGCACTGACAATAGTGCCTTTTTGGATTAGGAATGAAAGCTTTAACTTAAACTGTCCACTATGCGGAGAAAGTTAATAGCAAATTCTCCCAACATTTAAAGCACTGTCGAATATTAAAGTAAAAATACAGTTTCAACTGACAATATATTTTGCATTCATTTAGAAAAATGTACAATTTAGTGCAAAAATAGAAGACAATTACAATTTCTATTTTTTCTAAATTATAATGCTAATTATTTACTGATAACACTCATAATTATTTTTAATGAGAAAATGAAACATGTTACCTTACAGTGTAATCAGAAATTAGATACATACTCATAGTCACTGCCGTGGGTATCTTTATATATATATACATCGGTTTAGAACGTCTTTCGACGTTGTCCGGTACCTAAACACCATCTCTTCCTATCTTCGCAGTCGTTTGTTGTTAAATTTCTTTCGCTCATGGACTTGTTTATGCCATGTTGCCATTCTCATCTGGGTCTTCCTCTTTTCCGTCGACCTATCGGTTGCCATTCTACTACTTTTTTGGGGAGCCTTGTTGCTGGCATCCGTTGAACATGCCCATACCACCTTAATTGTTTCTTCTCTATATCTTGAGTTATATTTCCTTCTATTCCCATACGTTGTTTTATTACATCATTTCTGATTCGGTCTCGTCTGGAAATACCTAAAGATCTTCTCATTGCATCCATCTCTACTGCTTCTATTCGCTTTTTGTTCTTTTCACTAATTCTCCATGTTTCAGCGCCATAAAGAAGAGTAGTTTCAATCATGGTCTCATATATATTAAATTTTCTTCCTTTCCTTATCTTTTTGCTCTACAGTATACCATTGAGACATCCTAAGACTTTCTTTGCTTGAGTGATTCGTTTTTCTATTTCCCATGTATCAGTTCCTGTATCGTCAAAGGCAACACCCAAGTAGTCAGTCATAGCTCTGACAACAGGAAATATGTTGTCCGTTTTCGAGGTCTATGTTATCTGACTCGTTTCCAATACAAAGATATTTGGTTTTTGTTGTATTGACATTCATTCCTCAGTCGTTATATTCTTCTATCAGTTTTCTAAGCATGTACTGCATGTCTTCCCTGTCGGTCGCTAGTACTACCTGGTCATCAGCAAACTGGAGTGTATATATACATTCATCGCTAAGCTCTATACCCATCCTATGCACCTTTCTTTTCCATCTTTCCAATTCATCATTTGGTATCTTCATTTGGATTGTAAATGATGACTCGATTAACTGCTTCATAACAAGCTGACATTGTCCACTGTTCATTGAGACGCTAGGTGTTATATTAGGAGGTAATGTATTTTTAACCACTCTTCGAATATATTATCTGTTCTATGTACAGATCTACAGCAGGTAGTGTTTTGCCCGTAGCTAAAACATTCTAACATATTCTACCAACGTCAATATTCATGTTATAATCAAGCTATCCACAATATGGGTACAAACGAGGATTTTACCCAAGAGGTTCAGCTGAAACAACATCCTGCCTACTGAAGTATATTACCACTAACTTTAAGCCCATTGAAAAAACAGAAAGAAAATTAATTGTTTGGTCAGACCGATGTATAGGACAAAATAATAATTGGCGTAGTATTGCAATATAACAGTACCTGGTCACTATGAGATATTCTACATCTGTGTAGCAACAGTTGTAACGTTATAAACGTCACATCTCTACTAATTTATATTTAAATAATTATTTCATTTTAATTTGTTTATTAATTTATTAATTTCTTTATCTTCCGTTTAATTTTTACTATTTTTTATTTATAAAAGTAGTTGGCGCCCTATGTTTTTTCTTTTCTTCCTCTGTCTTTATTTTCTCTCTCTTTCTGTTCCGTAAAATAAATATTCGCCCTCTCTCTTTTTGTTCGGCAGACTATTCTGTTCCGTGTTGACAGACAAGCTAGTTTCATGATATCTATAGCAACATCCTATGACATCTGTGCTAACTTCATTCAGTCTCCCACTTTCTGTCAAAACAACTTTTCTGTAGTGGGATTATTTTTTGCCTCTTTTTGAAATTTATAAAAGAAGTCAAAAATGATTATAAGACTTATTTTTATGGTCTACAAATTCTCTTGGGGTAAGTACTTTCATTGTGATATTTATTCTATAATTCTGACCGCATTTCCAATATAACCTTACTTTCTTTCGAAAGCACTTTTTTTTTCTGATATATGCATTAGGACTGTTTAACAGAATTTAACTAAGTAGTAACATTCATATTTCATTTTATCCTTGCCATACGCTATTTGTTTAAGTGTAATTTTGTAAGATGGCAAGGAAGTTAAACCTTTCTTTTTAATGTGTTTCTAATGCAAGTTGTTCCTTTTAGTTTATTGGTTTATTGGACATTTTATTGGTTTATTGGACATTTATTTAGATTCATTGAATTTATTGGAAATATTGGTTTATCAACAACTTAATTGACCAGATCGAATTGATTGGCCACATTCAATTTTACTAATCAGGACATACAGCCACATGTGATTGCAGCTCTCCAGAAGCCACAATTTCTAATTGGAGGACCCAACAGCTAGAATACACAAGCAGCCCATCGAAGCAATAAGTAACACTTATTAACTGTTAAGCTTTGGCAGGGTTAATTATTGTTTTTTTATTCATTTAAATAAATATGTTTGGTTAAAATTTGTCTTATTTGCTATCAACTGAGAACTCAGGTTCAATCCCTAGTTTAAGACAAGACGAACTCACCCTTGAGATACTGAGCTAGGCAAGGTATAGACGATAAGCTCCCATGGTTGATTGAGGTATTATTTTTACAATAGTACTTCAATTCTCTTTGGTAGTCTTATCGTTATACAGTTTTTAATTAGCGGATACAGCTTGTTGCCCTGCGATAGGGATTTCGCTTTTATTGAGCGTAAGAAAAGAACAGCTACAGTGTATCATCCAAAAGATTGGATTGAAGTTATAGTCAATGCAAGATCCTCTAAGTCATTTATTGTGTGTTTTCTAGGACCGATTTTAAAGACTTAATTAGAGTCGAGTCAGATTTACTGAAAAACAAGACTAAAATAACTGAAGCAGTATGGTACAAAATTACCAGTGATGATCCTACAAATCTATAGTCGGTCTAGAAAGTATCCGGAAAAAAGAAAGCAGAATTATAATTTTACGGTATTTATTTCTATCAGCTGAAATATAAAATGTCAACAAATAATTCATCTCATTTACTTATAAAAGCTCCATTTAAATCTAAACACTTAACTAAACGTCCTGGTTTACCCGAAACTAGGTCAAGGCCATAATTTTCGGTAATGGTGTTCCAGGCCTGTAAAACTGACCGAATCAAACCTTCTTTATTTCGTGGCGCTGCTCGTTCCACTTCAATCTTCATCAGTCCCCATATGTTTTCAATGGGGCTAAAATCTGGAGATGCTACTGGCCACGGAACTATTGCCAATTCGTGTTCTTGCATCCAAGCTTGAGTATAAGCAGAAGTATGGAATCTTGCATTATCTTGCTGAAAACGCCACCCCTCTGGATATAAAACATGAGCCGTTTCAAGAAGAAAACCATTTAGGATGTCACAATATTTCGCAGTATCAACAGTACCATTAACTATACAGAGAGGTGTAGCACCACGCTGAGATATTGCTACCCAAACCATTATTTTAATGGAAAATTTGGAAATTTGAACGGTAACATTTTCTCTTCATAGGAATTTTAGATGATTTGCACCAAGCTGGAAACAACTTTCATCAGATATAAACACATTATTAAAATTATCTTCTCGAAAACGTTGACAAAAGTCTATTCTTCGTTGCCTTTGCAGAGGTGTCATTGTAGGGATTTTTTTTGGATTCCTGATAATATGTAGCCTTACTTTTTCAGTGACATGCGGACAGTTTCTGGGCACACTTTTATTCTTCGTTTATTTCCAAATCTGTTCACTAATTTTCGAAACCCTAGGCGCGGATTTTGTCGTCCCTAAGCCACTAAAGCATTTAAATTGTCTTCGCGAATCTTACGCAGTCTACCCGAAACTGGTCTGTGTCTCATATCTATGCCATTTTTTATCCTCTTTATTGTCTCATACACTGCACTTTTTCCGAGTTCGGTTAATTGCACTAATTTTTGAACATTTTGGACACCGTTTCTATACAAATATTCCACCACTTTTCTTTTTTTTACTTGCGACATTATTTCACAAATCCTAAGTCTGTTTACAAACAACAATATTTGACAGATGGTGTTGTCATGCGATTTTGTCCATAACCTACTACCGGTACAACCTACTTGATGCATTACTTTTGTCTTAAAATATTACAAAAAGGAAATCTATTAAAATTAGGAAAAATATAAAATTCTGGATACTTTCTAGACGGACTATATTATGTCGAGAAAGCCACAATGTATTGCGATCTTGTACTTCCCATCTCTTGGCTAAAAAAAGAGGAGTTAAAAATCGGTTTTTGTCACCAGTTGCCATTCCAATTGAAAGTCTTCCTGGGTTGTATAAGAATCCTTTGCCAGTAAAATAGAAAAAAAAAGAACTTAGTGTATATGTGTGCTTATATTTCTAATCCAGAAAATAGGGAAGTTTATTTAAACCTTACTTCAACGGAAAATTAAAAATAATTTTTTATTATATTTGTTAATAATGTAGGTTCATATAAATAAATATAGGTATAGGTGTTCCTTGAAAAACAAATATCATTTTCTTAATCAGCAGTCATATTTATCTTACACACACACACACACGCAGTGATCAACCCTGCCCCTAGGAACATGTGTATACCAATGTAAGAATGGGATCCACATGTCCGAAGATCAAACCGGTCACACCTCGCTAGTCGAAGTGGTACCTATCTGACCCCCAGGCTTTTCCACCACCCCTCCTCATCGTGTGACTTACGTGAGGAGGCTTATGATCTGAAATTTACTTAAGATGCCCTGGGTAATAGGACATCCTCGGTTTTTAGTGAATGTGGTTATGCCACCTAACTGTAGGGGTAGCCACATCTAGGCTTTTCTCCCTATTTACTTTACTGACTCAATTGATTTTACTCTAGCTTTACGTCGGGACTTGAGTCCCTAAAAAAAGAAAAAGGAGCGTGTGTTCCGACTATAGAGCCATCAGCCTGAGCTGATGACTCTATGTCCGGAAAAGAGTGTGTGCTCGGTCACTCAGCCGCCGATTTGGCAAAATAAATTTTGTTCTCCTCGCCGGCTGAGCACCCGAGAGGGGTCCGGCCACCAAGCCCATGCATGCCGCACATGACCTCAGTGCTCGGATTTCGCGAGTAGATCTTTCATTTCGATCTGCCTTAAGGGCCTAGTCCGCGGAGCGGTATATAGAAGGCCTGGCGGGCCCCTTCTATATTTGCTATATAAGGTAAATTTACGTTAAACGGTTTAATGAAAAGTATGAATGTATCAATATGAATTTACGTTATTTAATCAGAAAACACTTTTTTTTTTTTTTTTTTTTGTGGACTTCCTTGTGGCGTCGGGACTATAAAATGCCTGGGCAACAATTCTTTCCTTTTTTCCTTAATCCTATTTGTGTGCGTGTATTGGGGTGTGCATTCCCAAGTGTATAATGCTCTCACACACCCCGGTGTATATTGGACTTATAATTACCTAAAAACCTAAAAACCTAAAAAAGAAAAGCGTACCCTCTCGCCAGAGTTTTTTTTTTGGTGTGTTTTCTGATTGACTGCATTTCTTTGTTCGTTCTTCTTGCAACCATCTCATTCTTTATTTATTCGTTCGGGTTCTCCCTATATCGAGCTATCTGTTGTTTTGGTCTTCTGTGTACCGTCCTTGTGTTTTCATTGTAGTTAGTCAGCTCTCTTAACATTCTGCTGGGGTGGTTTCTTAGTCCGTTAAAAATTTCATATGCTCTCTCGTCTAGCGTGCGTAGGATTCTTGTTTGTCCTGAGTCTCTATATACATATCTCAAGGGTACGTACCTTGGTATCTTAAGGGCATCTCTGACTATTTGATTTTGAGTAGTCTGTATCTTTTTCCTGTTTGTTTTACAGGTGTGTCCCCACGCAGCGGATGCATATGTTAGGACTGGCAGGATAATACTATTCGCAACCCTGATTTTGGTTTTAAATCGTAGTTTACTTTTCCTTCCAATAAGTGTTGAGAGCTGACTTTTCAACGCTTTGGCTTTGCGTATTTGCTGATTGATGTGCTCAGTGAACGTTAGCTTCTTATCTAGATGTACCCCTAGGTATTTAGCCTGGTTGGTCCAGTCTACTGGGGTGTTTTCGATTGTAATTTCGCGATTTGGTACACTTCTTCTGTGACTAAACATTACAGCCTGTGTTTTATCTGGATTTAGGGCTATTTTCCATTTTATGCACCATCTTTGGAATCTGTTTAGTGCTCTTTGCAGATGATTAGCTGCATGATCCGGGTTTCTCCAGCTAACAGCTATTGCTGTGTCGTCAGCGTAAAGACTCAATAGAGAGCCTGGCTCTTTTGGCGTGTCGGCCGTATAGATGGTGTACAGGTACGGCGACAGCACCGCTCCCTGAGGCACACCCGCCTCCAGGGTCCCGACTTCGGATAGGGTTGCCCCTATTCGAACTCTGAACCTTCTGTTGGCAAGATATGACGCAAGGAGGCATGTCATCGCCTCACTGTAACCAAATTCATTCATTTTATAGATGAGTCCATGGTGCCAGACTCTGTCGAAGGCTTTGCTGACGTCCAGAAAAG
Organism: Diabrotica undecimpunctata; assembly: GCF_040954645.1. Taxonomy (NCBI): domain Eukaryota; kingdom Metazoa; phylum Arthropoda; class Insecta; order Coleoptera; family Chrysomelidae; genus Diabrotica; species Diabrotica undecimpunctata. The sequence goes on from NC_092811.1 coordinate 95,899,043, forward strand.
CTGTAGCTGTGTACATTTTTTCATTAAATCCTTTGGTGATGAATTCTGTAAGTCGTAGTACCTGTAATTCACAGGAGTGTTCGCTTCTGAACCCGAATTGAGCCTCTGGTATGGTTCCTAGCATTTGTGATTCTTCATTGAGTCTTTTTAGTATAACTCTTTCCGCTATCTTGCTTATAGATGATAATAAGCTGATAGGTCTGTAATTTTGCGGAAATGTGCCGTTTTTACCAGGTTTTGCAATCATTATTACGTGTGCCTCTTTCCACCTATCTGGGAAATATCGTAGTTTTAGCATGTTGTTTATTATGTTAGTGATATAAACAATAGCTTTTGTTGGTAGATTTTTCAGCGCCCTATTTGTGATGTTGTCGGGTCCTGGGGCTTTTTTGGCATTTGTCATTTTTATAAGTTCCTTTATTTCTTCGGGAGATGTATGTGTAATACCTATTCTGCCCTTTTTCCTTCTAAGTCTTCTCGCTGTTCTTTCTACCTCTTCTTCAAAGTCTATGTCATCGTCGGGGTCTTCGTTGTTTCTACACGCCCTTTCTAGTTCGTCCTTCATGACTTCGGCTTTGTCGATTTCCGTATGGACAATCCCGTTTACTCCGTGTAGGGGAGGTATGGGTTTCTTGTCCTTTCGAAGGATTTTAGATAACTTCCAGAAGGCGGATTTGTTAGGATTTAGCTCATCGATATAGGAGTCCCAGCTTTCATTTCTATGATTTTGAAGTTGTTTTTTCACTTCCCTGTCTAGCTCATTTGCAATCCTTTTGTCTTCTACCATTCTTGTGCGGTAGGCTCTTCTTCTTTTCCGGTTTTTCTCTTTGATTAGGTTTTGAAGTTCTATACTTATATCCCTGAATCTTCCTTTTTGTCTTGTGATTGTTTCGGTTTTGGAGCTGGCATCGATAGCATTGTTTATTGCTTGTTCTAGTTTTATTACACTGTCTTCTAGTTCTGTAATATTATTAATTGTTGGGATGTTACCGATGTTCTCGCTCACAATTCTTCGAAAGTTTGGCCAACTTGTTTTCTTTCTGTTGTGGGGCTGCAAATAGTTCAATTCTGTTGCGCCCAGGGTCAGGACGATTAGGTTATGTGTCGAATCGCCTTCATTTAGAGAGTGTATCTCGTATTGTTGACCCACGTTGTGTAGGATTGCAATGTCGAGATACGTAGGGAGTTCTCCGTGGAAACATGTCGGTTCTGTTGGTCCGATGACATATGTGTTCGGTCTGTTCTCGAGATGGTTGCAGAGATATCTTCCGTTTCGGTTGGTCGTCCTGTCAAACCAATTGGGAGATCTAGCATTTAGGTCTCCAATAATTATAGTTGGCTCTTCTGAGTTCAGTATTAGGCTCAAATCTTCGTTGAAAATCGGATCATGTGGTCTAACGTAAGCTGACACTATTTTTAGTGTTTCGTTGTTGGCCTTAAGTCGAATAATTGTGGCTTCCATTGTCACCAGTCCGTCTGGTGTTGGGATGTGCTCGTGTTCGAGTCCCCTTTTGACTAATATAGCTGTTCCTCCTGATAATGCTCTATGATCCGTTCTATAGATATCGTAGCCTGGAAATTTTGTTTTTTTCCTTTCCACTAGTTTGGTTTCTTGAAGAGCTACGATATCGAGCTCTAATCTGTTTATTATTTCATCCAGAAGGTTGATCTTTTTGAATATTCCGCCGGAATTCCATGACCCAATGCGTAGATCTTCGTTTTGGTTTGCTAACATTTTCGGACGGCTTCTCCAAATGCAGTCATCATTTTTGTTGCTTTGTCCATCATGGACATCATTTCCATCATTTTGTTATTATACTCTGTATGGAAGTTTGCGATGAGGGTAGCTGCGTCCTGTACCGACACTTCTTGTGGTTGTGCTGGAGATTCTGAGGTGGTTTCAGCGGATTTTTTCGCTGCCTGTGCGTAGCTGACTCCTTTGTTGATTGGAGCGCTGTTTATGGGTCTTCCTACCGGTCTTGTTGGGGCAGGTGTTTTCTTTTTGGGGGCCTTAGAGCATCCTCTATAATTTGCTGTGTGCGCTTCACCACAGTTTGCACATTTGGGGTCGGTTTCCCGGCTTTTCTCACAGTCGTTACTGATGTGGTTTTCTCCGCATTTTACACATCTGGATCCGCAATGGCAAGCCTTTGAGCTGTGATAGAACCCTTGACAGTTATAACACTGTAGGGTGTCTTTTGTGATTTTGAATTCATCCTCCACATAGATTCGCATGTAGCATATATCAGATATTTTTTTAATTTTTGCAACGTCTTCCTCTTTGAGGGTGACGATGAAATGTGGCAGTACTTTTTTATCAGCTTTTTTGGAGATCATATTGATCACCCTTGTTGCTTCTATTCCTTTATTGTATAGTTCGTCTTTAATTGCTACTGTGCTAGTAGTAGCAGATAGCCCTTTTATAATGACTCTTTTTAGTTTATCGCTATCTATGGGATATGCGATGAATTCTATTTTTGGACTGTGTTCTTCTAGGATGTGTACCATTCCTAGGTAATCTTTTCTGGTTTTTGTGTTAATAACAATCGATCTGCCTGATCGTGCAAACTTATTGACTGATATTATGCCTTGGTTGGCTGCTCTCTGCAGGATTTTTTGGTGTTCTCCTACAGTTTTTAGGATTATCGCCGGTGGTTTCGGCTCTTTTACTATAGGCTCCTCGCTTGTTTGCGGTGAGTCTTTTGGTACGTCGTTTTCTTTTTCAACTTGGCTATTTTTGCTCAAGTTATTTTGGGCAGTTTTCTTTTTCTGGCTTCTTTCATGAGCCTCTTTCGCAGCCTTGTTAAATTCGATTTCTTTCCGCTGATTTATTATCTGCGTCTGCTTTTCGGCGACGCTTATTTTTGTTTTCACACTACTGTCTGATTTCTCAGTAGTGGTGCCTGTCTTTTTTCCTTTTTTGTTTTGGACTTGTGTCCAACCTGCAGGTTCTTTGGTTGTTATGATTCTTTCCGGCTCTTTAGGCTTGCCTTTGCTACCAAAGGGCTTTACGGGGGGAGGTGAACCGATTCCTAGTTCCACTAGCTTTACAACGTCATTATCGAGGGAGGCTTTCCACGGGTCGATTTCCATTATTGACTCTTCTTTCTCCTTGGCTGCTGTTAATGCCATTATATGTTGTACAAGTTTTTGTATCTCCTTGTCCTTTTCTTTGTTTTCGTTTCTCAGCTCAGTCATCTGAGCGAGAAGGTCTTGGATTTGTTTATTTGCCTTTTCCTCGCGGATACGGCTTTCTTCTTTAAGGGATTTGATCTGTTCCGTCAGTACATTGACCGACCTTAAAAGCTCATTGGCTTTTTCCCTTTCCGCCATTTCTCTGGCCTTTTTCTTTACTTCTTCGTCTTCCGAAGAGTCTTCTTTGGGCCTTAGCCTTTTCATTTTCTTGCCGATTTCGGGCTCGGCTTCATTTTTGGAGACGTTGTCCACGGCGGGTTGTGTCTCTACTACAGTTGGGGGTGGGGCTTCGCGCGATTCTGCAGCTGGGCTCGGCTCTTCGTCGATGGCGTCCATCGTATTGATATCGTCATCGGTGTCGATTTCGCTTTTTTCTTCCTCCGACTCGGGCAGATAGGAGTCATCGTCAGATATTACGATTTCTATGTCGTCGATCGCGGGATTAGTCGATTTAATAAATTTATTATATAGCTCGATCGAGCTGTCAACAAAGGGGTTTGATGATTCGGCTAAATCATTCTCTTCTTCTTGTTGTGTTGTCACCTGCGTGACAACACTTTCTGGGGGGGGAATATCACTCATATTGCCGTAAGGCAGTGAACAAATAGTTCATAAGATATAAGAAAATTCTACTTAGACGACTCTGTTTTTTTTCCACCGACTGACCGCTGTCAGTACGGCTTACTGGGTGCCGTCCCAGGTACCTCGCGGTAGTTCACTCCCTGTATTCACAGTGAGGGATCCTCTTCCTGTTTCTCACACCTCAGGAGCAGGGGCCGTTTCTGTCCGACCTTGTCAAATGTCAAGGCCTTACAGTGTCATCCCTGACGACACACTGAGGTGATCCCGAATTCTTCGCAAACGCGAAGCTATTATAGCCTCCGCGAGGAGCCTATAAAAACAGCTCCTCGACGGTTTAACTAGTAACAACCTCGCATCCGCTTTTCGCTAATATGTAGGACAAGTGCCTATGCCACACTCGGTGTCTTACCCACCGGGAGCTGAAAAGCTCCGTTGACAATAGGTCAGTCGCCCCCACCTAAGCACGCTTCTCTCTCACGTCCGTACTGTTCGGCTGCTCGAGTCGAACTCTCATATTTATCTTATTTCCTTAAGTTTCCAAACAATATGTCAAAAAGATTGTAACTAACGCATTTTGATGAATTTCACTGATATTACCTTGTTCCTTGTTCACTAACCTTGTTCCACTAAACTGATTTTCTATCGCCTTAAGTTTTTTATATATAAAAGTTTATGCCATATTATCCTCCCATGAATATTTTTGTTTTCCTTATCCAATAATAAAAAGTACATTATTGATCTTAAATTTGATTACAAACGAAAAAATGTTTCCTGTCAAAACATGATTTTGTGGGTTACGACCTTATTTGGGGCAGCCACTCTATTATTGTTTTTAGTTACACGCTCTTTCACATGACAAACGTAATTTTAGAAACCCAGTTCTTAATACTTCTTCTTCTTTAAGTTCCATCTTCTATCGAAGGTTGGAAATCATCATGGCTATGCGGACTCTGTTGACTACCGCTCTAAAAAGTTCTGCACTACTGCATTCAAACCATTCTCTTAAGTTCTTAAGCCAGGATATTCTTCGTCTTCCCACATTTCGCTTTCCTCGGATTTTGCCTTGCATAATAAGTTGTAATCATCACATGTCCTAAGTACTCAAGTTTTCGTCTTTTGATAATTAATATTATTTCCGCCTCATTTCCCATCCTTCTAGTTACTTCCACGTTTGACATTCTTTGAATTCATGATATTCATAGGATTCTTCTGTAACACCAAAATTCAAAGGCTGCCAACTTATTCAGACTTGTTTTAGAGTCAATGCTTCCAAGCCATAAAGAAGAGTAGCGAACACGTAACGAAACGTTTTAAGTTTAATGAATGATGCACGTGCTATTTCAATTCGTGTCTTAATTTCTTTGGTTTGGTCTACATCTGATGTTATCCATGTTCCTAAGTATTTATAGTTATTAACACTCTCAATTGCAGTATCTTCAATAGTCAATTGGATATTTGCATGTAAAGATTTAGTCATGATCATGCATTTAGTTTTCTTTAAATTTATCTTCAGTCCGTACTCATGACAGTATAGTCTGCAAAATGTAAGTTATTCAAAACTTCTCCATTGATAGATATACCTTCTATTGAGTATGAGAGCGCTTTTTGAAATACCGCTTCACTGTAGACATTGAAAAGTAGTGGGGACAACACGCAACCCTGGCGGACTCCTCTCTGTATTTTGATATTTTGGGTGTACTGGTTGTCACTCTTAATAGTTTGATTCCGATATAAATTAGATATAATTTTCATATCACGACTGTCAATATTTTTGCTTTTTAATATATCTAGAAGCTTTTTATGTTGAACCTTATCAAATGCCTTTTCAAAGTCTACAAAACGTAAGTACATGTCCTGATTAATGTCCATGCATCTCTGAGCCAGCATATTCAAGCCGAACAAATCATTTCTTGTACTCATACCATTTCGAAAGCCAAATACTGTGTCACTAATTTCATATTCAAGAGTTTTAACAATTCTAGTGTGAATTATTTCAAAAATGTTTTAAGTGTGTGACTCATTAAAGCTATTGTTCTGAGATTTGAGCAATTTGTTGCACTTGACTTTTTGGGAATTGCTACAAAGGTCGCTGGGTAGCGGGTGGGTACTTTTCACGACCCCGGTGGAAACAGACCTACTTCAGGGATTAGCGACCCTGCCCACGCTAGCTCATGATATTCCACCATCCCACACCGTGGAATCTCATGTCCCATAACCTTTATCCTACACCCTCCATATGTATCCCTCCTAGTCCTCAACCCTGGTGAAGGGCAGCAGCGATCACCAGTACCAACACAAGGCGCAAAAGAAATTATCTTGGACCGGCTTGTTATTGGAATTCCACAGGCATGACTAGGACAGTTTGAATGGTTGTGGTACTGCGGTGTTGAAAGTAACGGGATACCACAACACTACCTTTTCCCCAGGATAACTCATCTCATTATGGCAGAACAAAACAAAACAATGGCCCTCAGTCCCGGGCAGGCCTTAGATGGTCAGAGGGTGCGAAGAATCTTCCGGTGCCAAATAGATGATATCCAACGAATTTCAACATGGAATGTTAATAGTCTTTACGAACCAGGAAAACTACACAACCTTATAAAGGAAATGAATCGGCTGAAAATAAATATAATGGGAGTCAGTGAAGTCCGATGGACTGGATCTGGACAGTTTACGAAAGATAAAATTACTATGTATTACTCGTGTAGTGACCCAACAGATAGACATCACCGACATGGAGTGGCTATTGCTCTTGACAGGTAGACCAGTAAATCGGTGACAGATTTTGTTCCAATTTCCGAACGAGTCATGTTGATCAAAATGACAGGCAAACCAGTAAACATAAATGTGACACAAGCATATGCACCAACAGCAGATAAGTCAGAAGAAGAAATAACTAAGTTCTATAAAGATCTGGAAAAAGCAATAAGACTAACAAAGAAAGAGGACATAAACATAATAATGGGCGAATTTAACGCCAAGGTGGGTAAAGGAAGATATGAAGACATAATTGGAGAGTACGGCCTTGGAGTTAGAAATGAAAGAGGCGACCTGCTGTGTGAATTCTGCCAGGAGAACGGTTTTGTCGTCATGAACACATGGTTTCAGCTCCCACCTCGTAAGTTATATACTTGGAAATCACCAGGAGACCGTCCAAATCGAATAATTAGAAACCAAATTGACTACGTTTTAATAAACAGAAGATTTCGTAACGCTATCAAAAGAATCGCAGCATATCCAGGTGCTGATATTGCATCCGATCATAATCCGCTAATAGCAGATGTGAGGTTAAAACTAGCAAAAATTAAGAGAACAAATACAAACACCAGCACGCCTATAAATACAAGAGAACTGATGAGAGACGAAAATCTGAAGAAGAGTTATGCAAATCAAATTAATGAAAGAATGCGAATAATAGAACAAAATGATGATATCGAAGAGATGGTCAATGATATTAAAGGAACAATTCTGGCAGTAAACAGGGAAGTTAAAACACAGATCAGGAAGAGAAAGCATAACGAATGGATGACGGACGAAATTATGGATCTAATGGAAAAGCGAAGGCAACATAAACAACAACGTAATCAAGACAAATACAAACAGATACACAAAGAAATTCGCCAGAAAATTAAGATAGCAAAAGAACGTTGGATGGTGGAAAGGTGCAACGAAATAGAACAATTGCAGGAAAAAGGAGATAGTTTTGGACTACATAAGAAGATCAAAGAAATATCGAATATACACAAAAGCCACCACAGAACAAGAATACGGAACGACAGAAACGAATACATAGAGTCAGAAGAGGAGATAGCAATGGCGTGGAAAGAATACGCAGAAAGACTTTTTAATGACGAAAGACCAACACAACCAACGCGCAAACTTCCTTCCGAAAACTTATCAGGGCCATCAATAATGCGAAGTGAAATAGAATATGCAGTTAGAACCACAAAGATGCATAAAGCAACAGGTCCAGATGAAATTAATATAGAAGCAATAAAACTACTAGACGAGGAGAATATCGAAATCTTGGTAAAGCTGTTCAATAGAATTTATGATACTGGTTACATTCCGCGATAATGGCTGCAGTCATCCTTTGTGATGATCCCAAAAACAGCTAATGCCACAAAATGCAATGAACACCGCTTAATCAGTTTAATGAGTCACTTGCTGAAACTCTTCCTTAGGATATTACACTCAAGAATGTATAAGATACTAGAAGAACTTAGCGGGTCAACACAATTCGGTTTTAAGGGAGGACTAGGAACAAGAGAGGCAATTTTATGTTTGAACACTTTAATACAAAACTGTTTAGATCAACGAAAAGATGTCTACCTCACCTTCATCGACTACGAGAAGGCATTTGACAATGTTAAACATGATATCATGATGGAACTACTACATAGGGCCAACATTGACCAGAAGGAGATCAGAATTATTCAGAATCTATTCTGAAACCAAATGGCAAAGGTGAGGATTGATCAAGACCAATATACGGATGAATTTGAAATCCGGAAAGGTGTCCGCCAAGGCTGCATACTCTCTCCGATGCTTTTTAATTTATATGTTGAAAATATATTTGCGGAAGCATTAGAAGACACGGAATTAGGCATTAAGGTGAACGGCATACCAATTAGCAACCTACGCTATGCGGACGACACAGTGATTATAACTGATAAATTGGAAGATCAGCAGTTATTACTTGATAGGGTGAATAGCATAGGTAAAAAATATGGCCTGAAAATCAACATTTTGAAAACGAAATATATGGTCATTAGCAGAAACCCTCCAGAAAACCCGATAATATGCATAGGTGACGATCGCATAAAACGCGTGAAAACTTTTAAATACCTTGGCACCACAATCAATGACCAATCGGATCCACAACAAGAGATAAAAACCCGAATACAAATGGCAAGACAAGCTTTTGTGAAATTCAGACCGCTTCTATGTAATCAAAACCTACATTTCGAAATACGCTACAGAATGGTCAAGTGCTACATATGGTCCATCTTGCTTTATGGCATGGAAACGTGGACTTTGAAAAAAACATCTATCAACAAACTTGAAGCATTTGAAATGTGGTCATTAAGAAGAATGATGTGCATACCTTGGGTGGATAGAGTTCGAAACGATGACGTCCTTAAGAGAGCCGGCGTGGAAAGAGAACTCTTTAAATTAATTAAAAAACGCAAGATTGGTTACCTTGGGCACATATTGAGAGGAGCAAAATATGAAATACCTCAGTTAATCCTACAAGGGAAGATCGAAGGTAGGAGAGGAGCCGGCCGCAAACAATTATCCTGGTTAAGAAATATTAAAGAATGGACAGGAATACACAATACAGGCGAGCTGTGTCACGCCGCCAAGAACAGAATTCTAGTAATGAGATAGTCGCCTACGCACTTTGGTGTATGGCATGTTAAGAAGAAGACAAAGGTCGATTGCAGCCATTGTCTGGGGATTGTGGCAGTCTGATATATTAGATCATAGAGTTCAACCATTACATCAATAACATCTTCATCGATGAGTTTTAATAATTCGATTGGCACATCATCTGGTCCAGTAGAATTAACCCTCTTTTGTGTTTTTGATGGCATAGATGACTTCTTCTCTTAATATTGGTGGTCCGGTATCCTCGGTGATTTCTAATGACAGTTCTTCCCTTTCATCATTAAATAGTTGTTGGATGTAATTGGTCCAGTGATATAATCTCTGCTTCATATTAGTAATAATCTCCTCCCTTTATCATTTTTAGGGATATTCGTTCTTGTACGTTTTCTAGAACCTGTCATTTCTTTGATTTTTTTTGTGTAAATTAAAGCTATCATACTTTTTATTAAGATCTTCTATTTCCTTGCATCTGTCGGAGAGCCACCTCTCTTTTGCCTCTCGAATTTTCTTTCTGATGTTTTTCTGAATTTATTTGTATTTATTCAGGTCTTTTGCTTTATGTTTTCTTCGTTCTTCCATAAGTTCAAAAAGTTCTACTGTCATCCAAGGTTTTGTTTTTTCTCCAAGTGGTTTGAGGGTTTCTTTTTTTTTTCACGGAGCAAATACCTGCCTCCTGGACAGCATTCAGTCAACATTTCTTTATGATTTACCGGGACTTGAATTTAGACTCTAAAGTTTATTTCATATCTTCATATCGTTCGTAGATACTTCATATCTACCTTAAGCCTAGATAATATATTTTAAGAATTCTAACAACACCGTGTTTAAGGTTTATACTTTAAAATGTATACCAAAATTCCCAAAAAACATAAAATCGTTTATTACTTATTTTGAAATTTGAATTTTATTGTTCCATTCGTAAAACTAAAAGTATCTGCCAGAAATAAATCTTGGATCAAACAATTAAATATATGTTTTTAATGGTTTCAGTTTAACACTGAACGGAGAAAACGGCACGTGCAGTCAAACACAAAATGATGACGGTGGGTAACAGCTGAATCTGTAATGTAATCCAATAGGTACTTGGAAAAGAACAATCGGTTTCCTTATTTTAGCGGCGACTAAGATAATAAAGTTCTAAAAACTGTTTGTCAGCTGGCGCTTCTAACCCAAACACCAGAAAATAAGATATTGTGTCAAAAGATAAGTTTACAAGTATTGCTGAGCGCAAAAATGTATAAAAGTAAAAGAAAACAATGAATAATACTTTTATATAAAAATAATAATTTTTTTTTTTCGAATGCATATTTAAACAAATTATTAATAATGTTTAATTAGAAGTATATCCAGACTCGGCGTTATTTGAATTGGAACAGGTAATTTCAAGTCCATGAAACTTGTTTATAATTTTATCACATTTATATTTTTAAAGATTTGTAATGAAAGGTGAAGCGGCTCAAACTCAAACATACAGTGTGTCAATTTTAAAACTTACAATGGGCTATATCTCACGAACAAAACCTGATATTAAAAAATGCTTGAAAACGTTTCTAAGATAGTAAGGATGTACTAAAATCACATGAAAAAGAACTCACCTCCATCAACCCCCTAGGCTCCACCCACCACAACCTTAATGTTTTCAGGAATATTAGGCGAAGCTATAATTGGCTCCTTGTTCATACCATTCAATTATCTCGATATGCTGGAAAACACCATCGAACGTTTAACTGTGCATGAATTAGAGAACCAAAGGGATAATTAAGGCAACATAGCTTTAGACGATGATTTGCTGCACTTCCAATAAGAAGGAGCACCTCCTCATTATGCAGCTTCAGTTAGTCACTAGTTGAATACTAATTATACGAAAAAATATTAATTGGAAGAAGAGGTGCTATTGAGTGGCCACCGAGGTTACAACACTTACCGCCAACTGACCTTTTTCTGTGGGGATACCTCGAGTCAGTTGTTTATAAAAATTAACCTGTGTCACTTGGGAGATTGCGAGAAAGAATTACGCAAGCATGTCGAGCTATTACTAGAACAACATTTGCCAAAGTTCGTGCAGAATTTAAAAATAGGCTGTATTATTGTTTACAAAAAACAACGGAACCCACTTTGGAACAATTGGCAATTGTAATGGAACTGGATTAAATTCGTAACAAAATGGCGCAAACCGCATGTTAATAGCTTTTGTCGAACTCAAGAAATGAATAAAAACGCATAAACATAAGTAAGTATAGTATTGACTCACAAAAAAATAAGTCAGTAGGTACTTTCAAATTTTTTTATAGCAGAATCTTAATGTTAATACCTATTTTGACCATTGTTATTTTATATGATTAAAAATAGTTTTTTCGAAACTAAGTAGGCTACGACAATGAATTTGGCGGGGTGTTCATATTGTTTATTTATTGACAGCAGTCAAAACATTGTTACGAAGTGGTATAAGTATTATAATTCGAAATGAAGATTATACTTTTTTCAATAGATATTAATATTGGTAATATTAGTAATTAGTTATCAGTACTAATAATTCGTGATGAGTATATCAAAATGCAGAATTGTATGATATGATTGAAGTTTATTTCGAATGTCACCAAAATGCCGCTATTGCCTCACGTATATATTCTGTAAGATATCCTGACAGGACATTATGGCAAAGAAGTATTTGAAAGAAAGGCAAGAATATTAAGAGAAACTGGTAGTTTTCATCGTCCTTGTTTTAAACGATTTAGTAGAGGTATGACCGAAGATAATTCAATCAATGTTCTTGCTTTAATTCAACAGAATCCACATATAAGTAGTCGGCAAATCTCTATAGAATTAAACATACCCAAAACTACTGTTTTAAGGATTTTAAAACATCACAGGTTGGTTTTTCATATTATAAAGTGAACTTTTAGGTCAGAAACTTGGAATTCCCTTTAAACTTTAGATTCAACTGTTATTTTAATACTCCGATAAAAACGGCAACACGGCGCTTTTATCAGCGCTTGTGAAACAATTAAGGATTTTTCAAGATTTTTTGAGTTTTAGTAAATATAGTGGTTTCTTTTCCACCAATATTTGTTTCTAATTTTTAGACTGCATCCTTTTTACTGCATTTGATAGAACTTTAAATGGCGAAACATATTTGGATTTTCTGGAAAATCAGTTGCCTGTTTTATTGGAAGATATTTCCTTACAAACAAGAAGAGATATAATATTACAACATGACGTGTGTCCTGCGCACTTTTCCAGATGAGTTCGAGATTATTTGTATGCAAGTTATCCAAATAAATGGATTGGAAGTGGAAGTATATTTTCATAGCCAGCTAGATCTCCAGACTTAACATGTCTGGACTTTTATCTGTGGGGAAGATTGAAGGACTAAGTGTACCAAACTTAACCAACCACGTGAGACGACATGAAACAGCGCATTATAAACGCAATAAATAGTATATCAACAGCTGAGATTGAAGCAGCTGTTATGTCTACGCGCGAAAGATTACATCTTTGTGCGGACAACGATGGAAAACAATTTGAACATTTAATTGGACATTAAGTTTTAATGATAGAAATATTTGTATGATCTTTCACATATTTAATTTTAAGTTTTAATAAAGGGTGAATCAATACTATACTTACTTATGTTTATGAGTTTTTATTCATATCTCCAGTTCCACAAAAGCTATCAACATGAGGTTTCCGCCATTTTGTTACGAATTTAATCCAGTTCCATTATGATTTACAATAAATAGGAGTTTCCATTAAACATTTTGAAGAAAAACAAATTTTAATTTTTTCTATTTCAAAGTACCCTCTATCCATGATAATTAAAACTAAATGCAATTGTTTGATAGTAGATGTAAATAATGCACACTCTTTCTAATGACACTAATTTTGTTAAAATTGGTTTATCCAAACCAAAGTTATAGGTATTTATCCACAAATACTTTCCCACTCTCCCCCACCCTTTGTGCAGAATTTAGGCCTCTTTTTAGTTTACTTATTTAACACTTAGTATAATTGGGCATATTTCACAAAAAACTTATTTTCAAATTTTTCTTCACAGGTTACGCCCCCTAGCGATTAACCCAGAAACTTAAAAATTGTTTTCAGCGATTTCTCTTGGCCACTTTTAATAAGAAATTTTTTCTCCTAAAGTTATAACATGAATAGTTTCTGATATATAGACGAGAGATCGGCTTATTGGACCACCCGGTACAGAAAAATGACGTGAGAAGTCGAACAATCATAATAAAAACAATTATTTTTTAAAAGAGTTTGTAAAGTGTATTTTCATCACATTTATAAAATATATATAGGTAAAGTATAGTATAGGTTAAATTTATTTCTTGTAAGACGTGTTTAATTTTTTTTCTAATTTTTAAATGCATATTTACAACTTACTCACAAACAGTACATTGAGTAATTAGTAAATGTGATGACAATATTGACTTGATTTGTACCGTCCAGCTGCAGTTCTCCATTTTCACCTATGTAACCAGGTCCTCTGGCCAAGACCTCATCAATATTCGATCTTGCATTGGTGGCTGATATAATTCACTGATAATTTGGCTGTGGTGCATTGAATTACGAATTTTGGCCTTGTTGTCCAAAAAGGTCTACGAAATTTTTGTGTTTGAAGGCTTGCTACAGTCACAGAGTTCTACGGCGTAAGTCCATATTGGTTTTAGTATGACTTTGTAAACCAGCATTTTGGTCTCAACTGACAGTTGTGATTTTCTGCCAAGTAACCAATTCATTTGTTTCAATTTTATACTGAGCTGAGCTTTTTTCCCCAAGATATTTCACTAGGTCTCTAGCAGAAATGTGAGCATTGTTTAGACTAACCTGTGGACAGGTGCGTCTTCTTGTTATAAATGTGATTTGGGTTGATTTTTCGTTTTTGACTTTAGTTTTCTATTTTGTCAACCAATTTCCTAATGTATGTAAGTAATTTGGCATCTTTTCAGATGCTATGTCTTTATTTGAAACTAAAACGGCTATATCATCGGCAAAATTCGCCACCGTGAGGTCATTTGTGATAAGTATGTCAGCAGTAAAAAATAGGCACAGAAAAGGACCGAGGACACTTCCCTGAGGAACTCCGGATAGGATTGAGTGATAGATTGAGAAATCATTATTGATTTTTACTTGCAACGAACGTTAGTTAATATAGGACTTTAGGATAAGGAACATATCGCCAGGTAGTAAAGACTTTAATTTATATATCAGACCATTGTGCCAGACTTTATCAAAAGCCTGCTGAATATCAAGAAATACTAAGGCACACATACTGTTGAATACTGTTGGATTGTTGAATATTTTTGACAAAAGCCAAATTTTTGCCGTATCACTGTCGTGTCCTTGAACATCTTGACACGTATTTTTGAAGTTATACTTGTATACGCACGGTCGGCGTTGGAAATTTGCATGAGAGTGAATCTGTGAAACCATTACATATGTAAGATAATGAGTAAGAGAGAGACAGCAGATATATATTGTTTCTCTCTTCCTCTCTCGAGAATAAAAATGTTGCTTTTGTATATATATTTAATATTATATATATAATATTGTATATATATATATATATATATATATATATATATATATATATATATATATATATATATATATATAATATAATATGTATTAATATTATTATTTATGTCATGTTTTGTATTATTTAAAATTAAACGTTTATAATTATTTTAGGCTTTTGTATTTCAAAATAATCACTGTTTTACCGAGAACTGTCAATTTTGAAATCCGTTAGTGTGATGTCTAATTGGCAAATCCTTTACGTGTTTGGTTCATACGCTGGTGGTTGTGAGTTCGAATCCCAATTATGAATTTCCTTTTTTATTTTTGAAATATTTAAAAACCTCAAGTTAATCTTATTAAATATATGTAATATATGCAAAAAACAAAAATTTTAAAATAAAATGAAAATTTACAACATAATCCGAGTTGTTGGTTTTTTATTTTTATCTTCGTAAAGTAAGTTTTATGGATATTGGCATATTATTGTATTGTAATTTATTGTATTGTAATTTATTTTTATATTAATAACAAAATAAACAATGAATTTTACTGCAGAGTATGTGTAATTTTTTTTTGCATTCAACTCCTTTTATACATATATAAAAATATATATTTTCATTAAAATATTGATACAATCCTTCATTTACTATACTCCTATTACAGGTCAAATGTTTATATACAGGAAACGATGCACCATATACCTATATAACTAATTCTTTTTCTCTTTATGCTCTCTCTTACCTATAGCATTAAATATGTAATGATTGTGCAGAATGACTCCTATATAAATTTTTAACGGCGAACGCGTGTATAGAAGTATAACTTCTACCGGCAGTCCCACTGGACTGCCACACCCATTTTTTATTTGTTTTTATAAATACTACAAATACTAGAGAAAGTAATTAATGCTACACTGAGAAATTGCTGGAGTTTTTAGCTTTCAGTATTTTACCAACCAATTTATTCTATTTTATTTTGTATATTTTAATACTTCTTACAAATACGGTCGATCGATTTAATTTAATGGACCTATAATTTATAAATAGCTACCCGTAGAATGCTTTTGCATTCATATGGCGTATTTGTCCTACTTCCACAATTTTATTGAAGTTTTGATTATATCACAAAAATTTAATGCCATATTCGATTTCCAATATACGAATTGCAAAAAATAATAGAGTATTGTTATTACATATTAATTTACTGGCAATGCATTACTTTTTTCTACATTTTTCGATTTATATCATGTTTTTGTTCATTGTTTTATGGTTTTAGTATTATTATGATACGCTGTAATATTTATGGAATTTTTATTTTCAATTAAAAAATGACATTCAAATAGGATCAAAAATATTACTGGGAATATTTCCCTTTTTGCTTAAAAAAATAATAATAAATTGAACTTAACAAAGAAACTGCATACTATATAATGCCAACTACTATATTTTTGAGTATAAATCACAATATATAATTGTAATTTAAACTACATAGTGTACTCAAAATGCAAATAACATACCGATATGGCAATTTTTCAACTACCGTATACGTTCTTCAGGAAGTGGAACAAAGATAACACTTCATTGTTTAAATAGAAGTGAGAAGCAGTCACCATTTCGAAGAAGTAGGTATGAATTTTAAACTTCTTCTCCTTAAAGTTCCATCTCCTATCGGAGGTTGGATATCATAACGGCTATGGTCACTTTGTTGGCTGCTGCTCTGAAAAATTGTAGTGAACTACAGTTAAACCATTCTCTAAGGTTCCTCAGCCAGGAGATGCGTCTTCTTCCTATGCTTCTTCTTCCTTGGATCCTTCCTTGCATAATAATTCTCAGCACCTCATATTTTTCTCCTCTGGTTATGTGACCCAAATACTCTAGTTTTCTTCTTTTTATGCTGTTCATAATTTCTAACTCCTTATTTAGACGTCGTAGTACCTTAGCATTGGTAATCCTTTGAACCCACTGAATTTTTAATATTCTTCTGTAACACCACATTTCGAACGCTTCTATTTTTCTTATGTGTTATTTCTTCCATGTGCAAGCTTCCATTCCGTATAGTAAGATAGAAAATATGTAACATCTTAGAGCCCTCAATCTGAGATGCAACTGAAGGTCTCTGTTGCAGTGTTGCTTTATTTCTGTTTACAAATCTTTCTAAAATTTGAGTCTGATACATGAGTGTTTCATTGTAGAATGAAAATTAATATTGTCAAAAAAAACTTAGATAAAGTAGCCAGTAATTTTCTAATGGATTCTATCAATTACTTAATAAGTTAACAAAGAACATTGATTTAAGGAATTGATTTGTGGCAACAACGCATTATTTATCTGACGAGCTGTAAAATTTTAAGCAACGCCTGCCTTCACGTGCGAAGTGCCAAGATACATCCGGCTATTCCTTCAGTGACTGTACTATAAACGTATCCTTTTAAAATATGAATGAAATGTCAGATGTTGGTAGTTTTCTCTCTTTCTAGTAGTTATCCTACCATACAAACAGTGTGGCTTGTCATCCTAGACCAGTTATACGACGGTAAAAGTAAAAAAAAAAGAAAACTTGAGTCAAATAGAAATATTTATAGAAACTTTATTTTGTAATCGTTTTACTCTTCTCCCCCAATACTAAAGTATTAACAAATACTATGTCAATCATGTCAACGTTATTTTCAGACATAAATCTTATTATGAAACACCCTTTATAACTTATAGAAAGAGTACTCATTGGAATAATTTTTATGTCTTAAAAACTCAATTTAATATAGAATAGACATCCTGTACATAACAATTTTCTATATTCTCTGTTAGAGTTTGTTTTTCTTCGTCATTTCATGTTATTTAAAATAATGATACACTATATTATTTACAGAATGTTTCCCATATGAGTAAAAAAATAATATTTGGATAAGCCAGAAGCATCAACTTCCCTGTGCTGTTATAAATAATATGAATTAGTTAGAGGTCCTCTGCAAACAATTTCTGTTATTAATATGAAAAATACCGTAACGAGTACGCTAGGTGAAAGAGGGAGAATTAAATTAAATTTGTTTTCCTTCCATTACATAGATTCATTTTTAAATTGTAACTAAAATCAGAATAAATATATTCTGGTTTATTTTTGACTTTATTTAATAGATATATTTTTAAGTTATTTTGCCTGTAATATATAAAGTTATTTTACCAGTTTTAACCTGAAACTCCTCCATGAAAAATCGTTACGTAGAAAATAAATCGTAATTGGACAACTAACGTTATTAACGAAAATGACTAGTAATGAAATAGATTTTTCAGTGGACACCAATGTCAAATAGTTAGGGATTATACTATAGATAGTCTCAAAGTGACTAGTCTGTACAGGGTAAATGCACAACATCGATGCCATACCTACTTTTTTGCAAACTTGTATTAAAATAAACGTCACTTTGTGATTCTCAAACATAAATAATATTTGCTAAACATACTTAGTTTAAATTAAAATAAAATAGAAATTAAGAAATGCCTTTTATTTACGTAACAATAAAACACTGAAAACTTTGTTTTCAAAACTTCCACAAAATTTATTTTAAATTCTTATCACTACAGCTGTTTCGGCTGATTGCCTTTCTCAAGTGATTTGTTTTTGGCATGGGTTTACACTTTATAGTCTCTAATGAAATAGGTTGAGGAGGGGAGAACTGTTTGTCTCAAGCTGGTCATTCAGAATTATATCTGTGTTTTTTAATTTGTTGATTTCCATAGATTCTAACAAAGATAGCTTAAGGCCTTTATTTTGAATGTGTAGAATTTTAAATTCGTCATTAAAAGAATGATTATGATCTAGAAGGTGAAGTGCGTATGTAGAATCTGTTTTTCTATTATTGAAAGCCCTTTTATGTTCTGCTATTCGTTTATTAAAATTTCTACCTGTTTGACCAATGTAAGTTTTTGGGCAGTCGCCACATTTAAGTTTGTATGCACCACTGTGTAAGTGTTTTTTATGTTGGCTCTTGTTGTTTTTAATATATTTGCCTAGGTTGTTATTTGTTTTGAAAGCTGGTGTTATTCCTTTCTTTTTTATGTGTTTGGCTATTTTTGTTGATATTTTGCCTGTATATGTAATCGAGCAGAAGGTACTGGGTTTTTTCTCTGGTGGTGGAAATACTAAGTTCAGGGCTTTCTTGTGTAGTTTTTGATTTAACATTTTATTAATTGTTTGTTCGTTGTATCCATTGTTTACTGCTATTTGCTTAATGATATTTAATTCTGTCTCAAAATTGTATTTTGACATAGGAATTGCTGTTAATCTATGTAACATACTATGATAGGCTGCCAGTTTATGTTGTGTGGGATGGGATGATGAATTGTGAATAGTCGTGTCAGTATGGGTAGGTTTATGAAATATGGAGAAGTCATGTTTGTTTTGAAGTCTGGTAATTTTTAAATCTAAAAAATTTATGGATTGATTTTGTTCTGTTCCTATTGTAAATTCAATATGACTATGAAGAGAATTAATATACGATAAAAATTGGTCGAGTTACCTGTTAGTTCCTGTGAAACATACCAGTACGTCGTCTACGTATCTCCACCAATATAAAAACTGTTTCAATATGGGATGTTTTGAAATCTTTGTCTCTAGATGATCCATAAAAATATCTGATAGCAATGGGCTTAGAGGATTGCCCATTATAAGTCCTGCACTGTTATGTGTATATAATTCATTATTAAATTCAAAGTAGTCTTGGTTTATGCAAACTTCAAGAAGATGTAAAATTTCAGATGTAATGATTGGATTTGCTAGCCCATTGCTATCAGATATTTTTATGGATCATCTAGAGACAAAGATTTCAAAACATCCCATATTCAAACAGTTTTTATATTGGTGGAGATACGTAGACGACGTACTGGTATGTTTCACAGGAACTAACAGGCAACTCGACCAATTTTTATCGTATATTAATTCTCTTCATAGTCATATTGAATTTACAATAGAAACAGAACAAAATCAATCCATAAATTTTTTAGATTTAAAAATTACCAGACTTCAAAACAAACATGACTTCTCCATATTTCATAAACCTACCCATACTGACACGACTATTCACAATTCATCATCCCATCCCACACAACATAAACTGGCAGCCTATCATAGTATGTTACATAGATTAACAGCAATTCCTATGTCAAAATACAATTTTGAGACAGAATTAAATATCATTAAGCAAATAGCAGTAAACAATGGATACAACGAACAAACAATTAATAAAATGTTAAATCAAAAACTACACAAGAAAGCCCTGAACTTAGTATTTCCACCACCAGAGAAAAAACCCAGTACCTTCTGCTCGATTACATATACAGGCAAAATATCAACAAAAATAGCCAAACACATAAAAAAGAAAGGAATAACACCAGCTTTCAAAACAAATAACAACCTAGGCAAATATATTAAAAACAACAAGAGCCAACATAAAAAACACTTACACAGTGGTGTATACAAACTTAAATGTGGCGACTGCCCAAAAACTTACATTGGTCAAACAGGTAGAAATTTTAATAAACGAATAGCAGAACATAAAAGGGCTTTCAATAATAGAAAAACAGATTCTACATACGCACTTCGCCTTCTAGATCATAATCATTCTTTTAATGACGAATTTAAAATTCTACACATTCAAAATAAAGGCCTTAAGCTATCTTTGTTAGAATCTATGGAAATCAACAAATTAAAAAACACAGATATAATTCTGAATGACCAGCTTGAGACAAACAGTTCTCCCCTCCTCAACCTATTTCATTAGAGACTATAAAGTGTAAACCCATGCCAAAAACAAATCACTTGAGAAAGGCAATCAGCCGAAACAGCTGTAGTGATAAGAATTTAAAATAAATTTTGTGGAAGTTTTGAAAACAAAGTTTTCAGTGTTTTATTGTTACATAAAATGAATTTCCATCAAGTAACGGTCGAATCCATCAACCTTTTATTTATGTCACACAAGCAGTTTGTTTTTAATTCTACAGTATGTGCTAGCGATACAAACCATTTGTTTAAAGATTTAAATAAAATCAAATAAAATAAAACTAAAATATAAAGAAACATTTTATTTATGTATTGTTCCGTTCAAAAGTTAAAGGGAGAAGGACTTTTAAAAACCGCACTGTATATGTTGGCAATATCAAAACGTAGAAATATCCGAAAATAAAACTAATAAAGAAGTTGAAAATAAAAAAAGTAATTGTATTTAATTTCGTGTGTAAGTAATCGTAATTGTACACCATTATATTTAGTTTCTTTTTCTGTCAATCGCTGTCACATTTAGTTTCTGCTTTACTATTATCATCATCATTATTATCGTCACTGTCATCACTATCTCCGTTATTTATATTTATAATAATTGGTTCGATATCATCCAACACATTGTCAATTTTCCACATTTTTTTTTCTGTTGCTATTACGTAGTTTTTCCATTTCTCTGGCGTAATGATCTGGTACGCTGCTGTAATTAAATTTCGCATTTCAGCTTCTTTAAAATTAGCGTTGCGTCCAGCTACATACCGTTTCACTTCACTCCAAACCATTTCGATGGTATTATAGGTCCTTTGACAGAAGCCATTCTTGAATATCTTTTTTTAGTGTTGAACTGTTGGGAATTTGTTCTGACTTTCTGCTGTGATAGGAGGCATTGTCTATTACCACAACAGTTTTTTCTGGCAAATTTAGCATTAAGTTATTTTCGAACCAATCTTCGAAGGTCGGTCGTAGTCCTGAGTATTTTTCTTTGCCAAAAACGTGAGCTCTGCTCCATCAACAAATCCACTGGTAGATCCTGCGTGCAATAAAACGAACCGTGCACCACAAGCTGTTGGAGCTTTTAATCCTGTTGTCAGACCACGAACAAAAGCATTGCGATAAGATGTAATTGTTTTATCAACCCAATCTGCACGGTATTTACGAATTGCGCGTAAATAACGATGACGCCACGAAATGATTTCTGGTTTTTTAATCAAAATTGAATTTCTGCCACGTTTTATAAACACAAAATCCATATCACTCAGCAAGCGATGTAGCGTGGCCCGTGAAAAGTTGGGCAAAGTTTCTGCGATATTACAACAGCTAATATGATGTTTATTCTTGGTGGTATGTTGTCACGAAAAAATTGATGAACTATTCTACGAATTTGGCTCCTGACACCTTCATCGTACTTGTTGTCATGAGAATTACCAACCTTTCGCTTCTTGGGCCTGCTCTTTGGAGATTGTAATCCAGCAGGTGATGAATATTCCTGTCGTATGCGAAACAGAGTCTTTTCGCAAACACCACTCATTTCTGACACTTTCCTAATTACACTTGATACATAATCGTTGTTATACTGATTAAGATGATAATTAATAATATTCATTAGCATCTGCCTCTCTGAAAGTTTCAGAGCTTTTCCACGTTTCCGTTGAACAATTTTCTCCATTTTGCGGTAAAAATTCGGCGTCAAATATAACAATAGCCAACAACAGAAAATAACAATAATTGCCAACAGAAAATGAAAACAACAGCCACCAACAAATAATAATTATAACAAAACAGTAACAGTACATCCAAGATGGTACAAATAATCGTAACTCGAATATGTTTACGCGCTCCGAAGAACAAATAAAGACTAATTAAGGTCCTGGATGTATCAAGCTTTTAAACATATTCGGTACAAAAATTACTCTAATTGCTTCTTAATTACTGAATAATTTAGAAGAAAGTATTTGCAATCAACCAAAATTACAAATTCGTTACACATTATGGCAGTAATTAGCACCGTAGGGACATAAATAACATTTTAAATTTGGCAGTTAGTAGAGATTACCGGAATTATTTTAAACTTTGAAACAAATGTTTATTTATTGCACACTTTATTATACTACTGCTACTAATAAAAAATAAAAGTTGATAAGTTACTATTAGAAACAAATAATGTATAGTATTATGTAAAATTATTAGCAAACGATATTTGTAAATTAGATAAAATTGTACGTGAGGGCGGGCTTATTGAGAACTCCTGGTTTATTCCGTTTATTTTGAAAGATAGACAATAGATCGCTCACTGCATAAAACTGACAACATCTTGACCAAATTACCATAAGGTTAGCATTGTATATCTTAATCTGTACAGACTAGTCACTTTGAGACAAAGTATAGACAAAACACGTACTTGAAGATTAAACATTGAACAGGTTAACCCATTAATGCCCAAAACTAAAGTCTTATCAAAACGAAATCAAAACTTTAGAATGAAATAAAGAGATGTTGTTTTTAACAGCAATGTGCAAAATTTACGTTTTTCTCTTTTTTTGTAACTTTTTTTTTTAACGTATGATAACATACGCTGAACAATGAAGGGCACAGATTTCATAAAACATTATTTATTTTTTAAAATTTTTACAACGTGTGATATTTGACAAAACATTTTGATAGTTTAAACTTACTAGGAGTATCCATAACCATGATCTGGATTCCGTCTCATATAGGAATTCCTGATAAAGAACTAGCCGATCTATTTACTAAACAAGCCGCATCTTTTAATATTAAAACTAAAAACATACAACTACATACAGATTTACAATCACTTTTACAGTTTACTACTTACCAAGACAAATAAATGTCTTGGTAAGATCACTGAAATGAGATTCCTTCCAAGCTTCATGATATCCATCCCAACGTTAAAAAGCGTTAGTTTTCTTCCATGACTCAAAATAACAAAATTTTAATTCGATGACTGACAAAATAAGACTAACTCTAAACATTTAATGACTTCTCAAGATCTACCTACATGTCCACACTGTGGTTACATTCTATCTATATTCTCTATTCTATTCTATTATCTATTAATATATTCTGATATACTGTCGCTATTTCAACTACAGAAAAAATAATCTTTTGAGTCGAAACCTACAAAATATTCTCATCGCACCAGAACCGTATTAATTACCTCTATGAAATCAGGCTTAGTTGTTGTTCAATTCAGTACTATAATTATTATATGTATGTTGATAACACGTTTTATTTTTATTGATGTCTGATGACTTACTTGTCATTAATTGTCGCTGGTCTCTGTACATTCTACACTTGTATTTGTAAAACAATAGAACTTATTTCTTTTTCAATTAAATATAATAATAGTGTTATTATTATTAACCTGCGTAAACAGGTTATGTGCCCAGCTGCAGAAATTTAGAAAAGCGTTTTTAAGTTTGTGGATTCGTGGAAATTTCGATGGGAAAGAACATTGGAAAAACATGGTGTTTTTGATGTCATTTCTCAAGAGACACCTGCTAGGACTGACGATAAATACAAAGACTTTGTTAAAAGTGATTCGACTCCAAAGGATATTATTGTTCAGTTAGTTGGGAATAATGTTTTGGAAATAATTAAAACTCAAGAAACTTCAATGGGAATGATGGAAGCTCTTAAAGCTATTTACGAAAAGAGAGGACTTCAGGCTAGAGTATAAATCCAGAAAAAAATGCGCAACATAGTACTTAAAGATGACGGCAACTTGGGTGAGTTTTGGGTGAATTTTGATAAAACCTTAAGATAATTAAATGATGCAGGAGGTAAAATACCACACCACACTTTTATCTGTAATGCCTGACAGATTAAATTCAGTTGTAACATTCATTGATATTTTAATTGCTTTTGATCTATCCAAAGCAACTGTAGATTTTGTAAAAAAATAGTATAATAGCACAAGATGATCGTTTAAAAACAAAGGAAGTTGCTTGTGTACCTGTTCCTTCGTATGCCTTTGTTGGTCAAGATGAATATAAAGGTAAGAGCAAACATACTTTTAAAGTTCGTTGTTATCATTGTTATGAAATGGGGCATATTCGCTTGAAATGTCAAAAAATATTGTCTAAAAATCATGAAACTGCTAATATGAGTAATGTTGCAAATAAAGAAATAGCATTTCTTCGTAGCCACACAAAACAGGAACTTGCAGTCAGCTGTAATTCAAATGTAATGAATAGTGTACATCTGGTGGTGGATAGTGATTGTACAAATAACCTGTTTATGTCAAAATACATTCAACTTTTGACAAATTCCAAAGCAGTGGATAGACAAATAAATGTAGTAAAGGTTGGTGAAACTGTAGCAGCAACATTTCAAGGTAGTTTCTCAGCTATATCTAAAGAAGGACTTTCAGTTACTTTAAATGATGTTTTTGTTTGTGACAATCTTTGTTGCAACTTATTATCAGTAAGACAAATTGAAGAAAAAGGTTTTCGTGTGATTTTTGAAAATAAGGAAGTAAAAATCATCAGGAGTGATACTGCAATTATTACTGGAAAATTGATTGGTAATTTGAATTGCAATTGTATTCAGATGTGGTTAACATTGTTCGTGATACACCTGAGTTGTGACACAAGTAGATTGGACACTCTTGTAGATTTCCTGTAAGTTCAGTATGTGAGATATGCTTGAAAGGTAAGCAGATATGTTCTCCATTTTTAAAGAGCATCCCAAGTGATAAAAAAGCTCGACGCTTACTTCAATATGTGTCTACAGATGTGTGTGAAAAAATTAGCCCTTCTACTAATGATTGTAAAGATTATTATGTTTCATTCATTGATCATTATAGTCATTTTGGAGTGTTATGCCTTATTAAAGAAAATAATGAAGTGAAAACATGCTTTAGGAATTTTGTAGCCTTAACTGAATCAAAATTAAACCTGAAAATAGATGATTTGAGATATGATAATGCTAGGAAGAATAGTTCTAAAAGCTTTAAAGATTTTTGTACAAATAAAGGAATAACTATACAATATTCTGTACCCAGGATTCTAGAGCAGAACGGATTAGCAGAAAAATACAATCGTACTTTTTTAGATAACGCTCTTGACAAGTGATTTTGGGGAGAAGCTGTATTGGCTGCTGTGTACTTAACAAATCGAACTTCTACAAGTACATTGCCTAATGACTGTACACCAGCTAAAGTTTGGTATGGTTACAAACCTGATATGAGCAATATTAAATTATTTGGATGTAATGCTTATGCACGTATTCCTGAAGAAGATCGATGTGGGAAGTTTGCTGAGAGATCAAAAAAATGTATTTTTATTGGCTATTGTGACAATGAATACCGCCTCTGGGACCCCCTAAAACGAGCAGTGTTTACATCTTTTTCAGTAAGATTTGATGGCACTTGTGAAAGTGAATCTCCAGTCCATGTGATGAAATAGAGGTGTAGATGAGCAAACTATTACTGAACCTGTTAAAATTAAACCTGAAGTAATACAACCTGATAGTAGTCAATAACACGAGATACGTAGAAGTTCAAGAGATAGACATATGTCTTTTTATCTTGATTACTATGAAATGAGTATGATGATGGCTTTATCTGCTGGCTGTCTACCGTCTGAATTACCTAAAAACTATATTGAAGCTGTTCCAATGAGGAATGGATGGAATGAGGCCATAAATAAAGAACTTTTGGCGTTAGAAAGCAACGGTACCTGGACTTTAGTGGAACCTAAGGCTGATGATGTAATAATTTATTCACGATGGGTTTTTGTTGAGAAAAATAAAAAAAAAATGGTCAGTTAGTGAAAAGAGCTCGATTAGTGGCCAGAGGCTATCAGCAGCCAGCATTGGACAATGAAGATGTGTATGCAGTATCTAGATTAACCAGCCTGATGGTACTGTTAGCCATTGCTGTAGATGGTGATATGGATATTCATCAACTTGATGTGAAAAGTGCTTTTTTGAAAGATACAGTGTCTAGTGATGTGTTTTTAAAGTCACCGGATGGCCTGAGTGTTAAATCTGGTGTAGTATTTAAATTGGTAAAAGGTTGATATGGTTTACGAGAAAGCCCTAAACGTTGGAATACAACTTAAGGCTTTCTCGGCTTAGGCTTCTTTTTTATTTAGTATTTAAAAGATCTAAGATTGACCATTGCTTGTATTTTAATCAAAAACTTATGTTTTGATATGTGTAGATAATATTTTTGTTATTTTAATTTCTGAAGATAATGTCAAATTTTTAAAATCAAATTTAGAGAAAATTTTAGAATTAAGTGATTTACCAAATGAAACAAAAGTTGTTTTTTAGGCTTAGACATTGAAAGGAAAGATAAGACTTTAGTTGTTAGCCAGAAAAATTTAGTTACAAAAATTGTTTATCGTTTTAACATGGTAAATTTCAAGATTAGTAAAATTCCAAAGGAACCTAAATTGAATTTAGAAAAAGAAGCTCAAACTGATTTTAAAGTCCCTAATAAGGAGGTACTTGGAAACTTGATGTATTTGATGCTTGGCACTAAGCCAGATATGTGTTTTACAGTTTCACTTTTTTGGAGATTTAAAAATAATTTTAATAGTAATCATTGGAAGCATCATAAAAATGTAATTTGTTATTTAAGTTATACTAATGAGTTGGGATTAATATACAATAAATTTACTAAAAATGATCAAGTTTCTGTTCACGCATATGCTGACTCAGATTTTGCGAGCGATGCTAATGACAGAAAGAGTGTTTCTGGATATGTTATTTTTTGTAATAATAAAGTTGTAAATTGGTGTTCTAAAAAGCAATCTATAGTTACTCTTAGTGACAATGAAGCCAAATATTTGGCTGTGTCTGCGCGTATGACTGAGTGTTTGTTTTTAGGTCAACTTTTAAAAGAAATGTTTGATTTTGAATATCCTATTAGAATTTTTGAGTACAACTAAGGTTGCATAGAAATGGCTCAAACTTATGAGATCAAACGCTCAAATCATATTGATGTAAAACATTATTTCGTGAAAGATATGGTAAATAAGGGAAACTTTGTTATTGAGTATGTTCCTACAAACAAACCGTTAGCTGATATTATGAGCAAGGCATTGCCTGTTACTGAATTTGAATCATTGAGAAATTGTTTGAATGTTTCTAAAACTATTGGTTAATTTTACAGTTTATTAGTTTATTGTAATTTTGTTTGCAGTTTGTACTTAATTCAATTGTACTTTTGTAGAATTGAGAGCGGGTATTGCTGTACAATTCAGTACTATAATTATTATAATGTACTTTGGCAATACGTTTTATTTTTATTGATGTCAGATGACTTAGTTGCCACTTGTCGCCGGTCTCTGTACACCTTACACTTGTATTGTACAATAATAAAACTTATTTCTTTTTTAATTAAATATCATAATAGTGTTATTATTATTAACTAGCACAAACAGGCTTTATAAGTAAATTTAGAAAATGGAATGTAGTTTACAAATTGATAATTTATTATTAATTGTACCAATATTTATGTATTTAATGTACTTCTTTATTGTTATGTTACTTTACAATCTTGTAATATAGTGTAATAAATTGTACCTGTTTCAGTGACTTACGCTATGGAGGGACGTAAAGCAAGGTAAAAAAATGTTTCTTTTATTTGAGATATCTAGTTTCAAATGTACGGTTACAATTTATGTTACATTTTACAAATTACTTTTTAAAGTCTAAAGTCCAGAGTCTAAAATGTAACAAATGTATTTGTTTTTAATTTCTAGTCATGCTTAATTTCGTCTAATTCTTAACATTTCTATTAACTGTTGGCAATGGACAATTATCTGTGTTTCCCACCGCTCAGTGACCACCGTCACATCCGTACAGATATAAGGTAGCCAAAGAGCTAACGGCGATATACGGAAGACTAACAATACTCTCTCCTACTAACCAATAATCTGTTATTATTAAATGATAAATGGCAGTTCTAATCTTATCGGATGCCGATATAATCACCAGCCGAGATACTAAATCATTGCTCAGTCGATATCGAATGAAAAATATGTCTGTGGTAGTGTTTTTTTTTTTTCTTAGACGTGCTGTCGTGATTTTTCATGGGAAAATTCGAAAAGTGGTTTTAACACAAAGAAACGTTTTTACTGACACTATATAACTATTTTCGGCTTACAGAAATCTGCTCTATTTGCTAAAAAGGAAGTTTTATAATAACGAATAAGAATTATTACAGAAGTCTATTAAAATTTTCGACAGATTTTTTATTTATATTCGACTTTATAAATTATATTTAAAAGGGCATCGAGGCTTGTAGTGTAATTATTGGAAATTAATTATTGTAAATGTTGTAATTATACAAGGCTTGTTCAACTGAAACCAATCTTTGGTAAACAAAAATATTGGCAATTATATCTACAAATACTATACTGTTCGAATTAATAATTATAGACCATTGAAGTATTGCATTGTTTAGGACTTAGCGTGAATTTCTAAGAGGACCCAATTTTATTTTTTTGATGTGGAGGGAAGGTAAGTATTAAGCTTAAATTTAAGTTACTGTAAGTAAAAATGTGCAAAGGGTTTTTACGCTGTATCTAGTAAAATAGCAACCCTATAAAAATTTTAGTTAACCCTGGAATACTAACCATCGTAATTTTTACAATGTCGTTGTTGTAGGATATTGTGGAAGGGGTACACCAGTATCTCTCGCCCGCTCATCTATTCTTACATTAGCGTGTATCGAAACGTTTTACAAATACAGAAACGCCTACATGATTAGTAAAGTGCTTGCATATGAGTACAGCTTCGTAAATATTACGAAGGTAAGTAATAACATTATGATCGCAGAAATAACAATATTATCAGTTTTGTTTTTTTTTTTTAGTGTAAAATATGAATACAACAAATAGAGACATGCACAGACCTCTCATGCAGCGGGAGTTGGAAGCCGAGATGCAATTGTGCCTGGAAGAACTTTGGCCAAATGAATCAGATAACAATTCTGATAAATCAGAAAGTGGATCTAAACAGAAGATGCCATTTTAGAAGCATTCAGTCCATCTGAATCAGAGTTCGAACCATTAAGCGAAAATAACTCAGATTCCGACCATGACTCACCATCCAGTAGTTAGAAAAGAAAAAGAAGTTCTAAAACAAGTAATGAGTTGGAAAAACAATTTACTTAAGCGTTTTCAAGAAAAAAAAGTAATGGCTCTAAAACCGACAGGAAAAGAAATGTCCTGCTCAGCAAACTCCATCAAACGAAGAAGAATCTCCAGAAATTGCACCTAAAGAGAAGCAAACTCGGTTGACGTCGAGTCTAATAGGAGAAAATGGACACAGTTGGTCTTCTTAACCAGAAGTCGCTACTAAACCTCAAAAACGTAACTTCGTACATTTTGTTCAAGGTCCCTCTAATAAAACCAAGGAAGCACAAACACTCTTAGATGCTTTTCATTGTTTTATGAGTCCAGAGTCTCTTGCAAAAGTTGTAGGATATTCAAACGCTGAAATTTCTGTTAGGACACAAAAA
Source organism: Diabrotica undecimpunctata (assembly GCF_040954645.1). Taxonomy (NCBI): domain Eukaryota; kingdom Metazoa; phylum Arthropoda; class Insecta; order Coleoptera; family Chrysomelidae; genus Diabrotica; species Diabrotica undecimpunctata. Next base: position 95,929,005 of record NC_092811.1, read on the forward strand.
TATAAAGTCGAAAAACTTACAAACTCGAAAGTTAATATTGACGAATTGCATGCACTCCTAGGACTACTTATTTTTGCTGCTGCCCAAAACGACAATAATTTAGCAACAAGACAAATGTTTGATGACAACATTTAGAATAGATTTGAATTTCTTATAGAATGTTTATGTTTTAATCATAAAATGTCTAGACCAGACAAGACCTAACAATCATACCTAACAATCGATGAGCAGCTACTGGCGTTTTGGGAAAGATGTCCTTTCCGGATGTATATCCCAAACAAGCCAGCCAAATATGGACTAAAAATAGTAATGTTATGTGACGTAGGTACCAAATATAAATGTTCGATGCAGAATTGTATTTAGAAAAGGGAACTAAAACCAATGAACTGCCTGTAGGAGAATATTATGTAAAACAATTAACTCAGGGTATGTACGGAAGAAACGTAACTTAACCATGGATAATTGGTTTACAGAAACATCAGAGCCCTTAAAACCTCCTTACAATTTAACTATCCTAGTTATAGTTATAAAAACAGAAATAACCAAAAACTTTTAAACAAATTTTCTTTTGGGCTCTGTAATATTTTTGTGGCAATTTTATAATAAATTGACATCAGAGCAATATTATAAAGAGTTTCTAAAAGAATAATTTTCACTATACATTTGTATAATTTCTAGTAAGAATACGATAAAAACGAACCATTAAACTTAGTTTTCTATTATATATTTGTTTATTCATATCATTTTAATTAAATTTAACGTTTTCTTAACATTCCTATGTTATTAATATTTATTATAGGCCATTTCTGCCACCACCAAACATACTCCACCTCGTGCGCTTGCATCGCACAAAAAAGCACCGATCAAAAGAGATAAATTTTAATGAGAGCATCGTACCAACGATGCTGTATTTCACTCCTATGATTCTGTGACTATAATGGCAAAGGAAACTATTATTCTTGTCTTTCTTACGAAATTAGGAAGAAAGTTGTATGTCCACAGTGTCAAATTTTTTTAACATTTAAAAGAGTGTAATTTGCATCAAAGATACTGTTCATCAAGTATTATAATATGACGACGTCATTGCAGAGAATTTGCGCTTTTTCTATGCTTTTTTCGGATGCGACACAATATTATCAAATTCCAAGATCAACAAACTTAAAATCATCAAAATCCTACTTCATCAGATCTTCATCTTACAGAAACATCCTGAGTTAGCTAGCGGAACAGCATTATTTCTCAGTGAGTCAAGCCGAGCCATCTTTGCTAACTGTCGTTGGCGAACCTCTTTCTATCTCTTTGTATGGTGGAAATAAAGATGATTCTCTGACAGCATTATATACAAACAATTCGCCAAGACAGTGATTAAAAATACATGTAACTTATCATCGCTTTCACCAACACAAGATGCAGCTCGTTTCCACAATCTTATAGTTAATCACCACGAAATGCTGCGATCCTAAAAATTGGGACTGGAAAAAGCATGGAAAAGTTTGTATACTAATCAAAAATTTTCTTTAGATGCAAGGGAAACTGTGGAAGTATGTGTGGTTGTCGGAAAGGAGGCTTTAAATTATCTGCGTTGTGGCTAAAATGTTCAGGAGAAACATGCAGACACATCATGGCAATCAAAAGTAATCGAAAAATTTGAAGAGGATTATTACCCATAATGACACCAATTCGAACTCCCATTCTTCCACAAATATTCCCCTTCGATACTAAATTAGATCCTGAACCGTCGCCTGGACCATCAAAGAAAATGAAGAAACATACATCTTTTTAAATATATAATTATACTCGATATTATCTTGCCTAGAAATTGTCCTTTGATTAGATATGGGAAAAGAACTTAAAAAAACACACGTCCATACTCTACCTTGCGGCGATTCCTCTTCCAGATCGCTGGATTATAGAGAAGGATCTGGTTTAGCAGATAGGTGTTTGGCGTAGACTTGGCGATGAGAGGGCAATTTAAAGTACCTTGAGAACTATCGCCGGGAGTACGAAGAACGAATCCTGCACTAAGGTCAGTCAGGTGGCTTCCTGGACTAAGATATCTTTTAAAGATTCCAGGCCCCCCTAGATAAAGACGAAAAAAAAAAGGTTCATAGGTGATATATGGGAAATACTTAATAACCCTTTGTCAAAAATTCTTCGTGGAGTACGCCTATGATTAAATTAGGGACGTACTTTCCACAAATATCTGTAGTCTGGTCCAGAGCAAATAAGATGTAATTGTTCTCCACTAACTTTTTTATTGTTTCCTTGTAACGCAATTTGTATAATTTTTCCGTAGATTACTTTCATTCGGCACATATCTTTGACAGTACTTTTAAAAAATGATTTAAAACTTTTATTTTGCAATTTATTTGGTGGTATATCAGGGTCAACCATTGCAATTGCATAGATCAACATTAAATTTCTGCTATTCGGTATATCCCTAATTGATTGTAAGGATTCTGCAATCGTTTGTTGCTTACATTTATTTTTAAACCTTTTTAGGGATTCGTAATGTAAATATACTTTTAGATGTTGTACTATATTGTATTGTTTTGTCGCATTGTATCTGTAATCAATAATAAACATAGGGTATCTCCTGCTCAGTTTCATTGGTTAAAAAATGCAATAATTATGTATCCGGAAATGCTTCGTTACAGAGATCCAAGATGTTATTGTATATTTTTGTTTATTTTGGTTTTTCTCTACGGTTTGTTTTGGCTGTGGCATTTTAATTTAATTTACAAATATTTAACACAAATACCGCTACAATGCGTACATAAAAAGCAACAATAAACGACGTTTACAGCCCAACAAAAAAAATTGTCTTGCTGTCGACAAAAAAAATTAACTGATTTTGGTTAATTCATCTGTGTTGATTCCAAAATACAAACCTTTTTTTTGTATCAGCTCTAATATGTTTGTAAACAAACTTAACAAATTCTAAGACAAATAATTACTAATGACTTCTAATTAAAATGTACTTATTGGAAATGCCCATAACTTGAAATTAACGCTAATTACTTCTTAACTATTGTCTGATAAGTCAATAGTATTTTCTCTGAAGTGGTCTTAATAAATTCCTATGAAGTCGACTGCATTCGATTGTAAAATTTAGTTTGAACTTGAGTTTCGTTGCAAGAATTTGTTTTTGACAACTGAAACCTATGGCGTCTACAAGCAGGCGTTGTTGTGTGAATAATCCGGACATTTTTTGCTACATTTGTGGCGAGTACATTGTAAAGGAAAATAGAAAATCAGTTTGTGATTTTATAAAAAGGGCATATCAAGCCTGTTTTGGGGTTCATTTAGGAGATCAAGATAAATCCTGGGTTCCACATGTAGCGTGCAAAACTTGTCTTAACAACTTGCGACAGTGGACGAAACGACAACGAAAATGTTTAAAGTTTGGTGTTCCAATGGTATGGACGAAACAAAAAACCATTTTGACGATTGCTATTTCTGTCTTGTGAAATATAAAGGGCTTTATTCGTAACAATCGACATACGTGGATATACCTTAACCTGAATTCAGCAATAAGACCAATTCCACATCAGCTTGAGCAGATACCCATTACAATATTTAGCAGTCTATCTACGTTACCAGAGGATAATGTCGACACGTTATCTGACGAACTACAGACCAATAGATTTGAGGAAGACGACGACAGTGATTTTGAAGGGGATTAAACACGTCATGACCGCTTTACTCAGGAAGGGCTAAGAGATCTTATCAGACACTTAAACCTTCCAAACGATTCTTCTGAGTTGCTTGCCTCCAGACTAAAAGAAAAAAAATTTTTTCACCCAGACACCAAAATTATATACTACAGTAATAGAGAAAAAGGCCTCTTGCCTTTTTTCTCAGCAAGATGATATGGTTTTTTGTAACAAAATTAAGGGACTGTTAAAAAAATGTGTGTATACCAGATCACTGGTGTCTTTTTATTGACAGTTCCAAACGAAGTTTAAAGTATATCCTACATAATGGCAATTATTATGGAAATATACCAATTGGACATTCTACAAAAATGAAAAAAGAATATAAAACATATCGCTGGTGCTAAAAGACATCAAGTATGACCAACAGCAGTGGGTGATCTGTGTTGATTTTAAGATGGTGAACAACTCCTGGAACACCAAGGTGGCTATACAAAATATCCTTGTTTCCTATGTCTTTGGGCTAGTAGGGCTAAGGACCAACACTGGAGTAAAAAAAATGGCGTTCTAGAGTTAACGAAGCATTGATCGATGGAGAAATATTACCTCCGTTACAGATTAAACTAGGGCTAATGAAACAATTTGTAAAGTCCCTAGACCAGAATCACCCCTGTTTTGAATACTTGTCCAGCAAATTCCCTGCACTTGGTACAGAAAAATTGAAAACCGGAATATTTGATGGGCCTCAGATACGACAACCTATAAAAGATTCGCATTTTGCAAAATTGATTACCAAAATTAAATGTAATGCATGGTGCTCTTTTGTGTAAGTTGTTAAAAATTTTCTTGGAAAAAATAAATCTGAAAATTACCGAGATATTATAGTGGAAGAAATGCTCAACAATTTTAACAAACACGGTTGTCATATGCAACTTAGATTGTTTCCCAGAAAGTCTAGCTGACCTTCTAGGAACAAGGAGAATGCTTCTACCAAGATATCAAAACGATGGAAGAGAGGTATCAGGGGAGATAGAACACTCACATGATGGCGGATTACTGCTTAAGTCTTTAAAGGGACCGTGCGTTTAAAGCCTTTGCCAGAAAATCCTATAAAAGGAAGTTTTTAGGTGACACCGAATAACAGATTTGTGCTGCGATGATGGTTAGATTAGATGACAAGTTTTTTTATCAGATATGTGTGATGATTTTTTAAGTATATTTTTGTACAATAAATATCTTACTTTTTATTTGTGTTTTGTTTATTTAATGGGTAGCAGCACTACATATATGCAGGTAGTGCTGCGTTAAATTACCCTATATGTTAGAAATGTGATCTGTTAACGTATTTTACGAAAACGATCATATGGAACAAATCTGATGGCATTTATGGATTCAGCAGATCCAAATTACTTAGAATTGGTAAAAAAAATCCAGCAGCAAACTGTGTGTTTATATAAACACACAGTTTATATTAGACTTAAGAGGTAAACACAAAAACCATAAAACAGTGGATACATCGATTAAAGATCGATTCCTCGTATTGAGAGCCATTATCTACGCACGAAAACCAATAGGAAATATACGGAGGGTGGAAAAAATTTAACAGATATATTTAATGACTATATCAGCAAAATTGTTAAAAAACAATCAAAACAAATTAAGTAATGTTCTCAAAAATTTTTAAGACAGAGTTTAATATTAGTTTCTTTATACCCAGAAAAGATCGCTGTGAGTTATGTGATCCGTATAAAAATGCCATAGGAGAAGCTAAAGAAATATTGAAATAAGTATGTATTAAATTTGGAAGAAAAAGATTTATCGAAAAAAGAAAAGGACCAAGAAAAGGCGAAGGCTAATCCCAATTACATTGTATCAGTCTATGACTTGCACGTAGTTCTTCCTGCCAAGGACCTGTATCTGTTTTTTATTATAAATCGAAGTTGAATTGCTACAACTTTACGGTGTCTGATTTGAAAACTGGTTTAACGGAATGCTACTTTTGACATGAAGGGCATAAAAATAGGGGAAGTGATCAAATACTGAGTTAATTTCATAGAAAAAAACTGGGTACTTCTAATAAGGAAGCTGGGCTTGACTTTGGTTTCTTTTCAGATAATTTTTGTGGCCAACAAAAAATAGATTTCTGGTTGATATGTATATTTATGCTCCGGGTACATACATTAAAATATGTTCAATAACCCATAAAAATATTTAATAAGTGGACATGGTCAGAATGAAGGCAATTCTATTTATTCAACTATTGAGAAGGCTTTAAAGAAAAGTTTTAAATCTGGTCATATCTATGTGTCAAGTCAGAATGCACAAATCATTTGTTTAGCAAAAAAAAATAAAGAACCCTACCATGTAAATGAATTCAGTAATTTGGATTTTTATTTGATTAAAAATTTGGGCGACAATATAGGAATGACAGGCATTAAATCTTTGAAGATTATTGAAGTAAAGTTTTTTAAGTTAAATTATGTAGAAAATACTACCACCCTCTATTATAAAACCTCCTATAAAGATGAAAAGTTCAAGCCAGTAGATCTCTGCCGAAGAAAAAACAATACCTTTCCAAATATCTTACAACAGGCCTACAAAAGTGTAATTAGCATTAAAGAGAATAAGAAAAAAGATCTCTTAAATTATGTAAAAAACAATCACATTCGCAGTTGTTATTCAGCATTCTATAACTCTCTAATAATAAATACGAAAGGTTTTTCTGTTTTTCTTTGTGATTGTTTTAATATACTCTAACAACTTGATTTTTAGTATGATAATATCTTGTTCTAAAAAAGTGTCACAATATCGGCATGTTTCTCTTTTTTCACTAGAAACTGCAAAAATTTAATTTTCTAAGAAATATAATAAACCAATAACACTCAGCTGTTTAACTGAACAGACAAATAGATGTTCAACTGAACTAAAATATTAATTTTTTCAAAACAACGTTTTTTGAGTTGTGACTCTTTTTTAGCAGAGGTGCAATATATCGCACTAATAACACAATAGTGTCGCAACTCAAAATTTTTCGAAATTGACATAACATATTCACGCGTAAAATTCAATTCCCTATAAGTCAATAAAACTGTCGTTTTAATAGTGCAATAAATGAATAAGATATGGCGCCATAAGACGTTATTCATGACTGACCGACTGTCGTCACCCCCCTCACAATATCGCGTGATCTTTAGTTGCGACCAACGCTGATCGAGAACGCACGTGTTGTTTTGCTCATCATTTCGAGTTTCCACGTTATTGCTCAATCAGGTATGTAATTTTCATAGCTGTATTTCAAGTTATTACATTCTTTTTAATTTGAACCTAACCATAACATTGTTGTTTTTCAAGTTATTACACTATTACTGATTTACACCAGCACTTTTTAAATTAATATTTATACTAACGACACTATTCTTAGTTTAGTTCATTATTTTTGACATGCTACATTATTGTTGAATAATCACTTTAAATCCTTTTTGTTGTTGTTTGTAAAACCTTTATTAATCACTGTCTATTTGCCGATCACTAAATAGTAACAACTAATTTAAAAAGTGTAGCATTGTTATTAAGAAAGCTAAAGACCTACTTAAATTTATAAATTTAGAGTTAATACACTCTTTGTGACATTCTTCCGTCAAGTACCTATATACTTAATCTAATAATATTACTTGATTCATTTTTAGGTTTAATACCTATGAGTCGTGGGCGATTACTTGTTGCTATGGCAACAAATGCTGAGGACTGCCAAAGGCAATATTACATTTCACCGATGCACTCAGACCAGGGCGACTTTGATTCCGATGATTCCGACCGAGATCCGCATTTCGTTCCTGGTGTGCAAAGTAAAAGCTATAGTTTGCTTCGAGGTCTAACAATAAAATCATTAAGTAGCTCTTCTTCAAGAAGCTCTTCGTCGAGTAGCTCTTCTACCAGTAGCTCGGATGATAGATTTATGTATAATTTAAGTCCTTTTGCTGGAACTAGTGGGTTAACTAATGAATTAAATGTTTCTTTGGAAGAGCAAAACGATATTACTAAGGGCAAAAAGAGGATACGTAATATTAAAACCTGGAAACACAGTGTAGCTAAACGACTTTGCAATACTGGCAAAGCGTATGAATCTGTGAACAAATAACAAATACCTGCAAGGAAAATGGGTCCGACTTGTGGCAAAAAATGCAGGTTAAACTGTCGTTCACGAATAAACGAGACATCAAGACAAGATATTTTTAATAAGTATTGGAGTTTGGGAGATTTACAAAAACAAAGAGAATTCATTATTACAGATACTATAGAAATTAAACCAAAATACAGATATTCTTCAACAAAAAATGTTCGCAAGCTAAACACTGGATTTAATTTTATAGTAAACAATGATCTCATTAGAGTTTGCAAAACATGTTTTAAAAATACTCTTGCTATAAAAGATCGACTCATTGCTACAGCCCTATCCAAAAAAACAGAGTGTGGTTTAATACAAGATGAATTACGAGGAAAACATGGCAAAAAACGTAGTGTGGAACCGGAAATCTATGAAGGTGTCAAACATTTTATAAATGCTATACCACGCGTCGAATCAGATTACCTTAGAGCCCAGACGTAACGGGAATATATCCAGTGTGACAAGTCTTTAGCTGATTTATATCGAGACTACAAAGATAAATGTACATAAGAAAACTTATGTAAATCATTTGCGTCGGCATCTACCTTTAACCGCATTTTTAATAAAGACTTTAACATTTCCTTCCACACACCAAATAAAGATCAATGTGATCTTTGTGAAAATTTGAAAAATGCTGATGAGGATGGAAAAAAAATATTGTTGTGGCGTACGAAAACCATTTGAAAGTAAAAGAACTGTCCAGAAAAGAGAAAGAAAAAGACAAAAATGCTTACATAGATTCAACAATAGTCGCTGTATATGACTTACAAGCTGTGATGCCAGTACCAAAAGGACAAGTTTCATTATTTTTTTACAGAAGTAGAATTAACTGTTTTAATTTTACTGTTAGTGACTTGTTCGCTAAAAATGGTCAATTCTACTTTTGGGCGAAACGGAGGGAAAACATTGTGCGAATGAGATTGAGAGTTGTACTCTGAAATATATAGAAACAATTTTACAGGCTAATCATGGTAAAGAACTGGACTTTATATTTTATTTTGATACTTGTTGCGGGCAGCAAAAAAATAAATACATCCTTACAGCATATGCGTACGCAGTACAGAAAATGAATGTCAAAAGCATAACCCATAAATTTCTGATTCACGGTCACTCTCAAAACGAGGGTGACAATGTGCATAGCATCATAGAAAAGCAAGTAAAGCGTTTCGTAAAATCTGGTCCAGTGTATGTCCCACAACAATATATGACATTAATTCAGACGGCTAAAACGACAGGCAAACCGTATAGCGTGACTCAAATGACTAATGAAAAATTTTACAATCTGAAATTACTTCAAGAACAGTGGGGTAACAATTTTAATGTTAATGAGGAAAGAGACAAAATCAAATGGCATCACATTAAGTTATTTCGTGTTGAAAACGAACATCCATTTACTTTCTTTTATAAGAACTCTTACGAAGATAAAGATTACCAAAAAGTTTTCGTACGTAGCTTACGACGAACTGAAAACCAGATTTCGTTATTTGCTAATGGTTTGACACGAGAGTACATAAGCAAGATACCTTTAACTGAAAATAAGAAAAGGGACTTAAAGGAATTGCTTGACAAAAATGTAATACCCAGAAGTTACCGTGAAACTTACTATAAGTAACTACTATTACTATAGAAATTACTTTAACGTTTTAGTTAATATTTTGTGACAGGATTTTATAGATTATAATTTTGACGAATAGAATCATATAAAAATTATGCCAAATGAAAAAATGATACGATATATTTCGTACATATTTAAAAAGAAAATATTTCTGCTTTTAATATTTAACATAAGAATTAATCTTAAAAATCGTATTAAGATAAAAAACATAAGCTATGCTAAAAGAATAGTATTTATTAAAATTATTTATAAATAACTATATCCAATCGATATATCACAATACTTTAAAGAGAATTAGAATATATATGATAATAATAAAAAAATTTAAAAAATCAAAATATTTTACTTTAAAATTTTTAACTTAGAGGTTAAGGAAAAAGATTCTGCGCCAATGCTTCTAAATTCTCGCCGGAGCAATAAATAATTACATGTTGAGATCTGGGCTAATTTGTGCATCGGTTCTATTCTCTGGTTGTTCCTCGAAGAATTTTTCGGTGAGCTCTAACCGCTCATTTGACGCTATTCTTCATGTAGACCTCACCGTCCAAATTTTAAACACAGCTGATTAAATTAATAACATTAGAATTTGATTGATGGTCGTGCGTTTGTATTAAGGTCACGATTGCGGTAGTTAGAGCTATTGAATAAAAAATGTTTTCTTTATTATGACAGAGGGGCCCAATCCCCAATTATTTATTAATTGGTCCAGTCGATGTTTTTGTTAAGACTCTTTGATACCGGAAAATATCGGCCGAAGACACTCCTACAATTCTTGAAATATGATCTATGGGTAGATGATATACTACCGATATTAAAAAAAAAAAGATAATGAAGTTAATTCTAATTAATAGATAAATCTTGCTACATTTACTAGATTACATCAGAAAATAATTTATTGTCACTTAACTAATTTTTTATCATGTATAATTTACCCGCAAAATATCAAGAATAAAAACACTGTATTTTTTTAGATTGTCGTTTATCTATATTGTATAAGCTATTAAAACTCGCTGCAAGCAAATCTTCTCTTTATGATTCTTCTTCTTCTACTTCTTCTTCATTTTCTTTTTCTTCTTTTTCTTCTTTGAATGTTATCTTTTAACCCTCTACCAGGCCAATTTTATTTTCAATGAAAAAATTTTCGAGAAAAAACGTTTTTAAAGTTTAGTTTTTTATTGTAAATTAAGCAGCCAGCTTGTTTTTGATATTAGGCATTCTAGTGAAAGATACATATATCTGAAATGATATTCTATCGTTAGTTTGAAAAAGTTGTTGAGACACCTATCTGACTAATCCTAAATTTAAGTTGGAAATGTTATCACTTACCTGGTTTTACCTGTAAATCTAAATAAATCAATTACTCCTCAAATAACACATTTAACACAAATATAATAAACCAAATATAATATTTTTCAGTTTTGTGATCGAGATATGAGGCTTTTACTAGGTAATAGCAATGTTTTAAGGTATTAGTCGATATTTATGACATTTAACTGGTTTTCCCTGAAAATTTTATTAACAGCTGTTTGTAGTTATAGTTATTATTTATATGAATGAAAGGCAGTTTTATAGAAACAAATAAATTTATTCTGAATATAATAATAACAATATTATTATTATGAGCCTTCCTCGTCTGATTCGTCACTGAAAGCAGGCTCTGGCAAGTTACATCTGTTACATCATTTCCCGTTTTCAAATTACGATACCACCCGTGATATTCCTCCGGTATCACTCCCTTATCGCATAGCTGTACCAAATCTCTCTTTTTTGCTATGCTAATTGGCAAATGTGCATCATAAAGTCGCTTAACACTAGAAAGTCGGAGGGGGCAATTTGGTCCCTGTTGCGATTTGAAGTTATTGTAGTTCTTTTATTTGACACAATAATTATTTCATATTTTATAACTTTTAATATTTTGATACAAAGTCTTATTTAACGCAAAAAATATTGTTTACTAAATTTATTAAATGGATTTTCTAACAAACCTACCATAGAAGTCTGAAGGGGCCAAACTGGCCCTGTATTAATTATTATCGTTTTCTCGGAAATTTGACGATTTCTTTTAACTTTCTGTCGGATAGATAAAATTATGTTTATGTACGTTTATTCCTAGAAGGTATTTTGTTACATAATGTTTGTTCCTTGAAAGTATTTTGTTTATTGAGCGGTTTATTAGGTTCTGCTGACTCTCGTTTCTAGAATATTGAAACATTCGTTCAATTGTGAAAATTCAAGACGACTGTAAAGATGTCTCGTCGTGGACCATCAGAGCTTGAACTTCTTGAAGAAATACGAAAAATACAAGAAGATGTTTCGGGAGGTGAATCTGAATTTGCAGAAAATAATGAGTCAGACGATGAACAATACGTACCACCACAAAATAATGATTCAAGTGACTCTGATGCTTCAGAGCAGTTAGAAAGTTTTATTGTACAAGACTCACCAATTTATGTAAACACTGCTTCTACAACTCAACAGCACGAGTCAGCTAATTTTATCGTGAATCCAAGTGCATCTAAGCCAAGTCACAAGAGAAAAAGAGGTCAACAAGGAAAAACTATTTCAATCGGAGACACCGAACAATCGAAAGACGGAACAACGTGAAAAGTTATTGATTCTGGATCAGTACCTGGTAAGAATATGATTTTTAGTATCTTCATATTCATTGAATGTTTGCTCATTACAGGACGCCGCGCTCAGCACAACATTTATCGAGAGGAATCAGGTCCTACGTCGTATGCAAAAAGGAACGTGAGGAACAATTGTGTGGTAACTGCTTGGCATCTAATAATCAACGACAGCATGTTACGTCATATAAAAGAATGCACTATTGCAGAAGCACATCGATGTTTGAAAAATGACACATGGACTATAACTTTGGAAGAACTGGAGGCTGCCCTTGCTATTATGTACGCAAGAGGAGTCTACGGCGCCAAAAATTTCCCAACCAACAGCTTGTGGTCGTCTCAGTTTTTTAGGCAAACTATGCCACGAGACAGATTCAAGGATATTATAAAATATCTCAGATTTGACATAAAGCAAACGAGATCTGAACGATTGAAAACTGACAAATTTGCTCTAGCCTCTGCGGTTTGGAATGAATTTATAGAAAATAAACCTTGTTGCATGTTGCAAACCTGGAATAAACCTTACTGTGGACGAACAACTACTGCCTTCTAAAGCCAGGTGCCCGTTCACACAGTACATATCAAATAAGCCGGATAAGTTTGGCATAAAATTTTGGCTTTTGACATGCGTGGAATCAAAATATATTGTAAATGCTTACCCTTATACTGGCACTGATCATCTACGCAAGAAAGATACAAGTGTTGGTGAACATGTTGTTTTGCAGTTAATGGAAAATCAACTGGAAAAGGGCAAAAATGTTACGACAGATAACTACTTTACATCGTTAAAATTGGCCAAGGCATTGCAAAAAAAATCAACAAGTCTTGTGGGTACTTTGAATCGCAACAGAAAGGAAGTTCCTCTAAGCGTAAAGAGTAAAAATGGAGAATTATATGTTACCCATATATTCCAGAGCGACGAAAAGGTAACACTTATTGCATACCAAGGAAAGAGTCACAAAAATGTGCTTTTGTTGAGCTCATTACATCAATCGGTGGATGTTGCTGTCGATGGAAAAAAACTTCCTCAAAAAGTAAGTTTTTATAATAAAACAAAATACGTGGTTGATGTAGTGGACCAAATGGCGCGTCTTTATACTACAAAAGTTGCTTCAAGACGATGGCCAATGCACGTGTTTTATAACATTCTTGACTTAGGAGCAATAAATGCATGGATTATTTATAAAGAAGTTACTGGAAGTAAAATCAGTCGTCGTAAGTTTATTCTTCAGCTGTGTGAAGAATTACGGGCTCCATACCTTGCCTCCCGAAATCTGGTACTATACCCAGCACCACCGGATTTACCAACCACCAGCACTGTTACCAGCTAAAAAAGAAAAAAATGTCAGTTAAAAATGTTTTTTAAAGGAAATCATACTTCCAATGAGTGCCACGGCTGTAACAAGGCAATGTGTGGCAAATGCCAAAAACTGCAAACTGTATGGTGTTTCAAATGTTTAAAATGAAACTAAAAAATTAAATCAAATTCTATCGTCAAGAGTTTATATAATTTCTTAAAACTGTTTATTTTTATTTTTTTTTTATTGCCAAATAAATAGGTAATTCTAAACTTGGTTTTTATTGATTTAGGAACTTGGGGCCAAAATGATCCCTTCGGGCTTTCTAGGTAGGTATGCTAAGCCCGACTTTCTAGTGTTAAGTTCTTCAAAATTGCTTGTATTAGTTTTTCTTTTTGACTGCCGTGCAGTATCAGTAAGGATATAATTGAAGCTAGTTGGCATGTCATAATTAAAATAGATTCTGTTTATCTCTCCTTTCACGAATCTCATTCTTTTTATCTTCAACCACATTATTTTTTTCCCTGTTGTGGTCTTTTGTCCGGTTTTTAATTAAAGTGTGTGACAAATTTTTTAAATCATAAAAGTCGTAGTATTTAAATTCTTTACATTTGTATGGTTCTATACATACTTTTTTATCATCAACCTTGATATTTTTAGTTCCTCCTGCATTTTGAAAAACAGACAAGTAATCTGGCATCTTATAGAGAGATCTGTGTTTTTTATCGGTTTCGTTACTACTATGCATATAGTCAACTTCCATATAGGAATGTCCAGACTCTAAAAATTTGTGTTCAATAATATTTAAATGGTCTATGTTTTGAACAGCCCATAATAGTAAGGCTGCAATATGCTGATTACGATTCTGTTCTCCGCAGGTATCAGAAAATAAACTTATTTCACTTACATAGTCTGGAACACATTTTGATAAGTAGTGGAGTCTAATACTTCCTGTTTCAGAACTTCCTCGTCTATCGTTAATTTCTGACCAGGCAAAACAGTAATGCGGCTTCATATATACACAAATTGTAGACGCATAATTTTCGAGAATAATATAGTTGTCCAGTCAATCCACTTGGAATCTGTAGTACGGCCTGTAGATCGAAAGTAATTGAAACAAAATCCCGTTGTTCATTACATCTTTTCTTATCATTTTGTTTTTCAAGATTACATACTTCTTTTCTTTTCTGATGTTCTCTGTAACTGTCTTCTAAATCCGATTTGTCAGTTGGATTAGCTCTATCACATTTATTACAAACTAAACATTGATCTTTTTTAGGAACAAAAAAGCTTAAATTATAGTAGTTAGAAAATATTCTTCGATATGTAATTTCGCCAACACCTTCCAGTTTCTTCTGCTCACAGTCATTTATATAAAGTTAGTACATTTTTCTTATACTTAAATTTGTGTCCAAATATCTACGCTTTGAACTTTGATGAATATAATGTGGGCCCATGTTTGGAAAAGATTCAATATGAGCCTTCACGATTTTTCGGGTTTTACTGCTTGTTTTATTTGGCGGTGTATGCTTGCCTCTTTTATCCGTATCTGCATAACAGTCTAGAATATCAGTTTTTCTTACAACATCTTGTATTACCGACGCTGATATACAAAGTGTCTTACAAAGAAATTTCTTACATACCTGTATGTCTTGACCATTCAAAGAAAAGTAACACTTTTTGGAAAATACACATGGTTTTTTAAACTTTGACGAACTGCAACTACTCTCTTTGGTGGCCCCATTTTAATACGTGCAATAAGAAAATGTTTCTGGCCTATATATTCTAACTTTCAATAATCACGTCATAGTCTTTGTCTGTAATCTTCGCTGAAATAACTGGTACATTTGTAAAAGCACTCTGAACAATTAACTAGTTTTGGCAATTTTGCTGGTCTATTCTTTTTTTTTATCTCATAAGGCAAATCCTCAGCACGCCTCCTTTTTGCGACATTTATTACCCAATCTTTGGAGTTAGCTTTTCTCCAACGCTTTAGTGTAGGTCTTTCCCTACTTTGTCAAGAAGTAGATTTAATATCCAACTAGCTATTTCAGTTGACACTAAATTGTTCGTGGGTGCACCTATTTCAGTATCTTTTTTCTCGTCATTTAGGCTATCAAGGACAGCTGTGTGTAATTCATATAGACTTTCTAGAGAGAGCGATTCTTCTTCACTTGGCTGATATGTGGGGTCTACATCTAAAAAGTCACTATCAAAAATGGATTCCATCATTGAGACTATATTTTTCTGAGAATCATGAAGAATTGAACTGCTGTCTTCAGTTATTCTATCTGTGTATGTGTTATAAGATCATTTATAGTTTCAGCTTAGTAATCATTTCTAAATTTTAACTCAACCCGTTTTCAGGTAGAATGAAGTAAGTGTACTTAAAGGTTTTTACTAGTCGATATAAAAGAGAAATTTTAATAAATCATACACATAAAATGTATTAATGACACTTATCACCTTTTTACTGAATATGGTATGCAGTAGTAGAAATATATTGTTGTCCGGCATAATAATATGTGGGTTTACTTTGTTTTACATGCAACAGAACTTTGATTTTATGGAAGTAAGCAGCGATATATTGTTTTATTTGAAAATAAAAAGTTGGTGAGGTGTAACTTATTTGTTTATTACACAAATTATCTGCTGAATGGTAAGTCGTATCATTTATTGGGTTTTACCTATATGTAGAGCGAAAAAAGCTGAGAATTTTGGTATACTTAACTCAACATTTTAAAATTTGTCATTTACCTGGTTTTCGCAGTATACCGACGATATATACCAAAGTCATATCGGTAAAGTGATAAAAAAGGCGAAGAAAAATAGAATATAGAACACAGTAATAATAAATATAGACATAAAATACCTTTAAAAATATTCGGACAATCAAGCTCCAAATATTTCTTCTTCTTTCTGTCATATCTGGCATTTTGTCCTGGTGACTTTTTTGGAAATATAGATGAGAATGGCTGAACCCCAACGTAAGTAGACGCTAATCTTACATTTTTCATATCCTTCCAATGTATTGTGGTTATGTCAACACCATTTGCAGTACCAAAGTATTCACTGGATTCTCCTCTTTTTAAATCAATAGCTCGTTTATCTTTATCAGCAGGTAACTTACAATTAGGAATTCTATCACGACGAATAGTGCCAAGTGCATATATCCCATAGCTCCTTAGGTTGACAAGTAGTGGCAATGACGTATAGAAATTATCAAAGTAAATTATATGATTCATAAAATAAGGAACAGTTTTTCTAACCGAACAACAACATTGAACGTTGCTTCCAAATCTGGTTCCCCTGAAAGGACAATGTTATTACCATCACCAGTATAAACTTCGAAGCAATATGCAAACCCATAGGAGTCACAGAGAATAAAAAGTTTCATTCCCCACTTGTGGGGTTTATTTAGCATATATTGGCGAAGTTGTGAACGCATCTTCGTTGCACACATTTGCTCATCTACACACAAACGGGGCTATTTTGGTATTGAATCAAAACGGTCATTGAGGTGATGAATTATTGGTCGAACTTTGTAAAGTGGATCATACTCCGGTTCACCTTTTTTCTTCAGCAAAAAAGGTCGTTGAAACTTAGATGCTTACGAATTACGAAAATTTTTTTAGATGTCATTGTACTTCTAATAGCTTCAAAAACGTGTTCTCCCCAGTATTGCTCCACGGTAACGGTATATAAACAAAGAGTTTATATTTAGCAATCGTGCGTTTATATTTGTGCTTGTAGCTATATGTTCATAGAAATCATCTGTAAAAAATAATTGAACCACTGATATAGTGTTTTCAAATCTCTGAAACTATTTGGTAACTCTTTGTTACCTTGAAACACCACCTGATTTTTATGTAGTTGTAAGTTTTTCTGTCTCTAAACTATCTTTTTAAATTCATCAGACTTGGTATCAATATATACTACTTGTCCAATAAATCCGCTATTGTTAGGTAGCATTTGGGGACCCTCAGGCTCATTTTGGGAAATGGTGACTTAACTCGTTTCATAGGCTTTCGTTCCAGGTAAATAGCACTGCACTCTGTACTTCCTGCTGAGGTGGATGGTTGAACATTTGCGGATTCCGTCGCTGCTGCTATTGATGGTTGAACATGAACATCTTTAGATTCCGTCACTGTTGCTGATAAAACACCTAGTGTTGAGGCTAACTATATATTTTTTGATGTTGCTGGTTTAGGTGAACATGCTGGAGTTGATGTCATTGGAGAGAAACATTCAGTTATATTAAGAACTAACTCTGTAGATTTCGTAAGAAATTCGGCCGATGATAGTCTCTGCATATCTTATACACATTCGTTAATTACATTTTCCTTATCTTTTGTAAGTTCATCTTCACTTGATGGAACATCGTCACCACTTTCAACCAAGTAATCGAAGTCGTCCACAGACTCGCCGTAGTCTTCTTCATCGTATTCGGATTCTTCGTCCGTCGTAGAATCCATCATTTCTCTAATTTCCTCTTCAGTGATTCGAGACTAGTTAATTTTGGACTTACGCCATATATTATTACTTCTTTTAGAAGACATTTTAGATAACTGAAACAAAAAATATAACTCAAAATCCCAAAAAGTCGATGTAACATAATAAACGTATCTGATTTGTAAGAAAACCGAGAAATTCATGTAGACAGGCAACACCGCCTTAAGGCGGTCAATGTTCAAACGCATTTTACGTCTTTGATATAAATTTATACCGCAAATTATGTAACCTACACTAGAATATGTATATTCATACACTTACCAATAATTTTTTAGTATTGAATTTTACGAAAACAAACACTTATAATATTCGACGAAAATGAGGTTCTGCACAAAACAATAAATTTGACCGACCGCTACACAATTTCAAAGTCAACTGAGAAATAAACACATTGAGCGGCATTTTCGCTTACCAAATGCATACAAGTATACTCAGTGGTATACGTCCAAAGGCAGGATTACATGCTTCAGACATCAAAATAGCTGGAAGAGATTATAATGACAATAGAAGGTAAGCCGTCTGGAGGCGGTCTTGCCTGCTAGAGTGTTAACTAAGGTTATGAATTTTGCAAATTTGCAAATTCTTATCTGTCTTTCTGCTTTATTTCATATTAGTGAGTTCGTTTAAGCCAGTCCATTCTTTAATGTTTCTTGGTAACGTCATCTGCTGTCATAATTCGCTGGAAGAAAGCAGCGTAATGAACGAGAGTACCGACTATTTGATGTTTTCCAAGAACACAATATGGTAGTAATAAGAATATGTTATAATGTACATCAATGTAAGCTATATACTCAAAATGGTCTTCGCCTTCATATAGTGCCTACTATCATGAGAATCTGTACTTTTAAAACTGCGGCTATGAATAGATTTGTGGTTGTTGTGTTGACTACGTACGTATATTTTTCAGCCAGGAAATCTTTTCGCTTCCTGGTCCACGTTTTTCTTCTACTTTTCTCTGTAAAATTAGTTGCTGCAATTTATATATTTAGCTGTTTCTCATGATGTGACCGAGAACTACTTAAATTGACAAAGAAACATGATGTCAACATAATTAGGGGAGATTTTAATTCCAAAATAGGGAAGGGCAGCTTTGAAGACGTAGTTGGACCCTATGGTCTTGGAACAAGGAACGAAAGGGGCGACCGACTTATACAATTTTGTCAAGAAGAAAACATGAGAGTTACCAACACATGGTTCCAACTCCACCCCCGTCGCCTTTATACTTGGAAATCTCCAGCCGATAGAGCTCAGAACATAATAAGAAATCAAATAGACTTCATTCTTATCAACGGTAGATTCAGCACAACTGTCAAAAGAGCTTGCACATACCCTGGAGCAGATGTCCCTTCTGACCACGTACTATTAGTGGCCGTCATAAAGATCGCTCTTTCATGCAAGAACAAGCCTGAAACTCAACAACATATAGCACTGGACAAACTGAAAGACCCAATGATACAAGCAGAAATAAGCAATGAAATAAACTCACAAATTCAAATATTGACGACAAACATTGCCGAAGATCTAACACCAACATAGAATACGATTACAAGTGCTGTAACAGACATCATGAAAAACAACTTAGGGTACAAACGAAATAACAAGAGGCAAAAATGGATGACAGACGAAATACTATTACTAATGGAAGAACGACGAAGACAAAAGAATAAACAAGATGGCAGCAATATGTATGAAAACATTAACAGGCAAATAAAAGCAAAAATAAGAATAGCAAAAAATGAATGGCTTAAGCAACAATGTATCGATCTAGAACATTTACAACGACAGCACGACGACCGTAATTTACATAAAAAGCTTAAGGAGGCTGCTGGAATATACAGAAAACGAAGACCAACCACCATAGTTAATCAGGATAACCAGATAGTGCTGGGTAAAAAGGAAAAAATTGATATATGGGAAAATTATATCCAGGAGCTCTTCCATGACGAAAGACCCATGAGTGAAGTTTATATAGACGACCAGCTGACTGGCCCTTCAATCACCAAAGAGGAGATAGAAAAGGCAATATTCAATTCAAAAAACAATAAGGCACCTGGACCAGATGAAATCCCGTCAGAAATACTCAAATTACTGGATGAAAGGGGAATTTCAGCACTACACAAAATATTTAACTTAATTTATGATACTGTCTGCTATCCTCAACAGTGGTTACGCTCTACCTTTATTCCCCTGCCCAAGAAAGTCAATGCAAAAAGATGTGAGGATCACAGACTCATTAGCCTGATGAGTCACACTTTAAAGATATTCTTAAAAATACTACATCAAAGAGTATACAAAAAATGTGAATGGGACATCAGTGACTCCCAGTTTGGGTTTAGGCAAGGTTTAGGAACACGAGAAGCAATAGTAGCAACACAGGTGCTGGTCCAAAATTGTTACGATCAGAAGAAGGATGTGTTCCTATGCTTTTGAGATTACCAAAAAGCGTTTGATCGTGTCCAACACCACAAGTTAATGCAGATCCTCAAGAAAGTTGATATAGACCAAAAAGACATAAGATGCATTGAAAACTTGTACTGGCATCAAACGGCACAGTTAAAAATAGACAATTCTATATCCAAACCCATACATATAAGAAGGGGCGTTCGACAGGGATGTGTGCTTTCCCCTCTTTTATTTAACATTTATTCGGAAGCCATATTTCAAGAGTCTCTGGAGGATGCAAAGATGGGAATCAAAGTGAATGGAGTACTGATCAACAACATACGATATGCTGATGATGGTGTCTTAATTTGTGACAACATAGTCGATCTTCAACAACTTGTCACTATAATCGGAGAATACAGTAACCGAATGGGATTAGAGATTAATACCAAAAAAACCAAATTTATGATCATCTCCAGAAACTTGGATGCACTTGAAAACTCCACCATAACACTGAATACTAAGTCCATTGAAAGAGTGAGTAAATTTAAATACCTGGGATCGTGGCTTTTTGAAGACTGGGCATCGGACAGGGAAGTAAAATGTCGCATTGAGCAAGCTCGACAAGCTTTCGTAAAATTCAAGAAGGTACTGACTTGTTCAGAGTTCGATCTTCAACTGAGACTAAGGTTTACTAAGTGCTACGTGTGGTCAGTGCTGCTATATGGCGTAGAGGGCTGGACACTTAAAACGAGGGATATAAACAGATTAGAAGCTTTCGAAATGTGGCTCTATCGCCGTATCCTAAAAATACCATGGACAGCGAAAATCACAAATATAGATGTCCTTAAAAGAATAAACCAAGAATGCCAACTTTTCGAAACCATCAAGAAAAGGAAAACGGCGTATCTAGGTCATAATCATGCGAAATGAAAAATACCAGTTCCTCCAACTTATAATCGAGGGTAAAATTGAAGGCAAGAGAGGAATGGGACGCAAGAAAATGTCCTGGCTCCGAAACATAAGGCAATGGACAGGGATTAACGACATACAATCTCTGATACATATTGCAAGAAATAGAGAATTAATGGAAAATGTGATCGCTAACATCCATTAGTGGATTTGCATCTAAAGAAGAAGAAGACCGAGGTATTCGATTTTGGCTGTTTTTATTGTGGTTATCTTTGTTCTGTTTCTTTTTGTATTCTTAACAGAACGTCCTGATTAGTATCGTGGTTGGTACATGATATCTTCACGATTTGACGATAAAACTACATTTTAAAAGAGTCAATTTTCTTGCAGTTAGCGTCTGTGAAAGTCCAAGACTCAACTCCCTACAATACGATAGGAAACGTAGACATCGTAGTAAGCTGATTGTTATGGGTATCGATAAATCATGACATTTAAATAGCTAATCCATTTTTTGAAATGCAGATCGTACTTTCTCTATCCTACATTTTATTTGTAAAGGATAGTTCCAATTGTCATTGGAATATTTTTACTTTATTTATTTATTGACCGTTCCAACTGATTTATCCAAATTGCCGTTTCTTCTTAGAGATTATCTTACATTTTGTTTGCTTAGTGTTTAGTGAAAGTTCGTATCTCTGACCTACTTCTGTAATCCTATTAATTAACTCCTAAACGGCTTTATAACTGTCAGCGAATATTACCGTATTGTCCGCGTATCTGATATTATTGATACATTCTCTGTTAATTCGAATTTCATCTTGAACATCCTCTACTGCTCCTTGAAAGATTGGCTCATAGTACGTTGAGCAGCAGGAGTGATAGTGTACACCTCTGTTGGAACCCACGCTTGATTTTATTATCATTGGATTCTCCTGCTTCTGCACGGATAGATGATATTATTTAATTCCAGTAAATATAACTAATAATCTTTATGGTAATCAATTAAACATGCAAAAAAATTGCAATTGTCTTTACATCGTTGAATTAACACTTGTATGCTAAAAAGAGCCTCTCTCGTACCCACTGCATTCCGATTACTCTGTACGGCTGATTTTTTCTTTACACAGTCTATATATCCCTTGTTGTAAATTTTTTAAAAATAACTTTAAAATATGGATCATTAAGCTGATGATCCGGAAATTATTACAGAATACGGATTTTGTTTTCTTTGGTAAAGCAACGTCGACAAGTTATGTTCTTAGCATTACTCCGCTTAAATATATGTTATTAAATATTTTTGTTAGGCGTAGAGTACCATCTGTGTTAAATAGTTTTCTGAGTTCAGTGTATGAATATCCACGACCAAAAGCTTTAAGTTATGATGTTGGTTTTTTCACTTCATCTGATTACATATGTAGGATCGATGTTGTTCGGGCTTATTATCATCAATCAGTTCTTGTGTGTATGTGAACCATATGAAAATATGAGCCCATATGACAGGATTATTTTGAAAAAATTTTCCATAGCCTCAAACGACCCACAGACGATACGATCTATCGTCCAACCATAGTCGACGGTGTAGTAGTTCAGTATATGGAAAGTACGGCATGCTTCAAAATCTCTTATCCAACTCGGTTGAATAAACGATTTGTTGATATGATTTTCCGTGCACCGATTTATCGTGCAACTTATCGAACGATCGGTAGTGTAACAAATTGTATCGTCTGTGGCCTGTTTTACTTGCAACCCACAATTCTAGGTTTTGTATTTCTCAAAGCATCCCTTTTACCACTTATAGGGCTTCCCACGATCGGTGATTCTACAGATCATCGCGCACAGCCGATGAGGACGGACGCCAACGCACCGCAGACAGAGCTCTTCGTACAGTCAGTTACAGTCTGTGTAGGTCTCTATTATTGTTTTTTGTCTTCTGTATGTCGACATTAAATTGTCTCTCTTCTTTTTTAAGTCTTTAATCGAAATGGATAATCTTTACCGACTCTCGATGGATACGACGTACCAGCATAGACGTGCATGTGCTATCACGGACGAGACATTTCCCACGGTGCGTGGGTGCGAGCTGGTCCGCGTTTTGTCCGCAATATCGGCGATCGTGGGAAGCAAGACACAAGTTTTTAGACAAATTGATTTTAACTTATCACACGAAGTCTAAATTAATTTCTTAATAAAATATACTTCATAAAGAATACATTTTAGTAATAATATTTATGTTTTCATTTGACTTTGTTTAAGCTGCTAAGAGCTGCATGTTATATAGTTTGTTAATTCCTTTACTTTATTTGTTTTAGGTTAAACCAGTCAACATCATTTTGGGAGTGTACCAAGTACCAAGTGCAAATATTTACCAAGTGCAATTATCTTTAACCGATAACCTTGATATTTTTATTTGTAATGATGTTTCTCTGTTGATCTCGGCGTGTGCTAGCTGTAATGGATTTCTAAAGACCACCTGCTTGTTGAAACTTTTTGTGCATATTGTGTTTTTGATCCAACAACTTAATCTCTTCACACTGTTCTTTTAAATAATTTTATTTTTTACTCGGCAATCTTTTCCAGGAAGGACCTCAGTCACTCTTGCTAGTACCCAGTAAAAAGAAGACGTGTTGTTTTTAATTAACAAGATGAGATTGGCAGGAGAGGATCGGGACGCCGTCGTATCTCGTGGTTAAAAAACCTCCGACAATGGTTTGGGATGACTTCCGTGGAGCTGTTTCGCAGAGAAGTCACCAAAACCATGATAGCCTTGATGATTGCCAACATCTGGACCGGATAAGGCACTGAAGAAGGAGATAAGATCGTTGGATTCTTGGTTTTTATCCGGAAAAAATCATTTACAGCGATTTTAAAGTTTGTTTAAATAGTTGATAGATCATTTTTTCCAAGACAATTGGAAAAATGGATTTTGGACAAATGTTGTCATAAATTTAGTCTATTTTCGAGAATGTGGATTACATCTTTTTAATCCAATCTTTCCAATTCCAATTTCATCCAATTAAGAAATGTTCACTAGTAGGATAAGTAAATCAGAGGGATCACCTGAAAGAGAGCAAAGAGGCCTAGAATGGAGCACAGCTTTAATTTGAACGAGAACTGTGGTGAATTCTTGGAACTTAAGAACGTATTTTCCCAAGAGCCTACGCATATGTTGGTTTGCGCTCTTTATAGCACTTTTCCAGATACCACCATGTTGAGGGGCTCGAGAAACTATAGTTTATCAGTAAATATGGGACGAGGCCAAAATTCCTTTAAAGAGCGCGAGCTTTCTTTTTCCTTTAAAAATTTATAAAATTCAAACAACTGATTTCAAGCACCAAGAAAGTTTCTTGGAGTTGTCACTAAATATTGTCTGAGGAAGGCCTCTACCGTTAATAAAGCGTTTTAGAGCGAGAAAAAACGTTTGGAGAGGCCGGAAACGACTTCAATATTAGCAACTCGAGTCGACAAGCAAACGAAAAGAGTAATATACGGTTTTATTCAAGAATTCTTGCAGAAGGTTGACGGAATGAATCTGAAAGGGATTGCCAAAATCTAATCCGACATGAGTGAATACTCGAGAGGAGTTTAAATGTTCTTCTCACATCTGCCATAATCTGGGTAGCGAGTTTGGCACGAAACTTAAAACAAATCATACATTGGTGAATGACTTTTTCAGTGACATAATCTGACATGGTCTCTGTGGAGAATGGGATCGATGGGAATGCCATATAAAAAGGGATTTAGGGATAGCCATTTATTGGACACAGTCTTACCTTTCTTAAGCTCAGAAATCTCACTTGAGAAGTTAGAATACTGGAGCAGCATATTAATTTTAAGTCCAGCGTTTTTAAGTTCGCTGAATTTGAGGGTATCAGTTAACTTACGACAAAGTGGTTTAGCATTATTAACAAATCTAAAAATACAGTCTTAAGTTCTTACAAACATTGAAAAATTGGAGAACCTATCATTAAGTGAGGTGAAAAAATCTATTTGATCATTTCGAGCGTGGAGAAAGACTTTCCTTTCTTTAAGCAGCTTAGAGGTATAACCCTTTGGGGTTGTATTTCAATAAATCCAACCGAAGTTGATTTAAAAATGGAGAACCCTGAAACCAAAGAAAGCGTTTAATATTTTAGGAGGTAGCATTCATCGGGAGAGTATGACGGCAGTATTCTCTTTGTATCGTACGTGCCTTGATCTGGGATGCACTTTTCACTGAATTTTGGAGACAAAAAGAGAGCGTACCGCACAGTTTGGTTAGCAAATTGAAACCACACACTCATCTGCGATTCTTTTTCTTAAACCAATTTTTAATATTGTTTTGAAGCTATTTTCTTGTGGCATTTTAAATTAATTAGTATTTAAATGGGAATAAGCCCCAATTAAAGGTTAAAGTTAGTTTATTGACGTTTCAATTTTACCTTCGGAAATCGTTCTCAAAATACAAATCCAAAGTACTGATGTTTGTATTTTGAGACCGATTTCCGAAGTGGAAATTGAAACGTCAATAAACTAACTTTAACCTTTAATTGTGGCTTATTCCCATTTAAAAAAGTCAACAGGCCGGCGTCATTGGTTATAATTTAAATCCCTTATAGGGTATTTATGAGACAAATATTTTGAAGGCAAGAATTTAAGTCTATCACATAAGATTCAAGCCAATATTTGTGAAAATGAAAAATTAACTAATAATAATAACTTGTTGTTTTACTGTGTTCCTTTGTATTTTTCAGGCTCTTTGGATACGTATTTCATTCCTCTATTTGTTTTTATTTTATGACGAAATTTGATATGGAATTCGGCTTGTAACAGCTTATGGTATGATTCGTAATCAGCCGCTGGTTTTGCCTTTATGTTGATCACATACTGTTTTCTAAGAATAATGCTGGGTGATGTTTAAATATCGTGTTTATAATGCTAAGTGTCAACGTTCTCTCACTTTGTTTGCTCATTCCAAACCCACCAACTGTTCATTTCAGCTGATCTTTTGTGGTTATCTTGCTTATTTCAGCATTTCAGACTCCTAATATTATGACATATGGCCAAGTTTTTTAAGCTTGTCAG
The DNA here is from genome assembly GCF_040954645.1 of Diabrotica undecimpunctata. Taxonomy (NCBI): domain Eukaryota; kingdom Metazoa; phylum Arthropoda; class Insecta; order Coleoptera; family Chrysomelidae; genus Diabrotica; species Diabrotica undecimpunctata. Next base: position 95,955,233 of record NC_092811.1, read on the forward strand.
TTTTGTTAAAATATATGAATATTCTAATATTGTATTCTTAATATTACTCTGTGTATGTTATTGTTGGAAAATAGTATCAATAAATATAGATAGAGTTCGTACAAATCAATATCACCGTTCTTTAAAATATCGGGGCTATGAGTTGATTTTGATTAAAACAAATAAAAATCCCACCCTTACAAAGTCTCCAACGACCCGTCTGCACTCCAGAATAGACGGTCTTATTGTCGCGTTGTTTTTACTATCGACTTTATGGCTTTCCATTCTTGCAAAACTATCTTTAAGCCACGACTTCAATTTGGTTTTTACACACCTCTAACATAGCTCGATTGGTGTTTAATGAAATGAAGATAGGTCGAGCACTGGAGACTAATAAAATACGTTTTTCTACGGGAAATGATGGTATGGAATATAAAATGAAATTTGCTTCTCCGAGTTTCTGTTTCACAGTGTCGCAATCGTGCAGCTTTTCCGGGAATAAATTTGCTCCGTTGACTGTTAAAGGATTGGTAGTTGATTTGTTTGATTTACTTTGTTTAGTTACCTATAAAATGATTTTCTTTTACTGTATTGACAAGCGGAATGAAAATAAATAAACAGTATATTTAAGTGAATAGAGTTAAACTTTATTAAACGAAAACTATTAAGTTGGTTAAAAGTATTTTAATTAAATTATACTTCTTATTTCTTTTGTCCCACTTCGTTAGTCCTGTAATGTAATTATTTTTTAGTTACTGCAAAACTGGAGGAACGACTACAAAAATTAAAACTGGATCAAGGATATCTGAAGGATTTAAGGTCACGAAAGGACTAAAGCAGGGTTGCTGTATTTCGCCTACCATTTTCAAAATTTATCTGGAACAGGCACTCAAGCTGTGGAAAAGAAAATGTAATGGCATGGGAATCCCTCTTAATGACTAGATTACACTCTATGATTACACCTTATGTTTCACTAATGACCAAATACTGATTGCTCAGGATCATGACGACTTGAGTTACATGACTCAGAAGCTAATAGAAGAATATAACAATTGGGGTCTCGAAGTCAACATTAAGAAAACTGAAACCATGTGTATTGGAGGGACAAAGCAGTCCATTATATTAGACGGTGGGGTAGAAATTAGGCACTGTGATGAATACAAACACCTGGGTATGAAGATAACTCAAGATGAAACACTCGATGCTGCTATAAAAGACAGAAACATACAGGGTAGAAAAGTCACATCCATGATGAACGGCAATCTGTGGGACCAAACAATATCTAAAGCGAACAAACAACTCCTATACAACATCATACTTAAAAGAGTAATCACATATGGTAGTGAAGTTTGGCCAATAAAACAAAGAGCAGAGAAACTGTTACTAGCAACAGAAATGGACTTCTGGAGAAGACCAGCAGGCAAATCAAGAAGAGATCGGATACCAAATGAGAGAATATGAGAAATGATGGGAGTCAAGCATTCAATAGTTGATGACATAAAAACAAAACAGTGAATATGGTACGGCCATGTACAGAAAATGCCAGATGACAGGATTCCGAAACAGATTTTGACGTGGACACCACAAGGGAGAAGAAAAAGAGGAAGGCCGAGAAGAAGCTGGAGAGAGGGAATTGAAAAAGAACTAGAGGAAAGAGAAATCCCTCCAGGCTTATGGTTAAATAGAGAAGAATGGCGGTTAGGAGTCGGAAGGCGTCGGAGAACGCTGTAAACCGATAGTAGTAGTAGTAATTTTTTATTTATTAATGTACCAATGCGCCCCTAATGTACTTTACTGTCCTAGGTATTCTTATCGGTTCACTTTAAAATTTCATAATTATTGTTGCACACTTAATTGTTGTGGCTAGGTTTGCTGCCCGAATTTATTCTGACATTAATACATTTATTACTATTACACAAGCTCAAAAGTTTTAGTGCGTTTGAGCCTACAGACTTTGTCTTAGTTATCTAGCAGTTCCCTGTTTTGTACGAGTTTGGAGTGGGCTTTTGTGACCGTTGGTAATACTCTTTGTTTTTTTTAATTGTTGAGATACGAAGTTCTCGATGTAGATTTGTTTTTGCGGATATACCATTAAGCGTTGACTAGTGTTTCTTAGTATCCGGTTTTGAACTCTTTGAAGGCAAGCATAGTTACTCTCTCACTAGTACAGCACCATAAGTGTAAACTGTAGGACCTTACTGGTTTGAGCATTTGTTTGAAAATGAATAGCTTGTCCTTTATTGTAAGTTGTGAGCCTTGACTTAATAACCAATGTAACTTTTGCATTTTAGTTTTAATTCTTCATTTTTCTGTCTGATATAAATAAACATAAGGTTGGATGCTCGAATAAATGAACTTTGATCAGATAAAAGGCATATATCGAGCACAGTTTAATTTAATCTTGCCCAAGTACTTTCGATCCCTAGATCATCTTCAGGGGCATTTCGTCAATTGCGGCCTATCCGACAAGAACAAAATGTCATATGACATTTATTGTTTATGACATTTTGTTCTTGTTGGATAGGCCGCAATTGACGAAATGCCCCTGAAGATGATCTAGGGATCGAAAGTACTTGGGCAAGATTAAATTAAACTGTGCTCGATATATGCCTTTTATCTGATCAAAGTTCTGTCTGATATGTTCCTGCTACTTTAGAATAGAATAGAAATATGCTTTATTGTCACTGAAATTTATACAATTTTATGGACAAAGCTTAGAAAAAGTCAAAAAAATAACAATAACAATTTAAAATTTACTAAAATTACATAAATCGCCAATATCACAAAATAAAAGATAATAAAATATATAATCCATTGCAAACTTCAAATAAATTGCAAATTGCATAATTAAACCTTACGCACTAATAAGTTTAAGTTGCTGCATATGATACCCAAATGTATATAAAAGTACTTTAGTTGCTGGTACCTAAACGTACTGTAATCTCGTTATTACAGTTATTCGTTAAGAAACACTTCCACTGCTAATATGGCCTGTCAGATAGATAGGCTTTTGTCAATTTACGGAACTTAAGGAAAGTTACAAAGATTTCTTTACTAACTTAGTGGATGGGATCGGTAAATACACATAAAAGGTTGAATTTCTGGTGGAGTAGTAATGATTAGGTCTTGCTGGAAAACATGTAGGTGTTAACGAATGAAGCAAAAACAATTTCTAAAATATATAAAGACGGAAGAGGTAGAATCTCTTGATTTTTGAAGTAGCTTCTGCAATGTGTTATTCTACTGAGGCCAAAAAATACCGTATTGCTCTTTTTTGTAATTTAAAAATAACATCAAATTGGGCAGCTGTACTAAAACCCAAAAAAGGAAGGCTCTATCGAAGATGAGACTTGAAAAAAGAAAAATATGCTATTTTGGAAGATGTTAAATTGATTTCCTTCGAAATAGATCTTATTGCATAGCAGTGTGAGGCTAGTTTCTTAACAAATCGATCTGAAGGAACTATTTAAGGTTGCTGTCTATAAAAATAACAAGAAATTTTACAGAATCAACAATACTGAGTTAACTCTTATTAGGAAGCAAGGGTTGAAGAATTCCTTAATTGGATAATGCTACTGTCTTATGCACGTTAAAAGTAGATCAGAAGTTAAAGCTGCATGAAGAGTAATATTAGAGTTAATCTAGGGGTGATACTGGAATCAATAAAAAGAAAAAAGTTATTATTCTCATTTATAAAGGTAAGGAAAAATAGAGGACCCAATACTGAACCTTGTAGTACTCCACATACAATGCTTTTGTGACTAGAGTCATTATAATTTGCTCTACTTCGTTGTTTTCTATTCCTCCAGTAAGATTTGGCATAGTCACAAAAAACAGTGGCACTATAAAGATTATTGTTTAGTGCTTGATAGACCTCATGTAGTACAGAAAACATAGCATTACTGGTATATTTATTAGATAAAAAGCTGAACTGAGTTTGTGATAAAATGTTGTTTTCAACGAGAAATGATATAAGTTGGACTTTTCTAAGTCTCTCAATATTTTGGATAGGACCGGTAGTAAGGCAATAGGTCTATAGTTGCAGACATTCAATTTTTCACCACCCTTATGAAGAGTAATAATAATGGCTGTCTTCGGGCACTGGAGAAATATACGTTGTTGAAAGTAATTAATAATAATTAGTCAGACCAGGCCTTCCAACACATTTTTTTGGAGATTTAAGTAAATTTTTATGGATAGTCCATCAGTACTACAGGAAGATTTGCTTTTGATACTATTGATTGTTTGGATCAATTCAGATTTATCAACTTGTCTTATAAATAATGAATTCGACACTTTGTTAAATTGAAGTGATAAAAAATAGGATCTTGTTACGACAAAATAGTTGATATTATATTTTTGCTCACATTAACGAAGTATACATTTAAATTTTCAGGGTATGGAAGAGAAAATATTTGAGCTGTGTTTGTTTTTTTCCGAAGATCGTTTATTATGGACCAAGTTTCACTTGCAACATTTTTAGAGCTTCCCAGATGAATTTAATAGTACATTTTTTTAGCTGTTTTGATAAGTTTTAGATAGGTTCGTTTCTCTGTACTTCGAGATATATTTAGTGACAAAGACGTTGGTCGTAGATTTCTTAATGTACCGTAGTGAACGCATATTCTTGGCTGTATGCGGATACGTTTGGTAGTCCACGGTTTGTGATATTTTGTCTTAATTTTAATGAAATGAAATGCCTTATTAAAAATACAGACTTCTTCTTCTTCTTATTCTAATGGCGCTACAACCCTTTGTGAGTCTTGGCCTGCTTAACAATGTTCTTCCATTCTGCCCTGTCGGATACTTTCCTTTGCCACTGCCTGATGTTCATGGTTTTAAGATCCCTCTCTACGTCGTCTATCCATCTTTTACGGGGTCTTCCTCTTGTTCTGTCTCCTTGGTGCTTCCATCTCTGGACTACTTTTACAGCTCGATTATCTGGCATTATTTCTAGGTGACCAAGCCAGTTTAGTCTTTGTAACTTTACAAATCTGACAATATCTGCGTTCCGCATAAGTTCATCCAGCTCGTGGTTTATTTTAATTCTCCACGAACCATCGCTGCATTGGGTTGGTCCAAATATCTTCCTTAGTATTTTGTGCTCAAATATTCTCAATTGATTTTCATCAGTGGTTGAGAGGGTCCTTGTTTCACATCTATATGTGACCACTGGTCTAATTACTGTTTTGTAGATTCTCAGCTTAGACTCACGATTCAGTAACTTACTTTTCATTAAGTCTTTGTATGTATAAAAGCACTTATTACCGCTAAGAATCCGTGCTTGTATTTCTTGACTGATGTTGTTGTTGTCATTTATTATTGAGCTTCGGTAGGGAAAAGTGGAGGCATATTTATAGGTATGGTTGTCTACCTTCAGATTCTTATGTTCATTCGATTTTGTGCACTCCATATATTTTGTTTTGCTTTAAACCATAACTTTTTCGCTTAAAACCCTTTTGTTGCGGCTTATTATGACAACATCATCCGCATATGCGCATATTTGCATTGATCTTGTATTAATACAGCCGTTTATATCCAGTTTTCTAAAAAGAGCTTTTAAAGTTTGATTAAAAAGTATTGTTAATAAGGCATCACCTTGTCTAACTCCATTTTCAATATCAAAGGCCTGCGTCATATCTTCATTTATTCTCACCATAGCTTTGGAACCTTCCAGAGTCATTCGTATAAGTTTAACCAACTTATTGGGTATCCCTAACATAGACAGTTGCTTTAACATCTTTTGTCGATCTACTGCATCAAACGCTGTTTGAAATCGATATACAAGTTGTAAATAGGTATGTTATATTCAACACATTTTTCATGTATACCTCTTAACATATGTATTTGGTCTATAGTTGACCTCTTTGGTCTTAAGCCACATTGGTATTCACCAATAATCTCCTCCGAAAATGATTCCAGGCGGCTGTATATAATTCCTGATAATATCTTGTAGACGACATTTAAAACTGTTTTGTAGAGCCGTTTCTCTCCCCCTTTGTACATAGGAAGTATGATTCCTACTTTCCAATCTTCTGGGATGACTAAAAATACAGACAGACCTGTAAAAAAATCACTGATATTAAAGTCCACGTCCACAGAGGAAAAGTGTCACCCAGTAGTCAAGCACAAATTTTGGAATTTACGAATGTTCTAAGCGGAAAAAATCTTACCTAAACGTTGTGTTTTTGAGGATGGTTTGTTAAGAGTAATAAACTTGGTATATGCTGCTTAATGATCAGATACTCCTGACTTAATAATTGTAAAGCTTACATTAAGGCGTAAAAAATCTGAGTCCATATAATCAATTATGATAGATGTTGTATTAGTAATTCTTGTAGAATTAACATGCATTGTGAAACCATACGATTCGAATATATTGACTAAGCATAATTGGATAGCACAAACAACAGCGTAATTTAACAGGTTCTGAAAAATAGTTTCGTGGAAGAATTAGTTGATCTTTTAATGTAAATATTGTATAGATTAAGATTCTTGTTATAAACCAAGGAAAACTCAAAAAACGCTACATTCAACAGAAAGTCAGATTTTATTATAAAAGAGAAATCATTATTTGCAGAAAGAATTAGGGTGCCACCATGAGCTAAACTTGATTGATCATACCTAGCAATTGTGGTATATTTTTCTACAAAAAAAGGCTCGTTGACTTCATGCCAGTGCTCGGTAACCGCAACTATCGGGGGCAACTATCCTCTAGAAACAAAAATAATTCATCTATTTTATATCTTATAGAACGAATATTAATCAGAACCATGCTAATGCTGTCATCACTAAAATAATGTAAGGTTTCTAGCCCACACAACACGTCATCTTATTTAAAAATTTCGTTTTAAGAGGCAACGGAAAAGTAGTTTTGGTGACGTTTCCTTGATTTTTGTAGGTGAATAATTTTTTCCGAAGTGAGAAAAGACCTAGCAGCAAGATCAGCTTCCACCACAGGTTATTTACTGCAGGATTTTTGTAAGTAAAATCAAAATAAGCAAATTTCCCCTCATTAATTTTTATGTGCCATTTATTATTCCAAGTGCTTATTTTGTTCACTGCAATTTGGATGTCTAGTTATTTAGTAATTTAGATGCTTAGACATCTAGTCGTTTCTTCAAATGTTTTACTGGCGTTAATATTGTAATGTTTTATTAAGACAACTATTGTTAGTTTAATCTTTATTATTTAGGCTTCTACATATCTTTTCCAATGTCTGTTCTCTAGTGACAAGTGACAGACGTAACACCGACAGGTGAACTAACTCATGTTAAGGTTGGTTCACACTAAGCTGTTTATGTTACATCTCCCTCTTTTACAAAACTTAAAAACAACTGAAAACACTAAACTAAAAAATACAATATTTAAAATATGATTAATCTCTATATCTAGCTGGTTTTATAATGCAACGACCAGAGCGGGTTTTGTTAGGGCCTGTTACTGGTATAATTGTTTTAGTTTGAGTTTTATCTGATTTTTTATTACTAATAGATGTTTCTATTTGAATCTCAAATTTTGATTTAGAGACATCAGTTTTGCACATAGGTAATAAATCCTCATTATTGGATTCCAGAGACACCGGATTTGGATTTGGTCTCAAGAACGATGAATTCCGTCTTAGAACCTTATCCCTATCCTCCCTCACCAAATATGATCTAGGAGTACTATATTCTTGAACCACTTCACCTGGTACCCAATGATTGTCTTTCTTTATCATTACACTCTACCCTTCTACAAATGAAGGTCTTTCGTGAGCTTGCTTGTCATATAAAGTTTTCGTTCTAATCCTCTTTCCTTTAATTTTTTCAAAGTCAAAATCAGCTGTTTCTGTTAATAACATCCTAGTAACAGGTAAATTGGTTCGAAGCAATCGTTTGTTCAATAGCTCTGATGGGGAAATATTTAGACCAATGAGGGGGGATGTTCTATATTCTAATAAGGCTTTATGAATGTCATTACCTGAATCATAACATTTTTTAGGATATTTTTACAAATACTAACAGCTTTTTCACTTAGTCCATTTGATTTTGGGTATTTTGGACTGGAGGTTATCAAATTTATTTCCCAACTTTTAGCAAAGTCTTTAAATTTCTTACTGTTAAATGGTTGGTTATCAGACATAAATTTAGTTGGTATGCCATGAGTAGAGAAAACAACTTTAAGCTTGTCAATTACTTCCTCTGCAGTTTTATTTTTTAAAGGAATAAGTTCTATCCAATTACTAAAGTAATCAACCAAAGTCAAATAATCTTGACCTGCATAAGTTAAAATATCAGCCCCCACTTTTTCAAAGGGAATATTTGATCTTTCATGCTGAATGAGTGGTTCTCTAGGAATTTTCGGACTGTATTTTAAGCATGTTTTACATTTCGATACAAAATTCTGTACATCTTATGATATACCAGGCCAATAAAATATTTTCCTGGCTCTAGCTTTGGACTTTTCTATTCCAAAATGCCCTACATGTAATTTATTTAACATTTGCTGTCCTAACAATTTAGGAATGACCAATTTAAAGTTATGAAAAATTAGATCATTGTTAATATGTATGTCGTCCTTAATATTGTAAAATGCTTTGATATCACGTTCTAAAATCGATTTTCTATTTGGCCATTCTGTTTGACAAAACTTTTTTATTTGTGACAAAATCTGATCATTGTTGGTTGCAGCTCTGATTTCTTCAATTCTCTCCACAGATATGGGTAGATCAAACTCAACTGAGTGAACAATTTCTCTCATCTCTTTATCATCTTTAACTGGGGTCTTTATAAATGATCTTTTAATCTTTGTAAACGAGAACTTATTTTACAAATGTCTTTTTTGTTAATTGCCACCAATGGTTTGTGATCAGATTTTATTATTACTTTTCTACCATACACAAACTGATGGAACTTATTTAAACTATAGCAAATTGCCAGATACTCCTTCTCAATCTGAGCCCATCTAGTTTCTGTGTCAGTTAGGCCTCTAGAAGCGAATGCTACTGGCCTACCTTCCTGTAGCAAACAGCAGCCAATACCATACTGGCTTGCATCAGTTTGTATTTCTATGGGCAACATAGGATCAAATATTTTTAATATAGGTATTTTAGAGACTTTATTTTTATTTTTTGGAAGACTGCCAAGTGATCTTCTTTCCACTTATATTCTATATTATTTTTAATCAAAGAGAGATTCGGTAAGTATTTAGACAAGTAATTAAACATACCTAATATTCTTAACAATTCTTTTTTATTTTTAGGTTCTTTAAGCATCAGAACAGCTTTTATATATTCAGTATCAGGTTTAACACCTTCAGAGGAAAAAACCTGACCAAGATAACCAACTTCAGAGACTTTGTATTGAATTTTATTTTTATTAAATCTTATACCAAACCTCTCTGCTCTCTTAATTACATCTTTAATGATTTCATCATCTTCTTCTTCTGTTGAAGCATTTATGATGAAGTCATCAAAGTAGATCCCAATCGGCAAATCCCCAAATATTTTCTCATTCATGCGCTGAAATACCTCAGGACTAACATTTAAACCGAAAGGCAATCGATTAAAGCAAAATTTACCAAATGGTGTTATAAATGTACATAGTTTACGACTTTTAGAATCAAGAGGAACCTGGTAAAACCCTTATTTTAAATCAAGCACAGTAAATATTTTTTTGTCTTTTAGCTTAATTGATAACTCATCAATTGTAGGAATAGGAAACTGGTCTAAACATATCCACTTATTTAAATGAACTGGATCTAAGCATATACGTAGGGCCCCTGATGGTTTCTCCACTATAACTATATTGTTGACCCATTCTGTTGGCTCTTCAACTTTATAAATTATTCCTCTTTTCTCAAGATCTTTTAAAGCCTCTTTAAGACGTGGTTTTAAAGCATCAGGTACCCTTCGACAACTACTAGTTACAGGCTCGGCTTTTTTACGCAACACAATCTTATACTGATAGGGAATTTTGCCAGTGCCTTGAAAAACATTAGAATATTTTGTTAAGAGTTTACTTTTTCCTTTAGAGTAAGTACTTACTGTATCTACTTTTTTTATTAGACCAATTTTTGTACAAGTGTTTAAACCTAAGATGGACATACTGTTGTTGCAATCTATTACCACAAATTTAATATTATAACTTTTACCTTTGATAAAACAACTTAAAATAATGTTACCTATGGCTATCACTCTATTGTTTCCATAAGTGTTAAGTTCAAGGTTATTTTCTACAATTTTATCTACAACTTTTAAGCTTTTTACAAACTTTAACAGTAGGCAGTTACAATTAGCCCCTGAATCCAGCTTAAAATTTACAAACTCATTATTTATTAATATATTAATAGTCCAAATATTACCTTTATTATTGTTTTTTACATTATCCAATGTTAATTCATCTATGTAGGGCTCACCATCACTCTCTGAAGTTGAGGTTTCAGCGCTAATGTTATAAACAGTACTTGACCTCTTTTTCGAATAGTCTAACTTCCTGTCATGCCTTTTATTTTTTTGTTTACAACTTGAAGAAAAATGATTAGGTTTTTTGCAATTGTTACAAATTTTCCCAAAGGCTGGACAACTTCTTGGGCCATGCTTTGTGCCACATTTAAAACAGTAATATTGGTTGTTACAGACAGCTTCTGGAGGGTTCTTCGTTCTAGAGTTTTGCTCCTGTAGGGTCTATTGTATCTAATTTTATCAACTTCTGCATTTTTTCTGAGGCTTTTGACTTGGAAGGTACTCACTTCTGCTATTCTGCATTGATTTTCGGCTTCTGTAGCAGTTAGGTTTGGAATTCTTAAAAGTCTTTTTTGCAAAGCTTGGTCTCGAATCCCACTAACTAGTCTATCTCTTATTAGGGAGTCTTCAAGAGAATCAAAATTGCAATTTTTTGCCAGCAATTTTACCTGCTTCGTAAAGTTATCAAACTCTTCGTCTTCTTCCTGTACCCTAGTGAAGAAGAGGAACCTATCATTAGTTTCATTTTTCAGTGGTGAGCAGTATGTTTTAAACGCATTTATTACAACATTATACTGTTTCCTCTCCTCATCACTGAGCTTAAATGTTTTAAATATGTCTTGGGCTTCTTCCCCTGCTAGATTTAAAAATATTGCAATCTTTCTACTCTCCTGTTTCCTGGCCAAATCCGCTGCTTCCATGTATATTTTAAAGCTATCTAGAAACTTCTCAAAGTTTTGACTTGCATTTTGATCAAAACGGATCCCGTTAGGCGGTTTAAAATTAGAATCCATTGTATTTAACTACGGGTTCAGACACCTGACACCATGTAATGTTTTATTGAGACAACTATTGTTAGTTTAATCTTTATTATTTAGGCTTCTACATATATTTTACAATGTCTGTTCTCTAGTGACAAGTGACAGACGTAACACCGACAGGTGAACTAACTCATGTTAAGGTTGGTTCACACTAAGCTGTTTATGTTACAAATATTACAGTGTCATCGGCAAATGTAGTCAGTTTACCATTTTCTGTAACAGGGATGTCACATGTATTTAATAAATATAGTATAGGATTCCTACTTTGATTGGTCGTAGTTCTGAATATTCGCCTTTCTGTTTAACTCTAAAAGTTCTGTCTTCCAAATATGACTATATTAGATGGACTTAGTGGATGAAAAGACATCTTTTTAGATTAAGTAACAAGCTTTTGTGCCACATTTTATCGAATGCTTTTGCTATGGCTAGGAAAATAGCTCTTCGATGCGACACTATCGACATGCAAGCATAGACTAAAATTTGAAATGTAAAATGTAAATGAATGGGCTTGGCATATCAGTGTCCTACCAGCCTACCACTTGTCTATCATCCCCACTTTCTTCTACATGACATGCCCTTCTAAACATTTTTTACAAGTTCTAGCTTGCAGAAACGTGTTTCTATTATTTATAGACGTACCTGACTGACAAACTGTTAGAAAATATATAAAATACTGCCAACTAAACATACGTACACAGGTAATTTTTAACAGTTTAAATACGTGGGTCACATTGACCCGAACGTACTATAGGTAACAATTTAATTTTTATCAAAAAAATCAGGAAAATAAATTTTTATCTCATATCCAACTGAAAGACCTCATATTTGGTAATAAAGTCACGAAATACCAAAACGTTACGCCGCGTAATAATTTGCAAAATAAGAAATATTTTTTTTGTCAAATAGACCCGAACAGGACAGCAGGGTTAAATAAATGTTTTTCGAATAGTATAATATACATAAAAGAGACACAAATAGGTATTTATACTTGTCTTAAGTGCCTGATATGTATATACGTGACTTATATTTGCATGTCATGTATAATGTGACTCTTAGAATCGCGATATCTCAGGAATGGTAACTCTTGGGAAAAAAATCAGAAAAACTATGTTTGTAGATAATTTTAAGGTCTACACCTTTGGTTAAAGGTTTTTTTGATAAAATTTACCGTTTTCGATACAAATCTAAAAAGCCTTAAATTTTGACTTTTGACCCCGAATAACTTTTGCAGCACACATACAATCGATGGGGATTTTTAAAACTTTATTTGTAATGGTAAACGCCAGCTCTACAGACCATTTGGTTTTGCTGGAATTTTTGTTCTTTTACTACTATTTTTATGTCTAAATTGACCGGATTGTAAGTAATGAGGCACATTTTTTATATTTCAAGTAAAATCTTATTTTTAACCAAGAATTCAACAACTTAATATTACCATATACTAATAAAGAATACTGTGTTATTTATTAAGAAAAATATTGACTGGCTATCGATAAAAAAGTGTCAACTAATCTGTAAAGGCTCTTACCAAAACTGGTTTTGAAAACGATTATTGTATTTTACTATAATTCCATTAGTTTTATATACATTAAATTAGAATTATCGACATTTTATGAAAATTTATCAGATAAGTTCAAGTTTTAATTAACAAATTTCAAAATGATAGCTCTAGTTTAAAGTTTTATTCGTAAAAAAAAAGATAAAGGGGACAGGCCGTGGTTGTGATTTAAATATTTATGGAAATTATTAAGAAGCTATAAGAGAAATTATATAATATACAATAATTTTTGCCTTGACATGCATTAATTAATATCAAAATAAGGAAAAAACAAAAATAAATTTGAATATCAATGCAATTTGCAATAAAAAATAATTCATAAGAGGCAGTTTGCAAGTTTTGAGTAAAAGCAATGAAGGATAATATTAAACAACTTTTCACAAAGCCACTTTAAAATAAAATATAACACATTCTGTGAAAAAATATATATGTGATAACAAAACACCAGGATACACACTAAGATAAAATGTAGAAAACTTACAGTATGTTTCCACATATTCCAAAAAAGAATAACAGAAAGAAGCAGAAACATATCGCTCATCGACTTGAATAGTGCCATAACCATCGAGCAAAAAGACAAAAGAGAATCATATTATCTAATCGTTATAAAAAGGAGACCAAAAAAGTGGCCTCTGATGGCGGACATATCCGCCGACAAGGTAAAAATTAGCATTGGTAAGTTGTGAGAGCGCGAAATTAACAATTAAAAGAAAATAGCAAACTTTGTTTCGCGTCTTTCGCGGCAAAATTGCGTTTTTCGGCGTTATGGCAGTATTCAAGTCGATGGGCGATATATCATAGAAAATGATAGATTCGAAGAAGCTGGGCAAAATTTAAGTCTAATATCTTAGCCACAGCTAAGGAAGTTTTTGGTGAAAAAAATATAAATAGTTCTTAAGGTGAAAAGCTCCATGGTTTTGTACAGAAGTGAATGAAAAATGTAAAGAAAAACAGAAAACTTGTCTGAAATGTATGTAACCCAAGACATAAGAGGCATACGATAATTACAAGACAATATAAGAAACAGAGCACATACACTTGTTAGAAGAAAAACAAGTAATCACTGGGAAATTTTTTCGAAAGAAATGGACTGGTGTTTCCAAAAGTTTACATTAGACAAACAGGCAGATTCTTTACACAATACCAGAACGATCATTTAAAGGTAAAAAAGACAATCTCAAGCCAACTTTGGTTTGATCAATCTGGCATATGTGTAGTCCACCCTACTTTGATGTAATTATTTCTTAATTTTTCGTTTTCGTCTTTTATGAGGAGAACCTACTTATTAGCTCTCTCTCTAAAGCAGGCTCCTCTTGACTATCCATCTATCGCATATCAGCAGTGTGTGTAAGATACTTTCTGCCTTTCCGAATCTGTAAAGATTTGCCCTGAAACAACCATGTTCTGTGATGAGCATAGGTTTAAGGTGAAGGTTAAGGTTAAGAGTCATAGAGCTTACTATGTAGGTTTGTGATAATTCACTTTCATTTCCTTTTTCCTTTCTTTTTTTTCATATATATTTTTGCCATTAATTTCATTTCTATTGCTGCCCACTCTAGCCCTTTTCTTGATTTCTTCACACCTCGTGATGCTGGTGCTGCTATCCCTATCATTTCTCTGACCATTCCTTTCATACGGTCGAATTGCTTTCTAGTTTCTGCCAGAAATTTAACGGCCATTGGTTATTCTTTTCTCCAGTGTTTTAGTTTGTGAACAATTTTTTTTAATATATTTTTCCCCATTTTCCTCAACTATGCCTATTATTTGGGATATAACCCCAATTCCTCCATTTTAATCTTCTTCCACGTATAAAGCGGAGAGCTCTGGGTACTTTGCACTAAAATTACCCCTAAACTCTTGATTCAATGACATCTTGTGTTACCAGTATTGCCACATCGTTCGGTGCCTCCAGTTCCTTTTTCGCGTATGGTTACTTTTTCATAAGCCTTCTCTTGCCATTTTTGGTCTAATTCTTCCACCCTTTTTCTTTGTACTTGTGGGTTCTCTTCATCTTTTACTTCCATCTATGTTCCTACATTCCTCGTAGTGGCCCCTACAGTTATTTTTGTTTGTTATTACGCATCTTCTTATACTTTCTTTTTTTTTAGTTTCCTCATTTCGCACCAAGTACGTCGTACCTTTGCGGCTCTTCGTTTGATCTCATTCCTCGTATTTGTTATCGTCTTTTTAAGATTAACTAACTAGTCTCTGCATCTCTTTATTTTTGACAATCTTTCTCCATTTCACTTCTGTTTAAATTGATTTTACTTTTATTTTTACTTCCACCAGCTCCTATGTCTTTCTTCCCTCTGTGCGATTTCCTTTTACTTCATCTAATAATATTGGTCGTCCATTGACTTACCATCTTCCGTTTCTTTTCCACTGCCATTTTCCTTCATTTTCGCCCATGTCCTCGTTTTCTCTTTTGTTCTTTTCTTTTGCCCCGTCATTTTTCTCCTCTTTTTCGTCTTTCGCTATTGCTGCCAGCCCCTCTTCGCTTATATTCTCCATAGATTCTCCTACCCCTATACTTAACTTCTTTTTTATTAAGTTCTTGTCCATTTTTCTTCCCACGAGTTGAGTTAGTTGTTTGGTTTAGCGGAGTAGTGTGACCATTCTCAGCCAAGGATATAATCCCCTTGAGTTTGCCTCTTCCTTCAGGCATCGCTTCCTACCAACTTTTACCCTAGGGTCATGCATCCCTTTGGCACGATGGTATTACACCTATAGGTTGAGGTGGAGGTATATTAAAATGATACATAGCCACCTTCCGTATGCATATCCATTTGTTCTTTCTACTGTGATTTCTTCTACTGTTTTTTTTATTAGTAAAGGTTTTATCCTTGGGTAGAGGTTTAAGTACCAGGACTTGTATGATAGGTAGAGGTGTGTATCATATAATTATTGGGAGTATTTCCTATCACACAATATATATATATATATATATATATATATATATATATATATATATATATATATATATATATATATATATATGTATATAAAAAAACTGTGTAGCATTAATTGCCACTAAATTCCAGTCATAGCCTTAATACAAACAATTTATGTGTATTGAACGTCCAATTAAAAATATTTTCAACTTTATGTCGTCTGCAGGCAATTTATGTAAAATATGAGGATTTAACTTTTCAAAGTGTCAGGCTAATCAAACATAGGCAACGGTTGCGTTTAATGGGATTTTTAGGGATTTTAAAGTTACACAATTATCTTTATCTTGCGCGCTACCGCTGAAATCCGTTTACTATGAAGCGTAGAGCTATGTAAAAAACGCAGGTCATAAATGTATGTAGCTATAGCAGTATAAACTAGTGCAGCGGTTGTAGATATTTTTATAATTAAAACAATTTGTATATTCTCAAGATGTAATATTTCCCATAAAAGAGACAATCCGAATATCTAGCCGACGATCTTTGATGAGGAAATCAAAATGTAATTAAGTTGTCATGTGTACGATCGGCATATCAAAAAAAGGAACTGGTATTTTCTCCACTTACCTGATAGCAAAATATAAACAGATTCTCTAGTTGTAAATATTTAAATTTTGCGACTATTTTAGATTAGGCATGAAACCTTTGACTTAAACGGTCCATTGTGCTGAGAAACTTAATAGCAAATTCTTCCAACATTTGAGCACTGTCGAAGACAAACAAAATAAGGTTTTAACTAATAGTGTATTTTAAATTCATTTAGTGAAATATACATATATTATTAAGGCAAAACTGAAAAAAATTTCAAATTTTATTGTTTCCAAATTGAAGTGGTAAGTATTTACCGATAAAACTTACATTTTGGTCTTAATGAGAAAATGAAAACATCTTACCTTACAGTGGTACCGACTGTGGTCGGTAGCTTCATTAACGTCGATAGCTAGATTGTAAATTACGACTGTATTAATTGCTTCAATGGGATTCTGTATGTGTAGAGTAGCGAGGGCGAGTTAAGTCCTACAGCACTTAGGCCACAATTGACCCCTTGCGCATTTCTCCCAAGAAGCTGTCGTCCTTAGCTCATTGTCCATCCTGCCATTTGTAGGAAGGTGGGCAAGTCACTAGTGGACATCTCCCTTATGTGGTTATTTGTGCGCCAGGACACGCCGAACGCGTACTCTCGTATTAACGATAACTCCAGGCGTTCACATAGGACAGTTTCGTCTTCTCGTTCACACTTCCTGCATAGAGGTGTGTCGACCATTAAAAAAAACCAACTGTCAAGCGTAGGTTTTTCCTGGTCATTCCCAAGAACTTCTTTGACTTTGCAAAGCTAATTAATGTTTTTCCTATCCGAAGCTTGAGTTAGTGAATCGTGACACTCCACTATTAACCCTAATGTGACACGTGTTTTATTCACAGTTAGCAGCGCTTGTCTGCTATCTGTGCAGATTATTGTAGTTTTCCAGATCAGATTTCCGTTCTGTCTGAACTACGCTGCCATTTTTGCCCATACCCCACTTTATTCTCAGATTTGGTTATTTGGAGTATATCCCGCATCCCGAGCCTTTTTCCATTTTGGAGCTATCGGTGTATATGTAATACGCATTTACCATGTTTGACTCCCTCTTTTTTTTTTATTTTGTTGGGTTTGTCAAAGACACACTTTGGTTTAATTGAGTCTCAGCCTGCCCGTAGCAGATGCGGCAAATCCAGCTGTCCCCCATAGAAACGTGTTTTTGAGGTTAATGTATTTTCGTCTCAGACGACTGTAGTAAATAAAAAGTTATTACATTTTAAACAAAAACAGGAAACAAATTTGACGTACACCTAATCATGGAAAATTCCACATTCTTATACAAGTTGTATTTTCTTTAAAGAGCCTGTAGCTTACAAATACTAGACGTTGAATGGGGCAAACATATTGCAATTGATTTATTTTTTATATAGAGACTTTGAATGCTGATGAAATTTATAATGATATTTGGTCCCCAAAGAGATGAATTGACAGAAGAGTGGAAAAGGCGCTGCAATGCTAAATTGGAGACTCTTTTTGGTACTGAAAACATCGTCATATATATAAAAGTTAACCGGATAAGATAGACAAATCATGTGATAAGATCAGATGAAGAGAGAGTACTAAATACAGTATTTTTTGAAAGACCAGATGGTAGAAGATCAGTAGGCTGTCCCAGAAAAAGATAGAAGGAAGATGTTGAAGCTGAGTTATCTAGAATTCGGGTACAACAATGGGAAATGGAAGCGCAAGAAGATAAAGGGCTGTTATTATAGTGAATGCGGCGACTCACCTAGAGTTGTAAAGCCAGTCAAGAAGAAGAAGAAATTTGGGACAATAAAACAAGATATGATCAAGATTATCCAGTTTTTCTTAATATTTTAAATAAATGATATTGATAACATGCATGTCTAAAGCGTAGTGAGTTTATGTGGTTGGTTTTATGGTCTTAATATTTCTATAGCTTGTCGAATCATGTGCCTTTATTATATAGCGTTTAATTTAACATTTATTGTAAATGTCACACCTTAGGTTTGAGATTTTATAACGCCTATTATAGTTGGTTCTTTTTATAGCTCTTTTAAATTATTATTGATCCCTTGTATTTATATTTCATCCTTCATTTCATTCTTATTTTTTTTAATCAGCAACAAAATATAGTTGTGTGAACTATTTCCTAATCTATTTGTATATTAATAACACAAAAATAAAATTTTAAGGGTTTAAAATATAATACATCGGTTGTCGGATATTATAACTCTTGATATTTACTCCACACTAAAATGAAAGTGCTCAGGTAATCCGATCATTTCACCAAGAATAGCGAAAGCATAAGCTCCGTAATAAGCTAAACTAAAGCTATGAAAAGTGTGAAATAGCAGTATGCTTATATGCTGTTATAAATATCATATTTACGTTAAAATGTACAAATAAGATTTTTGTAAAAACCAACAAATAGAAAAGCATAGTAGGAGATTTTATTTTGCATTTTTATATCGCGTTAAAGCAAACACTAAAAATTAACGGTTTTAGACATTTTAGACGAAATATAAATAGACTTAAATAGATTAATAGATAAAAACAATATAAAAATTGTTCGGGAAAGTATTTAAATGTCTTTTTTGATGAAGAAAAAGTTACTTCAAATCGAGACAGCGTACTGAAAACATCTTCAGTTTATCGGTGACGTCCTTTCGTTTCTCGCGTCCTTTACGTCGCAACGCGCAGATGCCACTCTTCTACTGCTTGCTATTAATACACCACATTTCAAAGGTAAGTGTTTTTTCTTTGTACAGATAACAGCAATGAGTTAGGCCAGTTATATTTTGAGATATTTAAATTATTTGCTAATTTATTCACAATCAAAATGTTGCATTTTTGCTTCGTTATTATGTTTATTTATTTAACCAGCGACATATATATATATATATATATATATATATATATATATATATATATATACCTATATGTATCAAAAAAAGTTAATAAAAAAGACCATACAGGACAGTGTTTTAACAAAATGCGAAATATACGTTAACATAAGTGAATCTCATTTCCATGAACCAAAGAGTTTGCGACTCAAACACGAATTTGGAAATGCCTGGATAACTAAAAGAAGTATATCTATTCTTTGACTACCAGAAGACTTTTCATAGAGTCCAACCTTAAAAATTGTTAAATGAACTGCAGAAAATGAACCTAGACAAAAAATTCCTTAACATAATTCAATACTTTTATTGGAATCAACCTTAGAACATTCCTGCCACACTACTAAAAGTGTACATATACGAAGAGTATCTGACAAGGCTGTGTCATGTCTCCATTCAACTTATACTCTGAATTCGTATTCAAACAAGCACTAGACGACGCCAAAATTAGTATAAAGATAAACGGTAAATATATTAACAAAATCAGGTACGTAAACGTTTTGATTGCAAAAGGAATAGAAGATCCACAAGGAAACTAAGTTCCTGTAGTTGGCTGTATACCATATAATAAAAAATTTTTTCCAATAAAATCCTTTATAAAAAGGTATATAAAAAAACCTAGTCGGGCTATGTTAAAAAGACAAAACGTTTTCGGAATAAGTATTCCATCATCAGTGTCAATATATTACATGAATGTAGCCACTAAATATGAGGGTAAAAACCCTTTAAAAATTAATATATGAAGTTTAGTTTACATTATGTCGTGTTTACAAATAGGATGGTAAAGTTACCGTTGGATTGGTAACATGGCGACATATGGCTCTACATTAAGTTGCAAGTCCTAAGACGGTATGTCTACGAGGACTTTATTAAATTGTTATCATTGCTAGTGAAGCAATGAGACTTACAATAAATATTCAAAAAATTTCAAAAATAAAGTGATGGTAATTACCAAAACCGATAAAAACTATCTCATTGACTTAACTCACACGTAATTAGAACAACTTTGTAGATTTATATACCTAGGAGTAGTACTAAATAATAGACGGGATTTAGATATAGAAATAAAAATAGGAATAGAACAGCCAGGAAGATGTACCGTGTGGTCCAATAAGCCGATCTCTCGGCTATATATCAGAAACTATTCATGTTACAACTTTAGAAGAAAAAAGTCCTTAGTAAAAGTGGCCAAGAGAAATCGCTGGAAATAACTTTCAAGTTTCTGGGTTAACCGCTAGGGGGCGTAACCTGTGAAGATATTAATAATAATAATATCGTATGGCTTTTTTGCCGAGGAGATCCTTTCGGATTGTTCCGGCTCCAATTACATCTTTAACCCTGTTTCAAGTAGCTAGTGTCGACACACACTAGCCCAGGGGAACCGACGGCTTTTCGTGCCCTTCGAAGCATGGTGAACGGCTTGCATCATTTTTGGAAATGAAAATGTCGTTGTTGGTGCCGAGATTCGAACTCGTGCGCTCTGGCTTACCAAGCCAGTAACTTGCCGCTGAGCTACGGCCGTCCACATGTGAAGAAAACTTTGAAAACCAGTTTTTTGGGAAATATGCCCCATTATAGCAAGTGTTAAATAAGTAAACTAGAAAGAGGCCTACATTCTGCACAAAGTTGTTCAAGTACCTATTTTTTCAAATAAAGGGTGAGAGAGAGTGGGAAAGTATTTGTGGATAAATACCTATAACTTTAGTTTGGATCAACCGATTTTAACTAATTCAGTGTCATTAGAAATAGTGTGGATGATTTAATTTACATCTACTATAAAACAATTGCATTTAGTTTTAATTGTCATGGGTAGAGGATACTTTCGTATAGAAAAAATTAAAATTTGTTTTTCTTCAAAATGTTTAATCGAAACACCTATTTATTGTAAATTAAAATGGAACTGGATTAAATTCGTAACAAAATGGAGCAAACCGCATGTTAATAGCTTTTGACGAACTCGAGATATGAATAAAAACGCATAAACATAAGTAAGTATAGTATTGACTCACCCTTTATTACAACTTAAAATTATATGTAAAAGATTATACAAATATCTCGATCATTAAAACTTAATATCCAATTAAATGTTTAAATTGTTTTCCATCGTTGTCCACATAAAGATGTAATCTTTCGCGCGTATATATAACAGCTGCTTCAATCTCAGCTGTTGATATACTATTCATTGCGTTTATAATGCGCTGTTTTATGTCGTCCCGCGTGGTTGCTCGAGTTTGATATACTAAGTCCTTCCAATCTTCCCCACAGATAAAAGTCCAGACATGTTAAGTCTGGAGATCTAGCTGGCCATGAAAATATACTTCTCTTTTCAATCCATTTATTTGGATAACTTGCATACAAATAATCTCGAACTCGTCTGGAAAAGTGCGCAGGGCAACCGTCATGTTGTAATATCATATATTTTCTTGTTTGTGAGGAAATATCTTTCAATAAAACAGGCAACTGATTTTCCAGAAAATCCAAATATGTTTCGCCATTTAAAGTTCTATCAAAGAAATATGGACCTACGATATTTCCATCAACTATACCATACTAAACATTAAGACCATCTACCTTGAACCTGCACCTCATGTATCCAGTTCGGATTTTCTTTAGCCCAATAATGCATATTATGCAGATTATCACCACCCGCACTATTAAACGTAGCCTCGTCTGTCCACAAGATCTTTGACATGATATGCGGTTGTTCTTCTAGCAGACCTAACATCCAATTGCAGTAATCCAGCCTTGCATCAAAATATCTCTCATGTAAAGCTTGGTGGAGAACTACATGATAAGGATGCAGTCTAAAAAACAGAACAACAAATATCGGTGAAAAAGAAACCACTATATTTACTAAAACTCAAAAAATCTTGAAAAATCCACAATTGTTTCACAAGATATATCGTGCAAGTATTTTTAAAAAACGGATAAAAGGATAAAAGCGCCGTGTTGCCGTTTTTATCGGAATATTAAAATAACAGTTGAATTTAAAGCTAAAGTTTAAAGGGAATTCCAAGTTTCCGAACTAAACGATCACTTTATAATATAAAAAACCAACCTGTGATGTTTTAAAATCCTTAGAATAGTAGTTCTGGGTATGATTAATTCTATAGAGATTTGCCGACTACTTTTATGTGGATTCTGTTAAATTAAAGCAAGAACATTTATTGAGTTATCTTCGGTCATACCTCTACTACGTCGTTTAAAACAAGGACGATGAAAACTACCAATTTCTCTTAATCTTCTTGCCTTTCTTTCAAATACTTGTTTGCCATAATGTCTCCTGTCAGAATATCTTACAGAATATATACGTGAGGCAATAGCGGCATTTTGGTGACATTCGAAATAAACTCATACATATCATACAATTCTGCATTTGATATACTCATCACGAATTATTAGTACTGATAATTAATTACTAATATTACCAATATTAATATCTATTGAAAAAAGTGCAACCTTCAATTTGAATTATAATATAACACTTCTTAACAATGTTTTGACTGCTGTTCATAAATAAACAATATGGAATCCCCGTCAAATTCATTGTCGTAGCCTACTTAGTTTCGAAAAAACTATTTTTAATCATATGAAATAACAATGGTCAAAATAGGTATCAACATTAAGATTCTTCTGCTATAAAAAAATTTGAAAGTACCTACTGACTTATTTTTTAATTTAATTTATAATACAGGGTTAGTCAATAACATACTTACTTATGTTTATGCGTTTTTATTCATATCTCCAGTTTGACAAAAGCTATTAACATGTAGTTTGAGCCGTTTTGTTACGAATTTAATCCAGTTCCATTATAATTTACAATAAATACGTGTTTCCATTAAACATTTTGAAGAAAAACAGATTTAAAGTTTTTCTATTTAAAAATATCCTCTACCTATGACCCCTAAATAAAATTATTTTATAGTAAATGTAAATTAATTCATCCACACTATTTCTAATGACACTAATTTCGTTAAAATCGGTTGATCCAAACCAAAGTTATATGTATTTATCCACAAATACTTTCCCACTCTCCCCCACACTTTATTTGAAAAAATAAAAAAAAATACTTGAACTTTGTGCAGAATGTAGGCCTTTTTCTAGTTTACTTATTTAACACTTGCTATAATTGGGCATATTTCCCAAAAAACTGGTTTTCTTCACATGTTATTTCCAGCGATTTCTCTTGGCCACTTTTATTAAGTAATTTTTTCTACTAAAATTATAACATGAATAGTTTATGATATATAGCCGAGAGATCGGCTTATTGGGCCACCCGGTACAATGAATGGAAGCAAATTATCTATAACCAAAAACTAAGCTTAGATATTCGAATTAAAATCATTAAATGCTACGTTTGGTCAGTCCTCCTATATGGACAGGAAATGTAAATACCACGACACGACTAGAAACGTTTAAAATTTAAGTTTATTGCAGAATACTTAGAATATCATGAACACTCGCTTAACGAATTGAGCAGTATTAAACACCATAAACCAAAACTTAAAACTTATAAACGCCGATTAAGAAAAGAAAGACTTAAGCACCTAGTTCAATGTAAACTCTAATATAAGGCATGTTTGTTTTTATCCCATATGTTAACAACCTTGCGGTGGTCCTCTTGTGCAAATAAATCGCTTATACTGACCCATAAGCGAATGCAGTGTCCATGTCAATCCTAACAAATGTTGAAATAGTAATTAAAATAATATAAAATAAAATATATCGTAAATAAGAATAATAAATAATATAATATAAAAAACATAAAACCTAATAAAATTTTTTTTTTATTAACATTTAAGATTTTTACAATCTGTTTTGCAGTGAAAACAATAAGTAAAATTTTTTGTCTTTACATGACAGAGAGATGTGAGGTCCAGTGACCAAATCATCATGACACAAATTGGCTTGTTTACCGGTAGGATGCGCACATACACTGATACGCAAGCACTAAGAGCGGCACTGATAACAATGGCTGGGTGCTGTTGAAGGCGTAACTCCCACCGCTGTAGGCTCTGTCAGGATCGGTGAGGTAGGTCCAAGGGGTCATGTCGCTTCAATCTCTTTGCTTGTTGGTTGTTGAGAAGACTGTGTGCCAGGGTATTAGGATGCACCCGCAACCTGTTTTGATATTGTTCAGAAGATTTTTTGCACTCTTCAGAGACTGTTAGTACCTGAAGATCTCTATGTATTGCATCCTTCTGGATATACCAAGGTACATTAGCGATTGTTCTCAGAGTTTTGGATTGGAATCTTTGTATTATCATAATATTAGATTTGCTAGCTGAACCCCAGAGCTGTGAGCCATATGTCCAAATGGGTTTTATTATTGTATTGTATATCAGCAGCTTGTTGTCAATCGA
This sequence comes from Diabrotica undecimpunctata, assembly GCF_040954645.1. NCBI lineage: Eukaryota > Metazoa > Arthropoda > Insecta > Coleoptera > Chrysomelidae > Diabrotica > Diabrotica undecimpunctata. Next base: position 95,979,790 of record NC_092811.1, read on the forward strand.
TAGGTGAGAGTTTTTTCCCAACATCCAGTAAAGTTTTCTGTATAAAATTCCCAATTGAAGCCTTTTCGTCCATATATGTTTGGTCCAAGTTAAACGTTTGTCAAGGTGAATACCTAGGTATTTTACGTCATGCTTTTGGGGCAAAGGATGTCCATTGAGGTTAACTTGTGGACATGTACCTCTTCTTAGAGTGAATGTAATTTGTGTGGATTTTAAGGGGTTTACTCTAATTCTCCAGAGTTTAAGCCATTCATTTGTTTTGTTCAGATGTAGTTGCAGTCTCTCTGATGCTATTATTGGGTTGCTATGAGAGGCCAAGAAAGCAGTATCATCTGCGAATGTTGCAAGCGTTAGGTTATTGCTTATTGGCAAGTCAGCTGTATATATCAGGTACAGAATCGGTCCGAGCACACTACCCTGAGGTACACCAGATAGGATGGGGTAGAGTTTTGTATAGGCTTCACTATATTTTACCAGATATCTCCTTCCTGTAAGGTATGATTGAAGCAGTTTAAAGTAAGGGTAAGGTAATTTTTTCTTTAATTTGTACAGAAGTCCTGTATGCCACACCTTGTCAAAAGCTTGAGAGGCGTCTAAAAAGGCTGCAGTACAGTATTGCTTGTTCTCGAGACTACTTCTTATTGTTGTGTATAGTCTGTGAACTTGTTCGATTGTACCATGTTGGTTACGAAAACCGAATTGATGAGGCACTTTTCGTCCAATATTGGTTTGATTTTTCGTAGCAGAAGTTTTTCGAAGACCTTAGAGATGACTGGGAGTAGACTAATCCGTCGGTATGAGTTGACATCTTTTGGATCTTTACCAAGTTTTTGAATGAGTATAATCTGTGCCACTTTCCATTGCAGAGGGAAGTAATGCAGACTAAGCATAGCATTGAAGGTCATAGTGATTATTCTGTAACAGTCATTGGTTAGTTCCTGGAGGATCTTACCCGTTATGAGGTCGAATCCCGGAGCCTTATTGGGTTGTATCTCATTCTTTATTATCTGTTTTACTTCTTTAATATTAAACTTGGTGATTGGTAGTTTCATTTGATATGGAGCCTCAAGAAAAGAATTATATGGTTCTTCTTGTTTTAATGGCACTACTCTGTTAAATGGACTAAATACTGTAGAAAGATGTTTAGCGAATGTCTCAGATTTTTCTGTGTCTGTTCTTGCCCATTTACCTTTGACAATTTTTTTTTTAGAGGAGGTATGGCGTCTTGTGGACCTTTTACCTTTCTCGTCGCCTTCCATAGAGAATAATTGGTGTCTTTGGACGGAGTCAAATTTTCTTAGTAAGTTTGGACCTTCCTGTTTTTCTCTTCTTTTAATAGATTTTTAAGTCTTCTGGTAATTCTGTTTAAATTTTGTTTGTCAATAGGAGCGTGTGTGTTTTGCCACTTTTTCCCAAGTTTTCTTTTCTCATAGATCAGGTTTTTTTTTCCTAATAAAAAATAACACAAAGAAAATAAAAGAAATAAATAGAAGAAAACAAAATGATAAAAATTAGCCTAACCTAACTTAAGCTAGAACTAAGATTAATACTATTACAAGAATGAATATTAAACTCTTACGTCGAGCTTTTGACATCCTCTTTGATGTCTTTTTCAGGGCTTCCGAGGTATCAGTCTCCCGAGCCCCCAGATACTACTACATTGATTACTAACGAATGCCTTACTGCTACTGGCAACAGAGGACGGTTTTTTGATATCGTCGATGGTGACGTGATTTGGGTAGAGGTTGGATTGGGATTGAGGGTTAGCGCAGGATTGGCGCTGGCATTGGCGCCAATCACATTTCACAAAAAGCATTAATTTCTGACAATAGAATTTTGATTGGCGAGTGAAGAACAAGATATTTTCTTTCTAAGAGGCCTTAATATAAAAGGTAACCGTAAGCCGTCATCTCTTTTATTAAGACAATTTAGCCCTTTGGAACTACGAACAGAAATAAAATATTCATAAATCCTAATTTGGATTCTATGATTTGTAAGGCTTATATAGGATCGGAAGCACTCTGCACAAGAAATTTTATAAACTCCGTATTGTTTATAGACTCCGGTCCACTTGGAATGTTGTTTTTGACTGATCGGACAAGAGATAAAAGTTTTTGTTATATTGTCTTTATTTCTCTTGATTTAAGAATTTTGTCGATTTTGTCAGTGACATTTTTTATGTAAGGAAGAAAAGCTTTCGTATAATGAGGGTTTAGGTCTTGGGTTGAGATTGAATGGGAGATTGATGTCTGTGGGTGCTCCTATCGATGTGATTTTCGCGGTAACCGTTTTGGATGAGGGCTTGTTTTAAACCAGAGAGCTTAGCGGGCCTATTTGCATCATCGTAAAGGCGTATTGATCTGGAGACAAATGAATTCATGCCTGGATTAATTTGTGAAGGTAAATGATGAGAATTGGCATGCAAATAACGATTGGTTTTTGATAAACTTCTTCTTCAAGTGCCATCTTCGTTCCGAAGGTTGGCGATCATCATTGCTATACGTATTTTCGAAACTGCTGACCGAAACAATTGGTTGCTGCTACAGCTATACCATTCCCGTAGATTCTTTAGCCAGGAGTTTCGTCTTCTTCCTATGGACCTTTTTCCTGCTATTTTCCCTTGCATAATTATTCGAAGCAGTTCATATCTTTCGCCTCTTGTAATGTGTCCCAAGTTTTGCAGTTTTCGTTTTTTGATCGTAAATATGACTTCCTTTTCTTTATTCATTCTTCTCAAGACCTCGACATTTGTGACTCTCTCGGTCCATGATATTCTCAGGATTCTGCGATACATCCACAGTTCAAATGCCTTGATAAACAGAGTAATGCAAATCTTGGGATTGGGTTTCCACCTTCATCGTGAACAGGTTACTGGGATGTATATCATTCAGATGGGTTTGAAAAGACACCAAAGCATCCCAGCCATGGGGCCAAATGACGAATGTACCGTCAACATATCGTAGCCAACAAGTAAGTTTGAGCATTAATGTGGACAGTGCTCGGGTCTAGAAGTATTTCATAAAGATATTGGCAATTATTGGAGATAATAGGGAGCTCATTGGGGCAACATTCATTTGTCTGTAGAAATAATTTTGGAAGAAAAGTGTTGGGCATAAAATGTTTAATGAGAGTGGTCTTGGTAGAAACTGTATTTAGTTTTCAGAATGTTTAAAGTTTCGTCTATAGAAATGTTTGTAAAGAGTGAAACGAAACTTAATAGAATGTCTGACAGTGAGATAGGATATTGTTTAAAAAGTTCGATGAAATCTAAATAATGTTTGACGAAGGATGAAGCATTTTCGGCGAGTGGTTTTAGAGTTTTGGTCCAATAGTTATATAAGGCAGTTATGTAGAGGAATATCAGGTTTGTGAATTTTGGGTAGACCATATATTCGAGGTGTTATGGAAGACTTTTCAGGGAGAATTAAAGATTGTTTTATCTCAACAGGAAGAGAGGATTTATTGATAATGGCTTTTGTTGATTTTTCAGATAGGTTGTTGGATTATTAGGAATTGGTCTGTGATCTGAAGTATTAATGAGATTTGAGAGTTTAATATTGTAAGAAGAACTGTTTAGGATGACGGTGGCGTTGCCTTTATCAGCGAGAAGAATGACTTCTTCTTCTTCGGGTGCCTATCCGTTCCGAACGTTGGCGATCATTCTGGCTATGCTCTCGGGTTAGCAAGCCAGGATATTCTTCTTCATCCTGGGGCCCTCTTTCCTTTAATTTTACCTTGCAAAATGCATTGGAGTAGCTCGCATCTGCCTTGATTTCTCATTATTGTCCCAAGTACTGCAGCTTATGGCCCTTCATGATGTTGACCAAATCCGCGGTTGTGTTCATCCTCCGCAGTACTTTTTCATTGGTGACTATGTCTGTCCATGGTATCTTCAGGATCCTTCTGTATAACCATAGCTCAAAAGTCTGAAGATTTGATAGAGTTTCCGCCTTCAATGTCGACGTTTCTACTCCGTACAGAAGCACTGAGTACACGTAACATTTAAGGAGCCTTATTGTAACATTTTTTTAATTAATATATTAAATTATTTTTAATTCCTTTTACCCATGTGGATGATACGCTGATGGTCGTGTTTACGATCAGAAATTTTTATTGGGAAACTACCGAAATATGACTGACGAATCTACCTACGTATTTATTTAAAGACGCCGGTTTGGCTAATCCTTAGTTAATCCTTTTCCGGATTCTTTTTCATAAATTCGGTAATTGTCGTCGAACGCCCGTTGTAATGTTTTTCGGGAAAAACCTAATCTAGGGGATTTTATATATCATCACGTTTGTAGGTAGAAGGATACCGTTATGTTCAATGTTAGTTAGAACTTTTTATCTTTTTAGAAACAGATACAGGCTGGCCTATCATTTTTAGAGGGGAGATACCCTCACCTTTTCTTGGGTAGTTTGGTAAAATTTTAGAGGAACCAACTTACTTCTCGGTGGGCACTCATAGAGAAAACAAGTTACTTTTGGTGGAACAGTCCTTGCATAAGGACTAGATCTTACTGTATCTCTGTTATCGTACCGTTCTCTGTGCATTTTCTTTATAAGTGTGTATGCACTTGTTATTTTGAGTTTTTTTTGATCTTATACTATATTAGATTAAATATAGTCATAAAGCACCTTTAATGTTAATTAAATTCAGTGTTTAATACGAGTATAGTATTAACTTCAGTGACTTAATGCAGCAGTCGTCAGGAATTACCGTAAGTTACTATAATTTAAGTATCTCCACTTATCTTGGCGAGTAATATGGTATGGTATCATATCATCTTCCATTATCTGGACGTAACTACAATTCATACATGTCTTCAAATGTAGAGAGTAACTACTGTATTTTACCTTCAATTTAAAGAACAGTCAATATTTTGTTACGAACCAAATTCCATCAACTCAGTTTATCATTAAATAATAGTGCGAGACAGCTAATCGACTTAACCAAGTGCGGTTTGGTTAAATTTTTATGTTTTCACTTCAGTAACCTTTTTGTATTTTTGTAAACTTAGATTTTATTAATTTTTGTTATTTTTTGTGTTTGTTATAATTTGTATTCAATTTTATTTGCTGTAATATCTCGAGATACGCAAAAACTTTGTTTGTGCATGAGTGTATTATATATCTTTGTAAAGGTATTTTTTAATTATATTTCTGCTTATTTTCATATGTTTACCACCATTTCATAGTTGTTGGTGTATTTTTATTACTTATGTTGCATTCAGCAGCGTCATAATTTTGTTGTTGAATATATTGTTATTGTTTTATGTATGTATTTTATTTGTCGACTCCTAACAAAGTTCCCTGATATAACCATAACTCTGAATATTTGCTTTTTACCTTTACATATAACTATACCTTTGACCAGTAGAAAGATCAGGCTGATTAAGTTTCGTAGGTAAGTAAGTGTAATACCTGATATATTTATTTTTTTATTTATGTAGAGGGTTGACCAAATTTATTTAGTAATTAACTGTGATATCTTTTCTTGGGTTTGATCTCTGAACCTAAATATCTTTCCTTATCTCTTTTCTTTTCTAAGGTTTCTTAATTTTCCCCTTAAACCCCAAAAAATTAAGTGGCGCCCTGTTCCCTATTTTATCTTATCTTTGGTAATTTTACCATCTATCTTTTTGTTTATTTCTGTATCTTTTCCAATATCTCTTATCGTATATTTACTTATTTCGTCCGTTGGACCCATTCCTGGTTTCAAAAGCTAGTTTCGAACCCACGACTCGCTCTCCACCAACCATCTGGCTGCCGTCCGCAGTGTCTCCATTGGTGACCTTTCTAGCACCATCCAAAAAAGGTTTCCGAGGTTAGATTATTTTTGTTTCTAGGGTAAGGTCATGGCTCTTGAACACAGAGCTCATAGACAAGAATGCACTTTTTGCCTTTCCGATGCAACATTTGGGTATTGTCCCACGACTCATTGATTATAGTTCATGAGTAGTTGTACTGTGAGACACGTTCAATTCTCATTTGGTTCACATACAGATTTGCTCCAGTTATGTTTTCCTTGCTGATGATCATTAGCTTGATTTTGCTTGTATTTATATCCATTAAGAATGATTTAATATTTAAAATATAATATAATATTGATAATAATTAATTTATATATATATATATATATATATATATATATATATATATATATATAAATTGAAATAATTGTTATCTAACATACACCCTGTAGATAATCTTTAAATGCATTTTAGGCCACTCAAATAAGTGCCAATCTGCTAGTTCTCAAATGCATACATCGAGAGCCTATCTTGAATATTCATCGTCCAATTCCGTACATAATCAATTCAATTTATCTGTTTGTACATATGTATATCCAGAAAGGAATTACAATAGAAAACAGTATGTAGATTTTGTTACGATTGATTAGTTGATTTAAGCAGGGTCAAAAGTTAATTGATGAAAATCAACAGTACGAGATGGATTTACAAAACGTTGTGTATGCATTGGTTATATTATTATACATATAAAGAAGAGTATAGAACTAATGCTTCTTCTATTAGCGCACCTTTTATTATTCTCGTTTTTTTAAGTCAGCGATGGCTCCCAAATTAAGCCATAATGATTTTGTTTTTTTTTATGATTTTACAATAGTTGGTATTTCGGTAATGTCATACATTTGGTTTCTTCTGCTGAGATTATCGTATTGTATTTTTGCTTGTTATTATTTAAATTGGTAAATTGGAAAAATGAAAATCTCACAGAAGACATAAGAAACCTAATGCAAAAAAGAAGGGAAATGAAAGATAAACATGCAACGAACATTGCAGAGCTAAGAAATTAAAAAAATCATGTCAAAAACCGTTAAAAAGGACATAAGGAAATTAAAAACAAGGATATGCCATAGATGAACAACAACAAACCCTAAAAAACATCGAAGGGTACTATAGAACATCCAGGTAGAAATCCAAGTACTACAAAATCAAGGATTAGAGGAACTTGATATAACCACAGACGAAATTCAATTAGCGTTACAAAGGAAGAGGTATAAAGAACAACAAAACACTTGGAGGAGATGGCATTGTAAGTGAAATAATAATATGAATCAGTTCTATAAGACAAATGGGCTTTAAAGTCTTTAAAAATACAATAAAAATATCTATAAAAATGTATTATGCCTGTCTCTTTGAAAAAATAACACCACAAAAATGGAATAATGAGAGAAACTGAAAACTACAGGCCTATCAGCTTTTTTATCTTTTTTATAAAGAGACTGGGATCTAAGCTAGATTTTCACCAACCGCTAGAGCAAGCCAGATGATTTAGGAGTAGCTTTGAAAGGAAAGTAATAAAATCTTTGATAAAGAAAGTTATGAAATACAGACCATTGATGCTACTATTTGTGGACTTTCACAAAGCATTTTACTCCGTTCAGCAAAGCATTATGTTACAAGCTCTTACAGAGTGAATTATGGATCATACGAAACTGTTCTTCGGAATATTATGTAATAGCAAAACAGCTGCAATGAGAATAAACTATGGCAACATAAATACAGTCAACTCCCGCTTATCCGCGAGCGGATTATTCATGATTTTCGTGCGCATTTAGACGTAGCAAGCAGTACCGCTTTTATGGAGATTTTCACTTATACGTAATTGTGTCTTTAAAAAGATTCTTCGAAATGCTATCAGTATTTTGGTAGCATTTTTATTAATGCTACCGGATTCTAATAATAACGGTCTCAGAACCATAAACTTTGCGATGTCTAAGAATATGGTAATAGCTGGGACACAATTTCCTCATAAAGATAAACCTCAGTGAACCTGGAAATCTCCTGATAATAAAACGACTAACTAAATAGATCACAATATCACCAATGCAAGACACTGCTCTAACTTATTAGATGTTCGGTCTTTTAGAGGGAACAAACATAGATAGTGATCACTATTTAGTTAAAGCACGATTTAAAGAGAGAATATCTAATTTAAAAAAGGAAATCGGTTAAAGGAGAGAAAAAATCGACATTAATAAACTAAAGGATGCCGACATTGCAAATGTATACAGACAGCAAATAGAAGATCAAATAAGGACAGAAAATGACAGTGTGAAAAGAACTGCATTATATAATGCAATGAGAGACTTTGGGATCCCACCTAAGTTAGTTAATCTGACCCAAATAATAATGCAAAACATAAGCTCGTGCGTTAAACTTAAAGGAGAAAACTCTAAGTTCTTTGACATTTATAATGGTCTAAGACAGGGGAACGCACTGACTGGAACGCAATTAGAAAATCAAATATTACAATGAATGAAACTATATTCAATAGATCGACGTAAATTCTTGTATTCGCTAAGGATGTAGTTATAGTGGGCAGAAGTATTAGAGACATGGTGCAATGATTTACAAGGCTGCAAGTAAATTAGGACTTGTGGTAAACGAGGAAAAAAACAAATATATGTTGGTTTCTAAAAACTCCCTCAATATCCAACAGAGAAGTCAAATTAACAACCATACCTTTGAGTAATGAGTAAGTCAAAGAATTCACATATCTTGGATCGCTAATAAACGCAACAAACATGACAAGCGACGAAATAAAAAGACGCATAGCAATAGCAAACAGAACTGTTTACGGTCTCCACAAACATTTAAAAAATAAAAACATAAAACGTGCAGTAAAGCTCAATATATACTACTAATAATACTACTACTTGTCGGTTTATAACGTTCTCCGCCGTTTTCCGACTTCCAATCGCCACTTAGTCCGGTTGTTCCATAGGCCTTCTTCTATGGCCCTCCCTCTCAGTTCTTTATTTATTCCTTGGCTCCAACTTTTTCTCGGCCTAATTCGTTTTCTCTTTCCTTCTCCATTTTTTGTTATTCGTTGTTCATCCATTCTTTGTATGTGTCCGAACCAGATACGTTGTTTTGTTGTTAGATCATCTGTGATCGTTCGTTTGATTCCCATTATTTCTCTAATACGTTTATTACTAATCCTTTGGCTCTTCTCCAAAAATCCATTTCGGTCGGTTTTAGCGTTGCCAGTATTCTTTCTTTCAGTGGGCATACCTCACAGCTGTATAAAGTGATACTTTTTGCTATAGTCTCATATATTATTCTCTTTTTATTTTCTTTGTTGATGGATTGGTCCCATAAAATGCTGTTTAACATTGTGATGGCTTTTCTCCCTGACTATTTCTCTATCTTATAGCTTTGTCTAATGTTCCATCTTGTGAAATCGTGATACCTAGATATTTGTAGTCACAGCAGTGGTTTATCGTGTTGTTATCGTCTAATCTGAGATCTTTTTGTTCTACTCCAACGCACAGGTATTCGGTTTTCTTTTTATTTACTTCTAGACCACATATATCATACTCTTCAATTAATTTTCGTGCCATATAGTTTAAATCGTCATAATCTTGAGCCATTATTACTTGATCGTGTGCAAAGTTGAGCGTATATACCATAGTGTTGGTAAGCGGTGTCCCCATTGTCCTGCATTTTTGTTTTCATCTTTTTAAAGCACTTTCGAGGTCTATTTTAAATAAAGTGGAGGACAGACAACATCCTTGCTTTAATCCTTTTGATGTTATAAATCCTGTTGTTATTTGTTTCCTTGCTTTTATTTTTGTTATTGGTTGGATGTATAGCACTTTGACGGCTTTTATTAATTCTATATTAATATTCGTGCTTTCCAGTGATTGCCACAGCTTCTTCAGTGGAACGTTCTGCTTCATAATCTAAGTATTCTCTCTCGATTCGGTTCTCTAAAACCTGTCCATATATTCGACTCACAGATCCTGTTGCAGCTATTTCTCGGTAATTTTTACAATTATTTTTATCACCCTTTTTATGTATAGTACTAAGGTAAGATATCCTCCATTCCAAAGGGATTTCGCTTGTGTTTATGCAGTCTTGAAATAGTTGTCGAAGACATTCGTACAATTTGTTCGTTCCGTACTTAAACAATTCTCCGGGTATATCCATTGGTGCGTCCCTCTTCAGCTGTTTACATACATTTTTAATTTCCTCTGTTGTTAATCTTATTGGCGAGCCGACTATTGAAATTCTATCTTGGTTTTGATTTCTATGTTCTTGAAATTCGACTCTATTTTCTACCAAATATTCTTTGAAATACTCTTCCCAGTCTTCAGGTTTTATACTGTGTACCTATTACTTCTTTATTCTTTTCTTTTCTTAATTTTTTATCAGTTTCCAGCTTTCTGTGCTTCTGGTTAATCCTAGATAAGTATTTATTCGTTGGCAGTTCTTTCCCAAGACTCGTTTTTCTTCTTAGAGATTTTCCTTCGTACTTCTGCTTGTTTTTCTTTATATTTTATTTTGTCTTGTAATGATTTGGAGCTTAAATATTGTTGGTATAATTGTCTTTTACATTTTATTTCTTCTTCTATTTCGTTATCCCACCAGTATGGTTTGTTTACCTTAGGTTTTATATCGTATCCCATTGCTTCAAATACTGCTTCGTGTAAACAGTTTTTTATATGTTCATATAACTTGTTGACATTCTTAGGGGCGGGAATTTGTAGCTTCTCATCCAATCTGTTTTTGAATAAGTCTTGTGTACTTTCTTTATCTAGGCTTCTGATGTAGTATCTTCGTTCCTGTATCTTTTCTGTTTTGTTCATATCTGTATGTGTTTCTGTCTGTTGTCTTCGGATTGGGAAGTATATTTTTGAACGTAATAAATAGTGATCGCTACCGCATGTTGCGCTTCTCTGAACTCTTACATCTTGTACTCTCATTCGGATTTTTTTGTTTTGTTACAATATAATCGATTATTGATTTTATGTTTCGTGTTTCCTGAAGCTATGTATACCTGTGTATCAGTTTATGTGGAAAGTATCCATTTAAGATTCTGAGTTGATTCTGGTTGCATAAATCTATGAATCTTTCACCATTGTTTTTCGTGGTCTTCTCTCATCCGTATTTTTTCTTCCTACTATACTGTTAAGATCCCCCATTAATATTATTTCCCACGATTGACTTATTTTCGATATTTCTTCGTGAAGCTGTTCAAAAAATGCGTCTTTTACGTTGGCTAGTGCGTCGTTATTTATTACGTATACGCCCATATATTAGTTTATATTACTTGAAGACACATATTGACTTTAATTAATCTTTCACTTATGGCTTCTCAGGTTGTTTTGTACTTTCTTAGTCTTCTAAAATTAAAGATCCTATTAAAGAAATTCCCTGTTGAGCTCTACATTCTTTTGGTACTCCACTATAGAAATAGTCATATTTTCCTAGATTTTCAGAGCCGGTTCCCTTTTTTTTTTGTTTCGGTAATGACTGCTATGTCTATTTGTCTATTTTTAGTTCTGTTAGTTCATGTAAGACTTCATTGAGGTTTTTTTGATATACCTTGAACTTTCCATGTACCAAAAAAGTACCTCCTTTTTCGAAGCTTACATCGTCTTTGTTGTGCCGTCCTATTTTGAGGCGTGTGGTTGAGTTTTTTAAGACTTTTATGTTTTTTTTTAAGTACTGGGGAGTTAGCCCAATGCCTGAACCCTCAACCTGGACCAGGGCTTTGGGTTCAGAGTCTCCTTCTTCCAGACGGATTGCGGGATCTACCGCTAACGTGTTCCGTCCACCCTTTTGATTTTATACAAACCCTAAAATCGGGGATCGTCACTTCCGCCATATACAACGTACCGAAGATGTTCTCCGCCGTGGATACCGTGGTGGTCTTCATCCGTGACCCTGGACAAGGGACTCTAAGCAGGTACTAGTTTCCCGGGTCAGCAAAATTCTGGAATCTGCGAAGGGCAGGGATTGATTCACTTTCCCTGGTAGGACTGTCCAAAGGAGTGCTTACCCGCTACCCGCACGCTCAAGCTCAATATATACAAGACCTTAATAAGACCGGTTTCGATATATGAGGATGAAAGGTGGACCTTATCTCAAAATGATGACAGACTTCTTGGTATTTTTGAGAGAAAAGTTCTTAGCAAGATTTTTGGAACCGTAAATAAAAATAGGGTATGGCGTCGATACAACTTTGAACTATATCAGTTATAAACCAATCCAGATATTGTGAAATTCGTTAAAGTGGTGAGACAGATGGATTGGACACATTGCTAAGATGTCAGAAAACTAGAGGGCATAAGAAGTAGAGGACGACCACAAAGGAGATGGACTGATGATGTGGAAGAAGACCTACAGATTCTAAGGATCAGAAGATGGAGGGAAGTTGTCAGGAATCGACAGGAGTGGCGACTTCTTTGTGAGCAGGCCAAGATCCACAATGAATTGTCGAGCCACTTATGATGATGATGATCTCTTCGTTATATTTAAAATACTAATTATTGGTATGAAGTATCACCACGTCAGTTAGTGTTAACTGTATATTTAATTTAATGAATAGGTGAGGTTCGATCTATTATTTACCATTAGTGTCGTATGGTCCCAGTATAGATTACAGTTGTCCTTTTTAAGCATAATTTGAGGGACATATTAATAATAAGGGAAATGGTTAGTTTAAAGAATAATCAGTTTTCATAGAGTTTCTATTCTACCAAGTCAGACCGTGTCTGATATTCATTTCATCACACGAAATGTTTGACATCCCACGGTAAGATGTTTTCTAAGCTGTACCATCCCTATCGAAATTTATTCTTTTTTAACCTTCGGAGTACGGAGATTATTTAACTTACTTACGATGGTGGGACAAGCGTAACCCATTCTTATTTTATTTATAAGGTATTTTAAATAGTCAGTATTATTAAAGAGTATCTTTAATTTAACAAAAAACAAATAACCATGAAAATTACAATCCGAAATTATTGCATTTGTTTAAATTTTTTAAGATGGTTCCTTATCCTCTTCTTCCTGGAAGTAGTTGCATTTAATTTTGACAATATAGACTTCTTAACGTTTTGAATAAGTATTATAAACAAATCTGTTACAAAATTCACACCTCTTTGAATATTTGTTGTCACTACCCCTACAAGAATAACAACGACCAGTGGGTTCTTCTTGTATTTCTTTAGCTCTTCGTTTTATATTGGGTGAGGTTAATTGTTTTCCAAGCTCATCCAGAAATCCTCCAAGTTTTCTGCGATATTTTATGTTTACTTGGGTGTTCCATGCAGGATTTTTCATATTCCATAAAACGAAAGCATTGTAACATACAATATCCAAAAAGGTAAAAAATAATTAGTATGGGCCATCTTCTTCTTGCTCTTTTGCATGTGTATTCTCAGATCAATTTATCTAAAATATCAACTTCACTTTTGGTTTTGTTGTAATCCAAAATAATCTTTGGTTTAAATTTTTGGTCTTCACTAGACCTCAGGCTTCAGTAAACTTCAATATAATCTTAGGTTAGGGGTGTTTGCGACATTTTTTCTATAAAAGAGGATGAAAAGAGTTTTTTTCAGTGGAAAAACAAAAACCTGTTTTTGTGACCAGAGTTCTAAGTGTTGTATAAAGTTCTGTACGTGACAAAATGTATTTTTTCTTCAAACGTCAAATAATGATAACATTACTTATCTAACTTGATCCTGTCAAAGTTTGATGTCTCCGCCGGCAGCAGTTTTTTTTTCCCATTTCTTTACGGCGGAGGGAAAAATGTTGTCATGGCAACAATATGAAACATGTCACAAAGCAACAATACAAATGTCATTAACAACAATTAAACATCATTTTTATTTATAGTAATAATAAAAGTACAATTAGTTAATGAGGCATTTTCAAAATTGAAACCGTGCAAAAATGTTCCCGACTGTTGATACGCATTGGTAATTGTTGATGACACTGATGGTCAAGAACAACTTTCAGCAATCATTCCCGATGTTGGCGAATCATGAGGGTTTAAAATTTTTTGAGCATTATCGTTCTTATTTCTTATTGAATCCTCTATATATCCTTCGGCAACCGTGCTTGATTTCCAGCCCCCATGTCGTTTGAGGCATTCTAAATTTCTGCCTCCATCAATTAAAAGTATTGCTTAAGTTCGTCGTAAAGAGTGACCCGTGTATGCGCTTTCATCGTTTAAATTTAAATAACTATAGAGCGTTTCACGTTAAGAAAATAACATTGCGGAGATAGGGCCATGTATTTCTTATGGACGATAGAAGCGCAGCGATGCCACGATGAACACAAGCACGAGTCAGGGTTGTAAAATTTGTAGTTTCGTTTTCACAGACATGAATTAATGTTTTTTTTTAACGTAATTGACCAAAAGTGTCCATTCGAAACAAGAGATGAAAAGTAGGGAAAATGATTTTAATTAAATAAATAGTATTTACAAAAGATAATTTTATTTTATCTTATTTTAATTATAGTAACGACAGTTTATTTGTTTTTCGGTAAGAATATCATATACCATGAATCATAGAAATCAGTAGAAAATATTGCTTAGTTTAATCATGCACTTTGCCGGCTATTAAAGATTTAAAAGCAAATAAACAGACCGCTTGGAATGCAAATATCTAATTACTAATTGCAATTTAAAATAATACGGTGTGCGTATGTCAGCGATTTTATGTCGTTCTCTGAGACTACATAATGATAATAAGGCTTTGTGGTTCTTCAGTTGTTATTCTTTACAGTTAAATGTTAATTGAAAATGGAAATTCGAAAAATATATCGACAATCTAGTAAACCGCATGCCTGAGAGTTTTGGCAACACTGATCTCCATAAGCCTAATGTTATTTTCTTAACGTGGAACGCTGTATAGCTACTTTTTGGGCTACTGCGCTGATCGAATGTATTCCCATGACGCTTCGGTAACACTTTCCATTTTGGTACTTGATAAAAAATCGGTTTTCTGTGAAATTTTCAGGCCGCAGTGATGCATACTTTTTATACAGTTTAATGTAGTTTTGACCACTTATCGTAAAAGATCTAATTTGTCGTGTTTTGCTGTCTGGGATTTTGATAATTATTACATTTTCTTTATCCTCAATATCCACAGTCTTCATTTTTACCATTTCGTCGCATCGACAGGCGCCGGTAACCCCAATTAATAAAACAATCTGAAATATTTTTATAATTTAGTAGAGTATACTACATGCTTTGCAATATAATTTTTTTTACCTTTAATCCTAAATACAACTTATCTGGCGCTTCAAACAAAAATTTATCAAACTCGTCTTTAGTGAAAACTTTAGACTTCTTTGTAGTATATCTTTCGCTTGTTTTTTTCAGAAAGGCACGTAACTTTAAAAATTTGCTTATATCCACATTTTTTCTAATAACTAACTCGGATTTTATCATAGAGTATCGTGACCACATTGTAGAAGATTTCCATTTATTTTCATTTTCCATTATATTAAAATATGCCAGTAAAACGTCTTCGGTAACTTGCCGTACTCCTCTTCTATCGCACCACTCTTGGAAGTGCTTGTACGCTAACCGATACTTTATTCCGGACTTGGAGGGCCCCAAACGTGCTACTGCATCATTAGCCGCGGACTCAATTTCGTTTAGGTTTTCCATTTTCGCACTAAATTTGCGCTTGCGGTTGCAACAACAATAAGCTGTCTTTAATAATTGCAAACAACTGTCAAACAACTGTAACCAGGGAGACGCAAATCCCACCGACGACTTAATTATTTTAATTTCTAACATCTAGACGACTTTGATAGTTGTCACAGTTAATTTCGAGTAAAAATAGCGTATGAATTGTACTATTTATGGTTGAAAATTTCTACGTTTGAAGAAAAAATAGTATACTTTATTCGGCAAAGAAGCGACTTTTCTTTCTTTCTCGAAGAAGAAAAGTCATGCTTCTCCGCCTCATAAAGTAATATACTATTGTATCTTTTTACCTTTGCAAAAAACTAAAATATCATCCACGTAGACTCTTTATAGGCGATTTTGTGGTTTTGAGAATATTATTGATTGCCACTATGAAGAGGGGAGGACTTATAATGGAGCCTTGATAAATGTCATTTTCTGGATGCATTGTACTTGATGTTGTGTTGTTTGTCCTAACTCTGAAAGTTTTATTTTGAAGAAAGTTTTTAATAAAGAAGAGGCAGTGATCTTAAATGTTTCAACTATTATGTAATTTTTTTATTATATTAACGTGTCAGGCCAGGAATTGATTTAGTTTAATTTTCTCTCTTTACTGCAATCATGGATTTTATTTATTAATAACTGTAGTTTTTTTGTTGCTTATTCACTGAAGTCACCTACTGTTAGGCTATCGGTATCATCTGCAAACGTGCCTATGGTATTGTTTTATATAATGTCGCAAGAGATTAAAAATAAAAGAAGAGGAAGTAATCTGAACACTGAAAATACAAAACTGTTTTCATGTGATAGAAGCCAAACATATATCAGTGTCAAGGATAATGACGAAAGAAACGATAAAGATAATCGCAGTGATATGAACTCAAGTCAATTATTCAGGACATATTGCAAGTATATATGTAAATATGTAAATACAGTATGAATTACCATAATGATTTGGAAGTTCTTCGACTAAAATGTTCTTTAAAAACAGAAGTTAATACTTCTAATGCTTCTAATCAAGAATTTATTGCTTCAAATATTAATTTTAAACTGCGTTTTCCATCGGCTTTCAAGATTCTCAAACTTTTAATAGATTTATAAACGTTAAAAGTTGCCGTTACTCTGGTGATTTTCATATTTTTAATACTAAACATATTTTTTTCAAGGCGTAATCGGATCTGACGACAACAATTAAGTAGGCATAATGAATGATTGTTACCTTATGAAGCACAGTAAATCACGACATTACATACACAAAAACCCTAACAATGAAACAGAAATCAATACCAAAGTATCCCTGAATAAGGCCCACCAAGTACGAACCAATTAGTTATTATACTTTTTCGAAAATCATTTTCTTTATTCTCATAATGATGTTCAAATTCCGTTCGAATACTTACGGAAATTCGTTATTGGAAGTACACAATGGTTTACCGTATCGAAAATGTAATGATTGTATGCCGTATTGACCATTATGGGTAATGTCAAATCGATATCGACGCTGTGTATTCAATTAATAATGGACTCAACGTTTGTTTCACGAGAAATACATTTGTTTTGAATTATGTAACAATAACAAGTATGTTTTTAAAAGTTAAAAAAACAAACAATGCATATACCATTACATCAGTAGCTAATCACAGGCATATTATCACCGGTTACAAGATCTCATGAGTAAATGTTAAATATCAAAAATGAAAGGTAAATAATGTTTACACAGGTTAAAAATAACACTCTTATTATATTTAATTATAAAAAAAATAAGTTTTATTGTTTTACAAGTACAAGTGTAAGGTGTACAGAGACCAGTGACAAATGACAAGTAAGTCATCAGACATCAATAAAAATAATACGTGTTGCCAACATAAATATAATAATTATAGTACTGAATTGTACAGCAACAAATACCTGATAACAATTGAATATATTATGCAATCTAATACAAGTTGGTAAAAGCTTTATATAGTTTACGAGAAAACCCTAAATGTTGTAATAAAACTATTAATAAGTAATGTTGAAATTAAAGAAATTGCATTTCATGGTAGTCATACAAAACAGTGAAAACAGCTGTGATTCAAATGTAATGAATAATGTACATCTGATTGTGGATAGTGTTTGAAAAAATCACCTGTTTATGTTAAAATACGTTCAATGTTTGACTAATTTCAAAGAAGGAGGAAGAGGAATTTGCAGTCAGCTATAATTCAAATGTAATAAATAGTGTACATCCGATGGTGGATAGTGGTTATACAAATTACCTGTTTATGTCAAAATACATTCAACTTTTGACAAATTCCAAAGCAGTGGATAGAAAAATAAATGTAACAAAGGTTGGTAAAACTATAGCAGCAAAATTTCAAGGTAGTTTCTTAGCTATATCTAAAGAAGGACTTTCAGTTACTTTGAATGATGTTTTTATTTGTTACAATCTTTCTTACAACTTATTATCAGTAATACAAATTAAAGAAAAAGTTTTTCGTGTGATTTTTGAAAATAAGGAAGTAAAAATCATGAGGTATGATACTGCAATTATTACTGAAAAATTGATTGGTAATTTGTATTTAATAGAATTGCAATTGTTTACATCTGGTTCAGTTAGATTTGATGAAACTTGTAAAAGTAAATCTCCAGTTCATGTAATAAGATATAGAGGTGTGGATTAGCAAACTATTACTGAACATGTTAAAATTAAAGCTGAAGTAATACAACCTGATAATAGTCAAGAACACGAGATACGTAGTGGTTCAAAAACATACACATATGCCTTTTTATCTTGATGACTATGAAGTGAGTATGATGATGGCTTTATCTGCTGACTGTCTACCTTCTGAATTACCTAAAAGCTATATTGAAGCTGTTTCAATGGAGAATAGATGAAAGAATGCCATAGATAAAAAACTTTTGGTGTTTGGTGTATTTATACTTTGGTAAGAGGCTATCAGCAGCCAGCATTGGATAACGAAAACGTGTATGCACCAGTAGCTAGATTAACCAACCTGATGGTACTGTCAGCCCTTGCTATAGATCGTAATATGAATATTCATCAACTTGATTTAAAAAGTGCTTTTTTGAAAAGTCCATTGTCTAGTGATTTGTTTTTAAAGCCGCCAGATGGCCTAATTGTTAAGCTTGGTGCATTATGTACGTTGGTAAAAGCTTTATATAGTTTACGAGAAAGCCCTAAATGTTGGAATACAACTATTAATAAGCATTTATTTAATTTAGGATTTAAAAGGTTCAAGGTTGGCCCTTGCTTGTGTTTCAATGGAAATTTCTGAAGATAATATCAAATTTTTAAAATCAAAGTGATTTTTCAAATGAAACAAAAATTGTCTTTTTAGGATTAGAAATTGAAAGAAATTGAAGGAAAAGACTTTAGTTGTTAGCCAGAAAAATTTAGTTACAAACATGGTTAATTGTTTTAACATGGTAAATTGCAAAATTGGTAAAATTCCAATGGAACCTAAATTGAATTTAGAAAAAGAAGCTCAAACTAATTTTAAAGTCCCTTATAAGGAGGTACTTGGTAGCTTGATGTATTTGATGCTTGGCACTAGGCCAGATTTGTGTTTTACAGTTTCATTTTTCAGAAAATTTCAAAATAATTTTAATAGTAATCATCGGAAGCATCTTAAAAATATAATTCGTTATTTGAGCTGAAGAAGTTTATTGATTCAAAAATAGGGAAAGCCCTAATACATACAAAATTAATCAATTTATAACATTCATATATGATAAAAATAACAATTACACTTAAAATCTAGTATCTACACTTATTAAAAAATATAAAACAATAATATATAACATAAAACATGACAACAAAACAACTACCTAACTATTGGTGCTTTTAATATGGTCCATTAATTTGCTTTTAAACATTTGTATAGATGAACAACTTTTAACTGTTTGAGGAAGCTTATTAAAAAGATCAAAACCCTTAAACAACAAAGAGTTTCTTGAAGCCGTCCTTTTTGTTTTCACAATGTGTAAATTGCACTTACCTCGAGTAGGGTAATTGTGAATATCACAATTCCGTGTAATAAACTCACAAAAGTAAGCAGGGGCCAAATTATTTAGAATTTTATAAATGAACAACATTGTAAGGTAAAAAACCCTTTGTTGAACTAAAACCCACTGCAGCATGCTAAGCATTGTTGCTATAGGTGTATATCTGTTTCCACCAATAATGATTCTCATTCCACGATTTTGTAATTTTTGCAACTGGGCCGATTGATTTAAATTGAAGAGAAAAATAACTGACGAGCAAAAATCGAAGTGAGGTTAAATAATCGCATTAAAAACTGTAATTTTAGTTGCAGTTGACAAATTTTTAGATATTCTTGAAACAAAGCATAATTTTTTGAAATCTTTTTTAATAGGTAATTAAAATGGTCATTAAAAGACAATAAATTATCCAATTGAAAACCAAGGTACTTAATTGTTGTAATGATTTCTATTTTGTCATTGTCAATTTGAAGATTACTAGTATTAATATCAATATTTGAGTATTTGTATTTAGTTTAAAGATCAACAAACTTTAGTTTGTTGATCTTTAAATATTTATTAATAGACTGCAATGCTGAGTTCATTTTAGATACAGCATTTTCTAAATTTGAATCAAAACATGCAAGTAGGGTGTCATCTGCATAAAAATTAAAGAAATCACATTTAACAAACAAGTTTATATCATTTAAATACAATATAAACAAAAGGGGTCCTAAGACACTACCTTGAGGTACCCAATATTAACACTAATTGCAGAAGAAGTAATATCATCAATCCTCACTTGTTGCTTTCTATTCAATAAGTAATCTTTAAACCATTCAGGAACATTTCCTCCAATACCATAGCCTTCTAATTTAGTGAGAAGTATATTACGATCAATAGTTTCAAACGCTCTTTTTAAATCAGGGAATACTACTACTACATAATTATTATTGTCCTATTCAGACCTGAATTTACAAAGTGAAAGTTGCAGTGCAGTTGCACATGAATACTTTTTACGAAAACCTGACTGAGTATTCATTAAGATTTCATTTTTATCAATGTGATCCATGACTTGATCATAATATACTACCAATTCTAATAATTTCTCAATAGGCGGAAGTATATTTATAGGTCTAAATTCATCCGCCATAGTATTATTAACTTTTGGTATTGGAACAACTGTACTGATTTTTAATAAATCTGGAATTTTTGATGATCTAAGAGAAGTATTTATAAAATTTAAGATAACGTGACTACAAGTTACAAAAAACTCTTTTAATATTTTGGAGTTTAGTATTTCATTAATGTTACTTCTATTATCTAACGACTTAACCATGACTGCCAAGTCGCTCAGTGACAGTAACCGAAATTCATGTATACTAGGATACAAATTCTGATTATCATAACTCCATAGTTTTTCAGAATCGATAGTTTCAACAATTTGCTGAATACTAGAGACCAAATACTCACCAAACTGACGCACCATTTCAACTTTGTCACTCAGAATGCATAACTGATTCTGAACCTTAAATTCAATGCGATAAGGGAATTTTTGACAATTATTGTTAATTAGTGTTTTTAGCGTTTTACACATAAGTCTAGAGATATTTTTATACCTATCGATTTTATCAAAATAATATTGTTCTTTTTTTGCTTTTAACATATTAACTACTACATTTCTTGCTCTTTTAAAATCCTCCCATTTGGCATTTCTATCATTTATGTTAGCAGTTTTAAAAGCTTTGTATAATTTGTCCCTAATTTTAATTTTACTATTAACTTCGTTATCAAACCATGGTATGTTACTTTTGATCTGACATGTTTGAATAGGTGCTATTTTATTTATGACAGACTGACTGGTTGATAAAATTTCATTGTAAATAGTATTGACATCAGTACAATCTAAATCTCAATCACAAGAAAGTAAATTCATTTGGATTTGATATATTTTTTCCTCGTTCAGACATCTGTAACGTTTACTAGATACATTAAAATTTTGAAAGCTATTACTAAAACTGACCGATATTATTGAATGATCACTCAACTTGGGAGTTGAATGAACAAAACAACTAACCAGATCATTATTAACAAGAACATAATCAATTAAGGTTTCACTAAAATTCGTAATTCTAGTAGGTTCTGTTACTAACTGCTTAATGCCACATTGTAAAAACATTGCTTTAATTTTCTGAGTGTAGAAGCTAGTACTTAAAAAATCCAAATTAAAATACAATTGACATTACTTTTAAATAATTCATCAAAAATATGCTCCAAGTTATCTAAAAATACTGCATCAGAACTAGAAGGTGAATGATACATGCCACCCAAAACAATCTTGTAAGAACCAATATCTACTTTAATAAATTTACACCAAAAATTATCTTCTTCAACAAAAGTTTTAGCGGCAGTACACTTAAGGTTATCCTGAACATATAGTACAACACCCCCTGTAGATCGTTTAGATGAATTGCAGCGTATCACCTTATACCCACACAAAGCAATTTCAGAATCTTCAATTTCACTTGTAACTCGAGCTTCGCTAACCACTATTATTTTAGGACAATAACACAGTAGACTTAACTTGATTTGATCCATTTTGTTTAACAAGCTCTGTGCATTTAAATATAAAACATCAATATTAAATAATATACTAGGGCTACTTACTAGTTTTTTTGAGATAACATTACGTCTTTTTTCACTATTGTAGGCTTATTATTAATGAATTTGATTGTTTTAGAATTATCACCTTTCTTAACCATATCATCTAATTGTAATTTGATTTTCTTGAAATACTCTTGCTGGGCTTTTGTTTGATCAAGGGAAATTCTGACATCGGGCACTTTAATTAATCTTTTATTTTTGACAACAGTTTTAGCATCTTCAGCTGTATTCAATACTACTTTAATGGGTCTCGTTCTGTTAGCAAATTTTCCCAATCTAAATAGTTTAATATTATTTTTTGTTAATATTAAAATCAGTCAAAATATTTAGTACCGCTTGTTTGTCCTCTGCATTACGATCTGATTGATTATTTTTAACAGATTCATTAACATTAAATATAATTATATTTTAAGCCCTATTCTGCCTCTCCAGCATTTCGGAAATAATATCCTCCATATCTGGTGCAATAGATGCGTCATTTTCCTTATGTAGAATTTTATTTATACTTTCCTTAAGCTTACTCACTTCTTTTAACAGAGCTGGTACCTTCTGAAAACCCACTTCACACTGTTGACAGAAAAACTTTAGTTTACGTTTCGTTTTCAACTGCATGCATTTAACTTCAGATGCTGTTAGATTACCACATTCCATACAAAGCACAGTTCTGCATCCATCACAAGCAAAAACTTGATTTAAGTCAAGTTGGTTTTTACACTCGGCGCATGTATCCATTTTATTTATTAAAATATAGAACAAATAAAGAAAACTTCCTGGACTATAATCACAATCTCGAAACCACGTAGCCTTATCAGCACATTCAGTTTTTATTGTCACTATTTAATTTTATTCGTCAACTTTTTGTAGTAAAGAAAGGATTCAACATTAAAGTTATTCAATTAAACAGCTAGTTACACTTAAAATTTTCTAGAAATTTACTTATACGCAATTTCAATTTTAACTTGCCAAAAAAATTAGAAATTTTTGACCAGTTTAAACCATAAAACAACACACATTTATGGAGCACATCAATTTACCATACAATTAGAATAAGCATTGGCAAACAAAATGCTTGGCAAAAAAGCTATACTAATGAGTTGGGATTAATATACAATAAATTTACTAAAAATGATCTGGTTTCTGTTCATGCATATGTTGACTCAAATATTGCGAGCGATGAGAAGCAATGTTTGATTTTCAATATCCTATTAAAATTTTTGATGACAAGCAAGGTTGCATAAAAAATGGCTCAAACTTATGAGAACAAACGCTCAAAAGATATTGATGTAAAACATCATTTCGTAAAAGATATGGTAAATAAAGGAAATTTTGTTATTGAGTATGTTCCTACAAACAAACAGTTAGCTTATTCTGACCATAACCATTATGACCAGAAATTGTTTGAATGTTTCTAAAACTAATGTTTAGTTTTACTTTTATTAGTTTATTGTAATTTTGTTTGCAGTTTGTACTTAATTCATTTATACTTTTGTAGAATTGAGAGGGGGTGTTGCAGTAAAATTCAGTACTATAATTAATACATGTATGTTGGTAACACGTTTTATTTTTATTAACATTAACATTTTAACATTAATTCCCAAGTAAAAACCAATTAATTGCATTTGCATTTAATACATTTATTTTAGTATTATTCTGTCAAATTACCCAATCTTGGCAGTTTGCAACGGGTGTATGGTCTATACCTGCCACGGAGTGCAGGTAGGCCAGTGATGAGTTTACCAATCTCTCAAGGTCTATTTTAAAATCCCTAGTTTTATGGTGGTGATGAGTTTGTTCTATGTATTTTTGCTAATTGGTGATGAGTTTACGTGTACCCGTCCGTAATTGGCAGGTAAAATTACAATAATTTCTTAGAAAAACTGAAGTCAAATTTTGCCCGGAGTCATTGTGAAGAGAGCCGTTGTTCGGAGGTGTCTTCCTATTTACCCACATAGGAAATGTTCGGTGACCTTAAAACTGTCCGTTCAGCAGAGGTTTCCGTTGTGGAGAGGTGTCCGTTACCAAAAGTTTTACTGTATATATTTTTAAATAGTTCGCAATTAGTTATGTTCGAATTCTTGCATTACTATTGTTATTTTTAGAATATTGTCCTTAAAAGTTTATTTAAGAAATTTAAATGTTCAGTTTATTTAACCGCAGTTTATTCCTTTATTAGTTATACATGAAATTTTATAATTGTATTATCCAAATAAATATCTCCAAATAGGATTATAAATTATAACCTCCTATTATTTACCATTAATATTAATTAAACATTATGTATAATAATATTCTGAATAATTCCGCCAATCATACAGTAGACTCATTTCTTTATAAATCATTCATTAATTTAAACGTACCTTCTCATTACTAATCCCCGAAATTGATTCACAGGAAACTAATCATGGAACAGGCTTTTGAACAGATTCATGCAAATAATATTGATTCCAGTTTCAGGAGTTGCTACTTATATGTTTACGCCAACTGCCAACGTTTCATCATCTGCCTGTGCAATATTGCAAGGAAACGTCATGAAATGCAGCTCCACGTCGAGTCGGCATGATTGAAGCGAACGAGGCCCTAATAACAAGGTCACATGTAATGATAGAGATGGAAGAATAATACGATTCGTTGTGTTGTTTGCTCGATTGGAATAAAGAGTTGTATTATTAAAATCACAGACTATTCAGTAGCTGTTAAATTAATTTAATCCACTCTTTTTGACATCTTAAGAGTGCGTACAAAATTAATATTTTATTAATTAGACATGCCGACATGATTTTTAATGTTTTGAGTTTGACATGTGTCAATATAAATTAGGTTTAAGCCCATCACGTCAAAATTTTTTACAAAATTAAAAAAAACTTGTGAGATATTATGTACCAGCGCAAACAAATACCTTATTGATATTTCGTAAATTGCATTAAAATTATTTCTTTAAAATATAGTCCGGTAAAATAAGGATGCAACCTCGGAATGAAAGATAATAAGCTGAAAATTTGCATACGTCTTTATTTTGATGGTATAAAACTTACCTCAAAAGTCTCATATAATCACATGTCCGCGACTTAAGATATTTAAGGTCAAAGGTCACGAAAATGAGTTTTCTGCAAATATCTCGTTTCCCTTACACTTTATGACATTTAAGGTGGTAAGAAAAATTGTAGAATGGAAAATTCTCTTCAATTTTTGTCTCAAGTACTTTTATGTACCTTCAACCCTTCTTAAGATAGAGCGCAAAGAGTGGGGGACCGCTTACCTGTGTATACGGTAACGCGAAGTCAGCCAGTAGGATTCAATAAATAATGAGTTATATAGTTAATTATTCACTTAAAATACTATTATCATTAAATTTTTATTATTTATTATTTAATAAACTATATTTATAGATATTTATTATAAAATATATATTTTATTTTTAACAAACATACAATATTAAATGGAATATTTCAAATGAACTTTAATCATATTTTTAACAGCTGTATATACGATAAATTAAGATCAAGTGCAGAATTCAACAATATTTTTATATTTAATTAAATACTGAAAAAATCATATTTATTATTTTTTTAAATTATATATTTATTTATTAATCCAATAATCGATTTATTAAAGTTACAAATATAATATATATTCTTTTATTATGTATGGTTAATATTTTTGTATTAATTTTCTTCTACATCGTCTTCTTCTTCTTCTTCTTCTTCTTTTTCTTCCTCTGACTGCTCAATATCGGATTCATCATCATCATTCTCGTTTATTAAAGTATCAGAATAAAAATATTCAAGAATATCAGGTGCATATTCACTTTCTTCATTGAAATCATCTGAAGTTGATGAAGCGTTTAGACATGATTGTCCATTACACTGCCCACAAATTAAAGTACATTGCAATCCTGATTTCCTGCATCCGCAATTAGAACCACAACCTTTCTTGCAATTGCAAAATATTGTATTCAGCAGTTCTTCTGGTGCTGGCGGTAATAATGTTGTTATTGGTTCCAGAAATTCATTTTGCATTACCCAGGCGAATTCTTGGGGTTCTAAATCATTTCCCAACCAAATTTGGGTCTGATAATAGACACGGATGATATGCTGACGAGCTGCTGCACTTGAAGGTGGAAGACTTGATAACTGCACTGGTTTGTTGAGTCTTGTTGATTTGATGAACTGGGTGTATCGAAAAGAGTCTATATCGTCTTATATACGCTGCTAAGAAAATACGTACTCCATTTTCAAATAATTCTTGTACAGAGAAACCACTTCATCCACTAAATGCGTGTAAAAATAAGAAGTGTTTCTTAGAATGAGGGTATTTATCAAAACTTTTCGATGAATATAATTTTGTCTCCGCATTACCCTTACCAATTTTTTTTAAAAAAATTTCTTGTTGATATGATTGAGCTCGTCCTATCAAGATAACTAGCAAATCAATATCTTCTCCTACAATGACGGAAGTTTTTCCTACATGTTCAGACTCTGCAATAGCTGTTTCTACAATGAGAAGATCAGCATCATCTCTGGCTTGTTTTGTAGTGATATTAACAGCTTTTAATTTGTCGATAAGCATGTCTACAAAGATTTTTTTATTAGATGTGTTCGATAAAAATTGTTCTTGGCTGATAGGCACATTCATTGTTTCATCAAAACGGAGTTTTGATGTGAATGAAAAAATGAAAAATTTAATGATAATAATAGTATTTTAAGTAAATAATTAACTATATAACTTATTATTTATTGAATCCTACTGGCTGACTTCGCGTTACCGTATACACAGGTAAGCGGTCCCCCACTCTTTGCGCTCTATCGTAAGAAGGGTTGAAGGTACATAAAAGTACTTGAGACAAAAATTGAAGAGAATTTTCCATTCTACAATTTTTCTTACCACCTTAAATGTCATAAAGTGTAAGGGAAACGAGATATTTGCAGAAAACTCATTTTCGTGACCTTTGACCTTTTATATCTTAAGTCGCGGACACGTGATTATATGAGACTTTTGAGGTAAGTTTTATACCATCAAAATAAAGACGTATGCAAATTTTCAGCTTATTATCTTTCATTCCGAGGTTTGCCCCATTTTTTGCCTTATTTTACTGGATTAATACTTATATTTCGAAAGAAAATATTTTAATACGTTATGTTAATTTCATTTGAATGGCAACACTGCCGATGTCGTCACCTTAACGGCATCGGCAATTGTGTATTGCGTAAACAGAGTTAGTTAGCGTTCGTTGTTTGTAGCATCGAGTTGTAATTTGTTTTATGAGT
Organism: Diabrotica undecimpunctata; assembly: GCF_040954645.1. Classification (NCBI taxonomy): domain Eukaryota; kingdom Metazoa; phylum Arthropoda; class Insecta; order Coleoptera; family Chrysomelidae; genus Diabrotica; species Diabrotica undecimpunctata. The sequence continues at coordinate 96,007,164 of NC_092811.1, forward strand.
GTTTATCGCACCATGATGTTATCAAGAAAGTGTAATAATAGTCCTGGTATATTTTGTTACGTGTGTAGTGATTTAACAATAGAAAAACATCAACGAAACATAACAGACTTTATAAAGAAAGCTTATCACACTTACTTCGGTGTAAAGCTTGGTGATCAACACAAATCTTGGGCTCCACACAAAGTGTGCTTTCAGTGTGCCGAACTACTAAAAAAATGGACAAAAGGTACACGTAACCCTTTACCCTTCGGCATTCCTATGATATGGAGGGAACCAAAAACCCATAGAGACGACTGCTACTTTTGCTTCTGCGATGTCAAGGGTTTTAATTCAAAAAATTAACACAAAATTCAATATCCTGATTTACCGTCTGCTAAACGACCTGTATGCCATGGACCAGAAATCCCTATTCCTCCACCTTTTTTTCACACCATCCAATAGCAATCATCAGATGAAAGTTCAGACAAAAAAACCGATGAAGACGAATTTAATCCTGAGATAGACCAACCTCAAAAGTGTATCCAAGCTGAACTAAATGACTTGAGTGAGAGACTTAGGTCTATCGAAGGATGCTGTACAAATCTTGGGATCACGACTGACAGATAAAAGTCTATTGGCTCCAGGCACCACATTTTTGTGGTATAGGCATCGTGAAAAAGAGTTCCCGGAATATTTTTCTCAAGAGGGCTCATTGCGTATTGTCTGTATGGTCATAATATTCCTGAAGTAGTCATGAAACTGGGAGCTGACAATTACGATTCCACATCATAGCGGTTATTTATTGATTCTTTTAAGAGAAGTGTAAAGGGTGCCTTCTTGCACAATGGTAAGACTTATGACTTAGTGATTGTTGCTCACTCCGTGCATCTCAAAGAAAAATATGAGAATCTTGAGGTATTGCTAACCAAATAAGGTATAGCGAATATTGTTGGCAACTCTGTGGAGGCTTTAAAATAATATCTATTTGAGTCGGCAGTCTGGATTCACAAAGTATCCATGTTTTTTGTGCGAATGAGACAGTCGAGCACGAAATTTGCATTAGTTCAAGAAAGAGTGTGTCCACTCAAAGAAAGACTTGTTCCGGGACAAAAAAATGTGCAACGTGATACACTAGTTGACCCAAAATTAGTTCTTTTGTCACCTCTTTACATAAAGTTAGAATTTCCCGCACTTTCTGAAGCTAAACTTAAAGAAGGAATTTTTGTAGGCCCCTTAAATTCGAATCTTAAAATCGAACAGATTGTTTCAGAATACAATGACCTAGGATGAATCTGATGCATGGAGTTCATTTGTAGAAGTCGTAGACGGTTTCCTTGGAAATAACAAGTCTTCAAACTATAAAGAAATTGTAGCCAACATGGTCGAAAATAATAAAAAATTAGGATGCAATATGAGCGTCAAACTTCATTTTCTGGATTTTTACTTTGACTATTTTCCCGAAAATTTTGGAGCTGTCAGCGAGTAGCAGGTACAGAGGTTCCTTCAAGATATAAAGGAGATAGAGAGACATTACCAAGGAAGATGGGATATAATAATGATGGCTGATTACTGTTGGACCTTGAAGAGAGACTCGATTGCAAAAATCCATAAAAAAAGACCAAAAAATGCAGTTCTCACGCAAAAAGTGAACGGTTTTATTCAAAAATACCAAATATTGTCTAACGTAGGATATACTGAATTCTCTTTTTTTTAAGAACAATTCAATTTTGCAGTATAATTTTGTATTCAATAAATATTTTCTCAGTATTTTTGTCAGTTTTTATGAAAAATTTCAAACACACTTTTCTTAAAAACCTGATGTGCTGGAAAAAAACTAAGTACAGATTCGTGATCAACACACCCTATTTACTATGGGACACCTATTAACGTTAAAACACCTTTTCACGAAAAAAAAAATGTAGGCCCCTGTTATTTTTGTTTAGTGTTCTTTTATTAATGGATTTATGCTCTAAAAATATTTTACCGATCCTCTGACTGCTCCTATAAGTAATTCGAAATCTTAAAAAAATTATTGTTCGGATTAGGTATAAAGTGGTTTTATTTTTTAATATATATCAGGGGTCTCTTCTAACCGACACGATGAATCATCAAGTTGAGGGCTTAGTCTCAATATATCGCAGCGTGGAAACTGCTCTGCCAAGTACAACACTCTGCCACATACGCAACTCGTCTACAGACAATTCCGAGTTCCAACATCGAAATGATTTTTATACTCATGTCCATCTAAAGATCTGATCTACTCGCAAGGGTGTAACACTGCCGTGCTACAATAATATATACAAGGCCAGAATCGCTCACTGTCGAAGATAATTGGGCGGGGTTTTCTTAAACATATAGAAACTATATCGTATCTTAAATTCAAGCACAATTAGATAATATGAAATTATAATTTATTATTGGACGCCACCCCTGGTTTATCCTCGAAGGGGAAGAGCAAAAAAAATTAAGATTTATTGAAAGTTTACAAGAAAACTATTCTTTATTATTTCTTAGTATTGAACAAAAAGAAAACATTAAAAGTTACGTCATCCCAAAGGGATACCAAAATACTATTTTATGTTAACATTATCATAAATAAAAAATCTTTGTATCGTATTAAATTAAGAATTGGTTATAAAGAAAATGAATATATATATATATATATATATATATATATATATATATATATTAACCCCAAATTTCGAAATTTGTTTACATTGAAAATAATATAGTTATTTATCAACTAGGAACAATGAAGAAAATAAACCTTTAAATTAAATTAGAACACTTCAACTATAATTTCATTTTTTTTTAAGTTCATAATCATTTCCGTTGTCTTGAAAATAGGTATAATAAAAATTGGTACAACCTTAATCTGCTCTGTTTCTTTCTTATTTAATCAGTCACCAAATAAATCATTGATTCGGCTACATCCGATATCAATCCACCACCATCCTAGATAAGAGGGGTTAGGTATTCCATAAAAAGATACCGCTACTGGGCCATGATCTGGAATAACTCCATACCAATATTATCTTGCGACAATGTATTAGAAATATAATATCAGCATTATAGCCTCTCCAATAAGGGTCTAAAAAAATAAATATCTATCTGAAATATGAACAAGAAAAGGATTGCTTAGCTCACCTCTGAAATTGAGACCCACTTTGGAAACACGTCTTAACGGTTGGACGGTCTTAACAGAAAAGAGCGAAGCGCTATCATGGCGCCTGATTCTGGAAATTGGGCATGAGTGACAAGTTGAAAAATATGCTCATCTACCGGATATATTTGGGAATTACAGAAGAATCCTTGAGTCGGCTACAGGTAGGTACTTGACAGATAGATGGGGTTAGAAGTTTTATTTAAAAAAATATTGAAATTTATAATGATTTTCTTTTAAATCTTTTGAAACGGTTACAAGGGTGGATCTCACCGAAAACTAATAATCTCAACGAAAATCAAGGGTCCTACGACAATCGTGGAAAACAACGATTACCTAGTAAAGTCATATTGTTTTGAGCTTTTCGACTCTCGGAAAAGATATCGTTGATACCTTTTACTAAAAAGGACATAGCCTTACAGGCAATTAAGCATAATCCTACAAATGCTACCTTTGCACCACTACCGGCTTGAGTAAGTGCGTCAACCAGATGCCTGAAACTGTGGCTCCATTCGAACTGATCAGGATTACTCTCGCAACGATGAGTCATCAATAGGGTAAAACTAACCTGCCTCATGACCGTCTAAATTTAATTTACGTTAACTGTTTATGGGCAAAGAATCAAACGCTTGGCAAATTCTGCTTTTCAATGGTAGGAAGTGTGCTAACTTTTCTGATACTTCTTGCTGAAAACTTTTCAAGCCAAAAGGATTGATAGGCCATGCTTTCGCAGTCCCTATACATACAGAACATCAAGACCAAGGCATCCTTTACTCTTTTGCTCTTTGCGAGGTTTTTGTCCTTGCTAGGCTGGCATTACGACATTTGGCTTATTCTTTGATGTATGTAGCGCCACAGCTAAGCTCCCCGCCTGGTAGTATCCCCAAGTCGAATCATGCTGCAGGTAAGTTGACACTCTAAACGAACCACACGAAGGCTAGCCGGGTATATGAAAGGCAAGCCTTATCAGAACCACGAAACCGACGAACCGCACAACGCAACGAAACGTCACTGTGTGCTCTTAGCTCAGAAATACTGTTACAGTCGCTGCCTCGTGAGCAAACGACGACGAAATAGTTATCGATGACGGTTTAGTCCAAGTTTTTAGATCGTTCTTTTGTTTTTTTTAATTTATGTATTCTACGAGTAATTTGACTTATATATAACTTTAAATTTTCATGAATTTGAGATAAACTTTGTATGATTTTTAATTCTACTTTTCTACGGCTCTCCTTCTTCTCTTCCTCTTCTTATCTACGCTTTTCCATCACCTGTTTCTCTTCTTATCTACGATTCTCCGTTACCCCTTTCTTCTCTTAAATATGCTTTTCCTTCACTTTACTATGCTTTTTCTTTTCCTCTTCTATTTTTGAAAATTATGTGGGGGTCCGGACATATATTTCTTTATTATCTTCAGTTGATCTTGTATTAATCGTTAACAATTACTTAATATCTTCTTTAATCCCACTGTTGTCATCAACGTTGTACTTCTTTTTAATTACTTTTATTCAAAACAGCAAACAATATTACAATACTTGATTAAAACTGTAACTTAATGACAACTAAATGGCTGGAGACAACAGAAGTCTGCAGATTTAATGACAGAGTACCAGAATACCCGCAGAAGACTAAATAAGCCAATAAAAGATAGAAAAAGGCAATACTGGATGAAGCTTATCAATGAGGTGAAGGATGATATGATGCAGGCCATATAAGGTAGTCATGACTCACCTGAAAAGCCATTATATGCCCTTAGCTTCTAGAGAAGATTGTTACTACGATATTTCCTCAATAAAATTTTTTCATCCAATCGAGAATTATGAGGCTGAAGAAATCCTGCCGATCACGAAAGATCAACTGATGGTTACGTGTAATAGAGTAGAAAATAACAAAGAGCTCCGGGGTTTGATGAAATCCCAAGCACCGCTTTTAAAGCAGCCAACAAATATTGGTAATTTTTCCAAAAGGAAAGAAACCAGCAGAGGAAACATCATCTTATCATCCCCTCTCTATGCTGGATACAGCTGGCATGATATTAGAATGGATAATAATTGCATAATGCTACCTTTAACCGAAATGAGGGTACCGGCATATGTAAGAATATTGACTAGTATCTTCACTGATCGACTTTGGACGTATGACACAAATTCTGACCCGAAGGAATATAAATCACTGAAAAAGTACCACAGGACTCTATGCTAAACCCGCTTTTGTAAAATATTATGTATGATGGGTTGCTAAACCTAAAATTACTAAGAGATGCTAAGCTCGTGGCATACGCCGATGACATGTCTGTGGTTATCATCGCAAAGCAACCTGAGGAAATAAATCCCAAGGTCGACATTATCTTCGAGAGAATTTGCCAAACTTATCAAACAGAAAATTCGACCAGAGATCCTAGTAGAAGAAACGCTTTCTTCGAAGGCAACTTTGGATGTAATCAGCACATTCGCGATGGAAGTTCTCATCAGCATTGAAAGGAGATGAGCTGAAAATAGAGAAGCTCAGAAGAAGAGAAGCAATGACTTTAACAACATGAAGAAAGAGCAGGCAATACCTAGATCCTATATATATATATATATATATATATATATATTTAGGGATTCTACAGTATTCACTGCCTTCCCTCGCTCAACCGTTTCCATCTCTCTCTGTTTTTCCATTCTCCATCGTTTAGTCCTCTCTTACTCATGGCGTCGTCTACTTCGTTCCTCCAGGATTTTCGGGGTCATCCTCTTTTCCTCCTTCCTATGGGGCTCCATTCGGTTATTCTTTTTATCCATCTGCTGTCGCTAGCTCTTCTTACATGTCCATACCACTTTAGTCTTTTTTGTTCTATATATGTTAGTATGTCTGTTTCTATTGATGTTCTTTGGTTTATTTCGTCATTACTTCTCCTATCCATTCTTGTTACTCTGCAGCATCTTCGCAGGCATTCCATCTCTGTTGCTATTATCTTACTGCTGTTTTTCTTGTTTATGATCCAATTTTCGGCCCCATATGTCATAATACTTCGCACTAATGTTTTATAAATCTGCGTTTTTGTCTTCATATTTAGGTGTCTATCCCACCATACTGAGTTAAGTTGTCGGATTGCTGTTCTTGTTTGTCCTAATCTTTGTCTAATTTCTTCCTCTGTTGTTGCCTTTTTCGTGATTATGAACCCCAGGTATTTGAATTTATCCTTTCCTTTGATTGTTACGTTGTCATCAATCTGTAGATCTTCTATGTCTTCTTCACTTGTAGATAGGTACTCTGTTTTCGCGAGGTTAATATCTAGGCCAGCCTTGGTATATTCTTCTTGTAGTTTCTTCATCATGTAGCTGAGGTCGTCTTGGTCTTGTGCAATCACTACTTGATCGTCTGCAAAACTTAACGTATATAGGTATTCGTTCCGTACCGGTACTCCCATGCCTTCGCATTTTCTTTTCCATGTAGTCAAGGCTTCCTCTAAGTATATTTTGAATATACCTAACCTAACCTAACCTAGATCCTCCCCCCTTAAAATAATACCTTACGGTAGTGCCGTGGGGAAACAAAGGCAGAAGAAGAGAACGGGTTTTAGTCGGTATTATATTGTAATATACGAGTCCGACATACCAGGAAGTATATCTAGTCCTGAAAATACGTAAAAGTATTTCCAACCTTCAAAAAAAAAACGCACACACACACACATGCTCACCCTATGCATCATCAGTAGTTCTCTATCAAGTACAAAGGACCCCGACACTTTTCCTACTACTACTAATAATATTTAATGTAATAATATATAGTACTAATATTTTAATTTTTAGCGTTTCTCCTCTTTCACCTCAAGTTTTTTAACGCCGTCTCCTGAATATAATCTATTTAAACTTTCCTTTCAAGCTTCTACCAGTACTTGCCTGCTAGACATCCTTTTGTTATTTATCACTTTACCGCGAGCGATGTGAGTATGTCAGTTCAATTTTATGATTTTGAAGAATATCTTTGTATAATTTTTCACATGAGAAAGCAATATTATATTTTTCGTTCTATCATTCCAAACCCCAATTTTAAAATCATTATCTAAACCAAACCTTAATAATAATTCCTCCTATAAACTTTTATCCCTACCCGCGAGAATTACAGGCATTCTTCAACAAGGCAAAGAAAAACGTCTCTCTGATTTTGGTTCTGTAGGGAACAGACTGTTTTTCATCTCTTTCATTTTGGTTCCCGTAGAAGATAAACGCATTTTATTTGCTCTTTCAATAATTGTCGTCTACCGTAGAGAAAAGACATCTTTTCTCTTTGTGACGGCCGGCTATCTTTAACGCTTTTTTCTGCTTTTGGACTAGTAAAAACGCAAAAGTGACTTGTACACGTGAATCGGCGGACGTGTACGAACTCATCACTATATAGCCCCCCATAAAATTATTAGACCCTCGGAGATATAGTAAACTGATCACCGGCATCCTTTGGAGATTGGTAAACTCATCACCGCAGATAGGTAAACTCATCACCGGGATTGTTGCCTGGTTTCTAATGCGAAAGATGGCTTCTTACCTGTTATACTTCTCGTTTATGTGATAATTTAATAAATTCAGAAATTATTTTAAGAAAGTTGCTTTAAAATTTAACTGAGATATTAATATGTCTCACGGTGTGGCCTATTAGACGTATCTGCCAATCTAAATGGTTTTGAGATCTAAAAATTTAGTTACATATGATTTCGATAGTGAACTTTAAAATGAAAATATTTGTCAACATGTGCTATTTTTGTTTATATCGGAAGTAGTCCCAACTTCGCTATTTAATTTTCATTGCATTTTTATATTTCTCATTGAATTCTCAAGATAATTTGTTAAGCATACATTCGGTCTAAGTCTTACTGTTTTGGCGTTATTTGACTATCTTGAAAATAATAGACGATTTTGGACAGGAAGTAAATATAAAATGTCTAAAAAATAGAAAAAGCTAAAAACTTGAGTGTGCTATTATTGCATTGAAGTCGAAGGAAACTTAATTTTTTACACGTGCAAAGCTTTACATTTTATGGCATCATTGGCGGAAATTTTTAAATTTGAAGTAATCAGCAATGCATTTATTGTGACAGAATGCATCAAAATGCTTAAGTGCAGCTTCCTGTACTTTATCTTTCAATGACTTGTACAAAGATCTCACAATTAGAGTGCTTTTAAAAGCAATTTTTTTACATTTTTTGGTTAGTTTTCGCCATTATTTTTGTAGGAGTCAGATGAGTTGTTCATTTCATTTTATAAACATCATGACAACTTACCTCAATTAGTGTAAGATACAAAATAATTTTTATTCTGTAATTTGTACTAATTTTGTTTATTGTAGCACCCTGATGATGCAGATAAAGATTTGCGAAAGCTTGGTAGACTAAAAAGAGTACTTCTTTGTCCTATCTTCAGCTGCACACCCAAATAGTTGTGTTTTGTAGTCTAACTGATCAGCGTTGACTACAAGCGTTTATCGCTTTTTTAGTATATATATATATTTATATATATATATATATATATATATATATATATATATATATATATATATATATATATATATATATATATATAAGGAGTCCGATTAAGTCGGTACCATATGGAAAAAATTTTTATTTTTAGTTTTATGAAAAAAAATTTATTCGCTAGTTCTGAATGATCTAGAACTTCAATCATCAGAATCAGATATTAGTACCTATTCTTCAGTCATTTACGCGGTTCGTTAAACAACATGAATTTTATTAAGACGAGAATATCCACAATTCATTTTTTTGACAAACCGCGTATACAACAAAAAAAATTTAATATCTGATCATTATTCACAACTCTTTCACAAGTTTTCACAACTTTTTATGTAACATAATAAAATTATTTTATATAACAAAATTCATAAAACTAAAAATAAAAAGGTTTCACATATGGTGCCGACTTAATTGGATACCCTGTATATATATATATATATATATATATATATATATATATATATATATATATATATATATATATATATATATATATATTTATATATATATATATATGTTACGAGCAAAGCCCGAAATTGGACAATCCTAACATTGTACACAAATTATTGTCCACTTCTAGCATTGTACCCCCAAACTGTACAATGTCCGAAATAATCAAAATAATTGTCGACGCGCTCATCGGTTCGAATCGATTATTATTGACAAGCGACACACCAAATCAAAAATTGAAAAATCGAATACATCACTATAATATTGGGAAGATGTTTGTAAAACATCTTAGATTTTCAAGAGATATGTATGATAATTTAAAATAATTTAATTCTACGAATCCAAAAGTCAAAAACGCTGGTTAATTATGGATTTATAACCTCAATTGATGTTTGTTTGTCGTTAATAACAAATGGGGAATAATTGTAAAAATCGATATGAATCGATATCTGATATCTATTATCTTAAACTTTGACGCATGGCTACTTATTGGAATTCGAACATTGTACAACAATTCTTTTATACAAAGTCCGACGATTATATATATTTCGGAGATTGTACAGTAAAGGGGTGCAATGCTGGAAGTGGGCAAGATTTTCTGTACAATGCTAGGATTGTTCAATTTCGGACATTTCTCGTAACATATATAACAATGTGACTAACAATTTAATTAGAAATCTTAAAATGTAATATCAGAAAAGGTAATCTACAGCAACAAAGTAATATTATGCCTTGCCTACAGGAAACATCTTATACAGTTAACTTAAAGAACTTAATTCTAATTTTTTTCTGTTTGATTAGGATGATTCGCGAAAACCAGTGCGAAACAACTAAACAAAAACGGTATAAAATTTCTACTCACCAGTTGTATGACATTTAGCCTTACACTTTTTCGTCGCACAAGTCCACAAAAGGCAATTCGATTTTTTTAGAGTCTTTGAAAGAGCAATTGAAATTTGAAATTATTGATAACCATTATTTTTTGTCGCGTTGGCTCAGGACGTAATCAATTAGCAGTTCACTATCCATGTTGAAGAAACAAGGGCAAATGAAGAGAAATTTTTCTTTTCGCATGATTTTAGGTAGCTATCAATAGAATTTTGTGGAATTCCCAAATAAAAACCAATAAATTGCAGTTGCATTTAAGACATTTGGATTTGGATTATTCTGAGAAATTACCAAAAACTAGCCGTTTGCTGGGATTTTATGGTCTATACCTGATCCGGAGTGTAGGTAGACCAGTGATCAGTTTACCAATCTCTTAGGGTCTATTTTGAAAACCCTACTTTTATGGCGGTGATGAGTTTGTACTATGTACGAGGGTATTTATGGTAATTGGTGATGAGTTTACGTGTACCCGAATCGGACACAGACGAACACAGAGAATCTGTTACTACTCGAGCTTATATCAGAAACATACCGCATTTGATTCTGCCGTGAGTGTATATGTATATCACAGTGATATTGGTAAGCGTTTTTATAAACTCAATTTACCTATTGTCTGTATAACATTTAATTATCTCTCTTAATTATTTTGAACCAACCCTATTGATATAGTCCTAATAACTCTAAAGTTATTTTAATATTTTCGCATATGTAAATGCTTCAATTGTACAATTTTTTCTATCAGCATCACGTTTAAGAAGATCTTGAAGCTCACTACAAATACCAATGCTACGAAAGTGCATTCTTAATCCGAGTTTGCATATTTTGGTCTACCCAGGTCATTTCCCATTACAAAAACTGCCTGTCACCAGTGTTGTAGATAAGTTCAGTGTAATTTCAGATTTTACTAGTGTATCTCAAAGAATATGTAAATATTCTTGGAATTGTCTAAAAATCATCCTTTATGTTATAAAATACGTACATTAATTAAATATATTCATTATTTGTTTGACAAAATAATTTCCTGCAGGTAAACCGACTCAAGTTACTTTTAAACTTTTGATAGAATTGAATCGAGCGCTTTTCGCCGGACATTCCACTTCTAATTTCTCTACAACTACATTTCCAGCAATCTCGTTCCGGTTAATCGTAATCACTCAAAAGAAAATCATTATTTTCTCCAGTTCATCGAGCAGAAAAACTCAATACAATGCCACCAAAAATCTTCTCCCCAGAAACCATCCCGTCTCTGTTACTCTCGATGCTTTTGTAGCATACGCGGGTCGCTATCCTCGTCCAATTCATTTCGAAACTCAACTGATTTAATGGATTACTCCAGATGTTTATTGTTAGACAAGGCTACTACCTTCGGGAACTTACAAAAGATTTGAAACGGTTCGATAGAAACTATTTTTAATACTATTCCAGAAAAGGATTAGTTTTTCTCTTTTTCACTTATGTTAACTTTATAGTTCATGCAGTTGGGGATCTTTCTTGACCAAGTACACAATTTAATTAATTTAGTTGGGTGAAAAAGAAAGATAAAAAAAATTTTAAAGTAGTTTTTATAAATATCCATAGATATTTACAGTAATGTTTTTAAGTGTTAAATTGAGTATACAGATTGAACGAATTTAAAACGGAACATACGAAATCAATGTATTTCGGCTCAACTCCGCTCTAGGTGGTTGGCCAACAAAAGGTTGTCAAATAATTATATTATAAAAATCCAATACTTCAGCGGGCTGCTGGATTCTGAATTCATTCAAGAACAAGTCAAAACTCCACCCAAATAGGTTGCCTAGAATCACTGTGAAAACTAGACTACACAAGCAGTTATTATGCTGTCAAACCACTTATCGCTTCTTTATAGTCCAAGAGATAGAGCCGAAATTTTGAACTGATCAGTAATATGACATTTCTCTATTGGAATATATTCATTGTAACTGGGTTAAGACTTTGCCTTACAGGCGGACGCCCCTCGTGGTACAGGGGGTGGCTATACAGGGATGAAGTTGTAATTTGTTTCAGAAAAATTACCGATCGATAATATGGCTAAAAATTTGCCCAGAGTAAGATCTTGGTATAACCAGACGAAATCCCAAAGGGCGGACGCGAGAGTGGATACATAAGGGGTGGCGGACAGGGGTGAAATTGCAATTTTTTGGGGAAAAATTAACGATAAGTAATATGTCCGCCATTTTCATGGCTCATTATTTAGCCCCTAAAAACTCTAAATCCAAAAGGGCGGACAGCTGAGTTGGTACAGAGAGCCATAAAACGGGGTCAAATGTACCACTTGCCTGCGCATTTTAGGTCTCGGTAACAATTTTCAAACTGATTTTATTATGATATTTTTATACCGATTGATTTGACAATTTGTATGCTCACTTCTGTTACTATTCTGAGAAGCGTCAAGTAGAGTTTTCCTCAAAATTTTCCAAAAAAATTTCCGTAAATGAAAATTTTCGTAATTTTTTGAGGTAAAATCCAATTTTAAGAATCCTTTCGATTTTCTGTAACTTATACCATGATTTTTTTCCAAAAATTTTCAAACGATTTTTACGATAAGAAAAAAAAAAATTAGAAAACCTTTTCTAAAACATTTGATAAAACTCTACGTCATCGTCTGAATCTTTTATAGAATATTTTGTAGTTTTAAAATGATATTATGATAATGTTTTTTTTTCAAACTAAAGTCATATTTACTTTACAAATCACATTTTTTTCTTAAATATAAATATTTTACGAATTAATTTTTAATTGAATAAATGTTTGATATTTGATATTTTATTAAATTAAAGTAATTTTATAATGTTAAGTATTAAATATTTTTGGTATAACAAATAGTAGTTTTACTTATTTTTTATTACAATAAAAAGTTTTTTAAATTTATATTGCATAAATAATGGTTGTTCAGATATAAGAAAAAATACAAAATACAATACAATACAAATACAAAATATATTATTTCTATTTATCAATAGGTAAAATTCAATTTGTAGAATTCCTTTAACATTTTACAAATAATTATTAATAAAAATCAATTTAATAGTGGAATTATCAATTTTTTAAGTTTTGAAATTTACTTTGTACTTAGATATTTTCAATATTTTTTTTAACTTTCAAATTGATTGAACTTTTTTTTCATTAGTTAATTATAATTTTACAAATTCTGTTTGGACATTAATTTGGCATCATTATTATTTTAAAATATTAAAATAATAATGATGCGCGTTCCATTTAGATCAGTAATTCTAGACGCATGCGCTAAATGTAATAAGTATCAAGATGCTTTTATCCAACTTGGTGAAACTGACTTCGATTATAATGAAGTTTTTGAAACCTTAGAAACTTTCATATGTCACTTATATGGAACAGGACTGACGAGATCAATTCCAAAAAGGAAAGTAAACGATGTCAGATTTTCACTAAAAGTTTTTCTAAATTTTTTTTTCTTATCGGAAAAATAGTTTGAAAATTTTTGGAAAAATTCATGGTATAACTGACAGAAAATTGAAAGGATTCTACAAATTAGATTTTACCTCAAAAAATTACGAAAATTTTCATTTACGGAAATTTTTTTGGAAAATTTTGAGGAAAACTCTACTTGACGCTTTTCAGAATAGTAACAGAAGTGAGCATACAAATTTTCAAATCAATCGGTATAAAAATATCATAATAAAATCAGTTTGAAAATTGTTACCGAGACCTAAAATGCGCAGGCAAGTGGTACATTTGACCCCGTTTTATGGCTCTCTGTACCAACCCAGCTGTCCGCTCTTTTGGATTTAGAGTTTTTAGGGGCTAAATAATGAGCCATGAAAATGGCGGACATATTACTTATCGTTAATTTTTGCCCAAAAAATTGCAATTTCATCCCTGTCCGCCACCCCTTATGTATCCACTCTCGCGTCCGCCCTTTGGGATTTCGTCTAGTTATACCAAGATCTTACTCTGGGCAAATTTTCAGCCATATTATCGATCGTTAATTTTTCCGAAAAAAATTACAACTTCATCCCTGTATAGCCACCCCCTGTACCACGAGGGGCGTCCGCCTGTAAGACAAAGTCTTAACCCAGTTACAATGAATATATTCCAATAGAGAAATGTCATATTACTGATCAGTTCAAAATTTCGGCTCTATCTCTCCGACTATTAGGCAAGCTCCTCTTTCCTTTAAAGGAGACAGATAGTTGAACGATATTTTATAAAATGTCTATCACCGGGTATGGATTTATTTTTGTCCAAGTTTTATATTGGTCCACTATTTCAAATGCAGTTCAAACAGACATATATTAAATTGTATGTTCCGTTTTAAATTCGTTCAATCTGTATGTCTGTTAATTGTAGTAAAATAAATTCTTCTTCTTCCTTTCTTGGAGCTACAACTCTTTGTAAGTGTAAACTTGCTTAACACTTACAAAGTGTTCACGACATTAAAGTTCTCTTTTACATTGTCCGTCCATCTTTTGGGAAGCCTTTCCTTTGTTTTTAGGATCTCCGTCTTTAAATAACTTATTTCTAGATCACCAATCTTATTTTAATTTTTTGTAATTCTCCATGTACCATCGATAAAATGGACTGCTCCAAATATCGATCTTAGTAGTTTGTGCTCAAAGAGTCTCAGTCAATTTTTGTCAGTGCTTCAGAGAGTCTATATGTGACAACTGGTCTAATAACTATTTGTTAGATTTTTACCTTATACTAGTCAACGTACCCGTAAACCGAAATGTTTTAGAATTATTTTAGATTGTACTCCTGATACCAGTCATAAGGCACTTCAATTTACGTTACGTTTCGTAGATATTAATGAAAGTGACCTAAAAATCAAGGAGCATTTTGTTAACTACCAAGAAATTGAAGAATGAACAGTACAGTCATTATATGGAACAAAAGCACAATTATTATTAAATGATTTTTAGTATTAGTAGTAGTACTTTAATACTCTTAGACGTGTGGTTTTTTATGGTCACTTTTAACCCTTTAGTCAATCCAACTACCCAGATATCTAAAGTGTTTCACCCTTTCCAGAATTTTGTTATCTAATTGTAGTATTGAGTCTTCGATATTAATTTTTCCGACCACCATCTATTTTGTTTTTTTTTTGCGTTGATTGTTAAGCCGTTTTCAGTACATTTGTTATTTACAGTGTTTAACAGGGTTTGAAGATCTTTTAGGTTCTGAGCAATTATGGCGGTGTCATCTACGTATCTAATGTTAATAATTCACCACCGATTTTAACATCTTCGCGACGATTCTTTAACGCTATCTCAAAAACTGATTAGGCATTAAACAACATCGGTGACATAACACATCTTTGTTTGACACCACGTTTAATATACACTTTAGCTACAACCTCTTGATCTACCTTAATACAAGCGTTCTGATTGTATTAAAAATTTTTGAGCCATCTAATGTTATACATATTCAGACCAACTGAGTCCAAGTATTGAAATGAGCACTATAAATGATGACTTTATAAGTAGTTTCATTTAACACATAAAGAACAATTTACTGAAAAAAAATTCCCTGTCATTGTCTACTAAAATATCTCGATCGATTGGAGTATCGTTGATTTATAGAGTACAAAAACCATTAGCAGCGTTTTTTGTGTCGAACCGGCCCACCTGTCTTTAAAATGATGAATTATTTTATTAACAGTTACTAATTATCATCTGTAATTGATTTTTCATTATTAAAAGCCACATATTTAGATTTGTTTAAAAAAAAGTGTAGATATTGAAGGAGAGAGGAAAAGAAATAATCGTTTAGTTAGTAAATTGATCAAATTAGAACGGCAAGTGTCAGGAAAAAGAACTTTAGGACTATGACTATAAAATTATTCTATCCTACAGAAATTTTTAGTACAACCGTCAATTAAGTTAGAATGGCGACGATATTATCCAATATCCATAATAGACAGGCAAAAAACAAATTTGAGCACTTAAAAAAAACACTAAAGAAGGTTTAGTTAGTGGAGTCTTGTGAAAATATCGTAGCTTTTAAAATCAAGTACTCTTATCTATAACATACAATGGTATCTTTTTTACTTTTTACACAGTTGGCTAATAGCGCTTCAAGATGTGGACATTGACCTAAGCTACAACAAAACACAATAAATGCTGAAAGTTGTCATTTGGTAAATTAGACAACTCACAAGGTGCTAAAACTAATAACAATCAACTTCGTTATACATTTTTACAGAATTCTTTAAAATATTTTTTTTAACAATTTCCGGAGTGGAAGTCGAAACGTCAAACATTAGTTAGTTAAAAATGTAATTTTCATTACAACCATCAATTGTGGCGTATCCCATCAAATATAATATTTTTAGTAGGAACTCACATTGAGATATAAAAAATATAAAATAAAACCTAATAAAAAAATAAACTAAGGCATCATTTGCATTCCACTATCCTCATAATGGATGAATACCGAATTTAAAACCATAAATCTTTGTAACAGGATATAATTATTTTAAATTATAATGAGTTAAAAAGCTTTAGCGAACTACCTATTTAATCATCTATACATATCAAGATTACTCCTTACATCCTTTTATCTACTTTGACTTAGTTTACAGCAAAAACCGTTGTTGGGTGTTTCTGTTGCGAGTTCTTTGTAGAGATGTCGATTGTTGTTATATTTGTAGATCTGTTAATAACTAGTTTATACCAAAGAATATAAAGGGCAGTATAGAACAGTTATTCAGGCCAAACGGTTCCCTTGAAATCTACAACTAACTAATTAATAAAGTTGTTTTTTCGATTTTTAAATTGGATTCAATGCCTGTTACTCATGCAAGTAAATAAAGGAAATAGCTTAAAAAAATTTATACAGATATTTGAAGCTACAGCTGATTTTGCTTTGTTTTTTTAACAAAATTTTACCCTCTTTAATGACAGAGTAGAGGTTTCACAAAGAACGGTACTAGGATCGGGCTTCAGTCAGGTAGAGGGGCTCTAGGTCGGGGCTCTTATTACAGCTCAAATATAAAGAATCAGTTAGAGAAGTACTGAAGATACAGGGACGAGAAGTAAGAAGATAAAGATAAAGAGAAGAGAGGTTAGAAGATAAGAGAAGGGAAATATTTGGGCCCCACCCTATTTTTAAAAGAACAGGGAAACCGTAAGACATACAAAATAAGATAACAAGAAAGGTAAGGTACAGTTAAGATAATCACGCGAGAATAAAGTAAACCGTGAGAGAAAAGGTATTCTGATTGTGAGGTACACACTTAATATTGTGACACATATACACTATTTATATGATAAATCAAATACTTATTTAAATCAATAACAATACCTGAATGAAAGAGATACACCATGCACAAAAATATAAATTTATATCATAACAAACAAATAAAAGGCAAATAGTTCGTAAACAAAGTTATATTGAGGTATATTAGTTTAAGTAAATGAACTGTAACAATTTTTACCGAACAGCTGGCACTAGATATTGCACAAGTTATTGCACAATTTTATATTGAATACAACAAAAAATATCTTTTTTGAAAAATAATTAGGAATAATTTAGTATTCTCAAGAATAGAAAAAAAAGCAAGGAATATTATAATTGTATCTACGTCAATATTCGTTAAATAAATGATTTTTATGCCTTGAGAATACGTAAACATTTACTAAATTTTGATCGTGTTTAACTCAAATCTATGCATAAAATTTACCATGAATATAACCTACACATAAAACAAATTGTTCGTAATTTATACGTATACATTATACTAGTTTTATAGTGATAATAGTTTGTTAGGTTAGAGTTAGCCATAAATAAGCGAAGTCACTGAACTGAAGTCGTAAATCAACTTAATAACGAATTAGGTAAAAATGTCGGTGCTCACAATTGGATAATCTGCATTGTACTTAGCCGGCAGCCAGTAGGCACAGGTAATGACGTTTTTCATAGAACGGTTTCAATAATAAAGGCACTTGACGCGTTGCCCTCGCAACAGGTACATTGGGACTTCTCAAGAGGCGTGGATGATTCAGGTACAGTAACGAATTACGATGATTCAATCCGCAATCTCTCAAATTGATGTATACAAAAAGAAAAGTAGCAGTAAATAGTAGAGATGAACGTAGTAGTAAATAGTAGATACGAATAGCAGAGATGAATAGTAGTGATGAACAATAGAGACGAACAGTAGGGACGAACGGCAAACAGAAGTGACTTCGCTTCTTCGAAGTAGAAGACGTCTGTTTGACAAAAGAGAAAATAGTTAATATAGGAAGCACTGTGTGAAGATATTGAGATAAGGGTGAATTGAAAATACACTTACCGCCTTTTGATGGAAACAAACCACTTGCTACAGGAACCAACTCGAAAATGAGCTCGAATTCTAATCTTAGACAAGCTAAGGATAAAAAAAGAGTGGGAGTGTTGGCCGAAGAGTGCCACGCGAAAATGATACTTAAATCGCAGGGCTAGTGTGGTCGTTTCTGTAACCTAACTACTTTCTCACGACAGGAATTATAATTTCATCGAAAATCAACACCTCTTTTTTTCTTAGAAGGTAGACAGGGTACTTGACAAGAGAAACTGATCTCTTTGTTACTAGGAAGGGTTTCTATTTAACAAATGATAGATAAAAAGAGAAGAGAACATTTGGCGAATTATTTCGTTGTTAAAAAGAGGCATGAAAAATCGCTCGTTGCTTTTGGGTTATTTTTAATGTTTCTAATAAAATATATAGACATAAAAAAATATAAAACGAAGTTTTTTTGCCTATAATAAGCTTACTATAAAAATATTCTAGAGAAACTTCTTTCGAACAATAGTTATAGATCATAATAAAAAGTATTTTATTTTGAGAGTTTCTAAAATAAAATACATAAACAATACATAAAAACAATTGACCGAGATATTATTAAAAAACTAATATTTCTGTTGTAATTTATACATGGTAATAACTTCATTTTTTGCATAAAAACCTGTAATATAACTACTTACAATTGAGGCAGTTAATAATGAATTATTAAAGTATCCTAAATTTCAAAAAGATCGACCAAATGGTTTATAACTTATTAATAATAGACGAAATATCGATGGACCCGACTTTACCGGTATAAGTTTTTTCAGCTTTTTTTGACTAGATAGACCAATCTCTTGTGAAAGACTGTGAAAAAGTACGTAATGCTCTACAGCTGGTTTTGATTTGTTTTTTTTAACTTAAAAAATTACTTTTTCTATCCAGTCAAAACAAAAATCTAAAGTGAAAAAAAAGAAATACTCAGAAATATTTACTTCAACACCTATAAAGACTGCATTGAAAAATCTGACACTAAAAAGGTCATTAAAAAGTAATCCTTCGAAGCAAACAAAAATTAGAAAAAGCAAAAACATCTAGTTATCCCACACGAGAAAAGTATTTGTTGACTCTTCAGATTCAGACGAGGAAGTGGAACCAGATTGTGACGATGAAGATGATGTTGAAGAATTTATGGAAGGGTTAGCAAACAACAATGATGAGATCTGTCTCATATGTCGAGAATTCGGTACAAATAATGAAATTTGATCCCGTTGTGTTAACTGTGGCAAATCGGCCCATGCACTGTGTAATGGTGCTAATCGGGCTGAAAACTATATATATTTGTGAGTTTTATTAATTTACGGTTGTAATTACCAATTAGTTGCATAAAATTACACGTTTGTATACATGTTTTGTGATTTATTGCTGGAGGTTGCAAATAATTTATTTTGTTATGAATTTTGATTCTACATTTAATTGAATATTCTCCAACACAAGAAGAAACTTTCGTAATTACAATTTTTTTAGAAAAAAATAAGTTGCTGCTTAGATGTACGGAAATTTACCCCTTTTCCTTCCATACTGGACATACCAAAGTAGCAATTTTAACTTAGTTATTTTCAAGACAAGCAATAAAATAAAAGTGTAAAATTAACTGTGCTCGAAAAAAATAACTATCAAACTAAATCAAACTATTCGACGAAGATTAGTTATTCGAAATCTTTTATAATCAACCACTTAGATGTTTGGTTCTCGTCTTATGTTTGACGAAAAGAGACATTCACAATAATGATGATCGCAAATTTAGTAGCCAACGTTCAGTAAGAGGATACAGGTCTCCAAAGGGATGCTGAACATAGAAAAAAAATTAAATCAAAACATGTACAGCTCAAGCAAACAAATAATATACTAACAAATATTTATTATACAATTATAATAAAAATAACGAAGCTGTAAAAATTGCGTGTTAAGTCTAAAGGGTCGTACGTATGGTAACACAAGCGATCCCACTCGCCATAGAAAAATAGGAACATCAAAATAGATATAGTCAAAAAAATCCTAACTTTATTAGTCCAACACATTCGTATCTATTTTCAAATAGATAATCTCCATATTGCGACCTATGTATCACTGCCTTGATTATTAGGCATTTATTATTTATGTGTCAAAAATAGATCAACGATAAATCTTTTCTTGGTAGGTATACTGAATGAGCTGTTTCATGTACGAGATGAAAATTTACCGCATAGCACTGCTAACAAATTAATTTACCCTAACAAGCTTAATTTGGCGAAAATGTCAATTTTAGGAAGGTAAAAAAGATGCAAAAGATTTTATTACTTTTACCCTCGGGCTTTTTCCTAAAACCCCCCTCATAGAAGGGGAAACACGGAAAATAAATCGATTTACCAAGAATCTGTACGCCATAGAAAAAATAATTAGTATTTAAATGGGAATAAGCCACAATTAAAGGTTAAAGTACGTTTATTGACGTTTCAACTTCCACTTTGGAAATCGTTCTCAAAATATAAACGATTTTGAGATTTTAGATTTTATTTGAGTTTGTATTTTGAGAACGATTTCCGAAGTGGAAATTGAAACGTCAATAAACGTATTTTAACCTTTAATTGTGGCTTATTCCTATTTAAATAGTCATCATCATCAGTGGCATTACAGCTCGTTATGAGCCAAAGCCTTCTTCAGAACAATCTTCCATTCGCCCCTGTCTCTGGCAACTCTTCTCCGTGCTTTAACTCCGATGGATTTTAGATCATCCTCTATGTTATCTTGATACCTAAGTTTTGGTCTTCCTCTGGCTCGTCTTCCCACTGGTCCACTTAGGTAGAAAATTTTTCTGATCGTTGCATCTTCATCTCGCCTAATTACATGTCCTACCCATCGAAGGCGTGCTAATTTAATATATTTTACAACGTCAGGTTCCCCAAAACTTCTATATAACTCAAAGTTTTAGCGCCTACGCCACAAACCCTGTTCTTGGATTCCTCCATATATTTTTCTCAGACGCCATTAGTAATCGAAATGCTTTGATCAGAGATTCTGTGGACCTAGCAATAATGTCTATGTCATCTGCATATCCAACCACTTGTACAGATTTATTAAAGATGGTGCCATTCGTATTAATATGGCACTCTCGAATTACTTTTTCTAGTGCAAGGTTAAATAAGAGACACGACAGTCCATCTCCTTGTCTCAGTCCATTTTTACAATGGAAGGGTCTGGAAAAGTTGTTTTGGATTCTGACTACACTTTCTACGCCTGTGTTCGTTCCGTTAGTTGAACAAGATGAAGCTGCATTTGAAATATCACCATAGCCTGTAGAAGTTTTTGTCTGTTGACTGAGTCGTATGCGTCTTTGAAATCCACGAATATGTGGTGGGTGTCGACCCCGAACTCAAGCGTTTTCTCAAGAATCTGCCTGACTGCGAAGATTTGATCCGTTGTTGATTTATTGGGTCGGAAACCGCACTGGTAGTTCCCAACTATTTGTTCAGCATAGAGGATCAATCTTGTGTACAATACGTTGGACAATACTGTATATGCCACGTTAAGTAGGGTGATGCCCCTATAATTATCATGCACCATCATATCTCCTTTTTTTTGAAGAGGGTGCATTACACCCAATTTCCAGTCCGTGGGCGTTTCCTTCCGTTGCCAGATTTTTGTTACTAATTTATACATGTGTTTAAAAAGGGTGTCACCACCATTCTTAAAGAGTTCGGCAGGAAGATTGTCCAAACCGGGAGCTTTGTTGTTTTTCAGTTTTAAAATGGCTTCTCTAATTTCTTCTTCGGTGGGGGGCGGCTCTTGAGCGTTTTCATCCATTTCAAAGTAATTTCTATTTGGTCTTCTTCACGACTATCGCTAAGCAGTTTTTCAAAATGATTCGCCTACCTGTTTAGTATCTGTTCCTTGTCACTAATTATGGAACCATCAACCAGAACTAAAATTGGACTTGAGAGTTAGGCTGGCAAAGTGTTATATTTTCTCGACTCTGCTTTATGGGATAGAAGCATGGACACTTAATGCGTCGACTGCTAAAAAGTTGGAAGCATTTGAAATGTGGGTGTATAGAAGAATCCTGAAGATATCATGGACCGAGCATGTAACAACAACGAAGTCATGAGAAGAATCAACAAAATAATGGAAGTATTGGCAACCATCAAGTCACGAAAGCTGCAATACCTGGGGCATGTTATGCGTAATGAGACATATAACCTACTTCAATTGATTATACAAGGGAAAATCCAGGGCAAGAGAATTGTAGGAAGAAGAAGAATCTCACGGTTGCGTAACTTGAGGGAATGGTACGGAGGCACATCAATTGAACTATTCAGATCAGCAGCATCTAAGATCAGAATAGCCATGATGATTGCCAACCTCCGTCGCGGAGATGGCACGTGAAGAAGAAGATGGAACCATCTTTTATTTAAATTTTAACCATTTAAATAGTAAGTACTTTAAAATGCCACAAGAAAATAGCTTCAGAACAATGTAGAAAAAATATTTCAAATAAAAAATGTAGCTAAGATAATTTTAAACAAAAATTTTTATTAGCACTATTTGTGAAGATTTGTTCTCTCAGAAACAACGCTTGAAGCAATCGACAATTTTTATTGTCAGTTACGCGAGCGAAATCAATGTTCAATAAAATTTGTATCATCTCGATGGTAAAAATTCGATATCTTTTGATAACAGTGTCCTATCGACAAAAATCAAAATGCATTTTAAAGGTAAGTGAGCTGCTTTTGTCAGAAATTTTTGTATTTTACCGCAAATAAACTGAGTTTTTATAAATGCGTTAAATAAATAAACGTGGCACGATTTTTGCCAATTTTTTTGATTCTCGTGGGATGAATACAATTTATTCCTTTTATTATCTAGACACTAGGTAGTTTTGATAACTAGAGGCTAATCTTTAAAACCTATAACATGAAATTTTAGTTTAGAGTTTTGGCAACAAATATGAGGCATTTGAGATATGCTTAAAAAACACTGAATTTAAACTTTCACATTACAACAATCTAAAACATTTAAAACTGCCTTTTTTATAATATGCTAGTACGATTTTCAAAACTACATATCTTGTGCTACAAAATACCTTCAAAACCATCTTCATGGAGGCATTTCCCGTGACGTGCGATGGTTTATAATGAAAAGTTTAAATTCTGCGTGTTTTAGTCATATTTCAAATGCTTTATATTTGTTGCCACAACTCAAAATTCAAATTTCCTGTTATAGGTTTTGAAGAATGGTCTCTATAATTTAAAATTTTGCTATGACCGTTCAGTTATAGTGATAAATTTTATTGATCTCACAAGAATTATAAAAAATAGCAAGAATCGAACAACGTTTATTTATTGATCAGATTTATAGAAACATTTGCGACAAAACATAAAGATTACAAAACAAAAATGCAATCTTCACCTTTAAAACCCATTTTGGTTTTTGTCAGTTAATCAAAAGATATCGAATTTTTACCGTCGCCTTGATACACATTTTATTTTACACTGAATTCGTCGCGCAATTGACATTCGAAATCGTCGTTCGCTTCAAGCGTTGTTTTTGAGAGAATGGTTCATTCTACAGAAAAAGTGCCAATTAAAATTTTTGTTCACAATTATCTCAGCTACATTTTTTATTTAAAATTTTTTTTTCTACGGCGTACAATTTTTTGGTAAATCGATTTCTTTGAAATTTTACTCCTCTACGAGGGGGTTTTCGAAGAAAGCCCGGAGGTAAAAGTGGTAAACGTTTTGCATCTTTTTGGGGTCCCAAAATTGATATTTTCAGTAAAATTCAGCTTGTTCGTATGATTTTTAGAAGTCATATCTCTGACGTGGACTATGATCTTAAACTTAATATTAACATGTTAACATTAACATTAGTGTTGTAAGTTGTAATGCTAGCTTATTAGGTAGTCGCTAATAACCGCTGACTCATGCGATATTTTTATCAAAAAAAAAAATGTTAAGTCTTTGTAGAATCCTTTTTTTTTTCTCATTTTTAATTCACTTTTAACGATCATACATAGATAACGGTACAAAATAGCTCGCACTTGCATTCTACCTCAATTAACTAAATCATAACGTCGTTGAAAACATGTATGCATACATAATATCGACTGTCACATTAAATGAATAATTTACAAACTTGATTTTTAAACAAATTATCCTGTATGCGAATAATAGTATCTCATTTAGCGATCTCTGATGCTATGGAATAGAAAAAAGTGAAGCTGTATATGACCGGTTTTGTTACTGCCTTAATAACGTTATAGGTTATTCACACCATCATAGTTGCAATTTATGAGATGTGCTGTGTATTATTTTAAATCTAATAATAGACAATTTAAAAAAATATATAAATACAGTGAATAGTAGAAGCAACAATTAGATAGAGACTTTTATCGATTTTGTTCTTTCACTTCTGTTGTTTGGACAATAAAGTTAAATAAAGTGAGTCAATCGATTTATGTAGGTTTCACTCAGTTTCAGATTGAGTTTTTGTATATAACTTTCTGATGTAGATCAGAATTATGTTTTGTGGATCTGTCTGGTAGACCTTGGAATTTGGGTACAAAAACCACAATCTAATTGGGTACTTATCCTAGATATGCCTAAAACCCAGATGAAAATATTGTTTAATGTTTTTCTTTAAATTTACGTGTTATATCAATTAACAAAAATATATTTAAAAACAAAATATTTATGAAAAATAAGTAAAAAAAAATACTGTACAAAATATCTGATGACTGGCATCTCGCCAGAACAATGAATAATGAGGAAAATGTAAAATGGGCCATATCGTGCTTCACCCCTTTCAAATCACCAGGGCCTGACGGCATATATCCAGCCCTACTACGGTGGGGACTGGATATCCTTCTGCCGCACCTCATGGAAATATTCAGAGCCTCTTTGGTTCTGAGATATATTCCTAGGAAGTGGAGAGAGGTACGTGTGGTCTTCATACCAAAACCAGGTAGCATGGACTACACCCTACCAAAGGCTTTCCGATCAATTAGCCTAACATCCTTTCTGTTGCAAACGATGGAAAGGCTATGCGAGAGGTACATAAGGGATGAAGTTCTGGTCCATAACCCACTTCACCCAAATCAACATGCATATACTTCGGGAAGATCTACCGATTCTGCACTGCATCATGTAGTGGGAAGAATTGAAAGATTGCTGGATAATAAAGAATCCACCCTAGGTATATTCATAGACATTGAGGGAGCATTTGATAAAACCACATTCCCAACTATCACCCAACAGCTCAATGTCAGGAATGTTCCCCTGGCCATAAACGATTGGATATTCAGTATGCTCTCTAATAGAGCTATAAGTGGTTGACCAACTCAGCAGCAAGGGTTTCTACACAATAGCCTATGCAGAGGATATTGCTGTCCTGCAAAGCGGTAAGTTTGAGAACACACTATGTGAGAGATCAAAAGTTGCTCTTCGACTAATAGAAACATGGTGCAAGGAACACTCATTATCTATAAATCCTAAGAAAACAGAGATGGTCCTCTTTACCAGGAAAAGACGGGCTTAATACCCCCAAGGATTCTAAACTACAGTCTAAATTTTTCTGACGAGGTGAATGTTGCGTTCTTCACATACGATGACCTCAATATAACAATTGGGGTCATCCTGAAGGGGGAGAGAAGATATTTTGTTCAATCTAGAACTCGCTGGTTTCCCCCTTTCGGATTGGGTATGTATATTCAAATAAAGAAAAGAAATGAAACCAGTGGACTGTATAAAACTCTATTTTTAAGAAGAGGTGAAATTAAATATAAATACACATAACCCAATATACAATTATAAATAAAGAAGAATATATTACTTAAAAGAAGAAGAATATATGTAGTACAAACTTAAATATTAGTTAATGTGAAACGACACACAAAAAGAGAACCATAAACAAAACCATAGATAGAAATAATATTATACAAAAAAAGAAATAAAAATATGAATATATATGTCATATAAAAAAATTGATATTAAACGTGAAAGAGTGAAAAATATACGCACATATTATAATATAACAAATATACAAATCTCCGTAAAGGTAATAACGTTCAATATTCTGAATAAAGTTCAAAAGTTCAAAATCGCGACACAATATGTAATAATTGGGCACCAAATAAACGTACTTAGCCCATGCAGCAACAAAATTATGGTATTGTTCCTTATTTATAGTTGTATATTGGGTTATGTGTATTTATGTTTAATTTCACCTTCTTGTTTAAAATAGAATTTTATACAGTCCACTGGTTTTCATTTCTTTTCTTTATTTGAATATACATACCCAATCCGAAAGGGGGAAACCAGCGAGTTCTAGATTGAACAGAATATCTTCTCTCCCCCTTCAGGATGACCAAAATTGTTATATTGAGGTCATCGTATGTGCAGAATGCAACATAATGGTCTTTCAAGCCAGATTTTCTTCTTCTTTTTCTGTTTTTTTGTTTGTTTAGGGTTCTCTGATAGTAGATACCTTTTTTCCATGTTCTTTTTCATGTGTAGTTGCGGTTTCCTTATGGTAGGAGCCTTGTCGGTTATGATGACTAGTTAATATGTCGTTGTTTACGGTTTCCTTATGGTAGGGACCTTATCAATTATGATAACCATTTTATTTGACTTGCTCACGGGTTCCTTATGGTAGGAGCCTAGTTGGTTGTGATAACTATTTGTTGGGGTATTTCTTTTATCTAAAAAGTTACCCAGTCGTCTGCCGAAAGACGATACCTAGTCTGCTGAAAGACTATTTCTTTGTCGAGGTTCTCTTATGCTAGAGACCTTATTGCGGTTATCACAACCATAGTATAGTCAGGTTTTCTTTTATCTAAAAAGTTGCCCAGTCTGCCGAAAGACATTTTACTTTTTACGTTGTACAAGGTTTATTTACTGTATACCTTTTTGCGGTTATCATAACTATATAGTCAGGTATTTGTTTTATGTAAAAATATACCTACTCGTCTGCCGAAAGACGATACCTAGTCTGCCGAAAGACTATTTCTTCTTTACATTCTTTGTTCCAGGTGCTCTTCTGACAGAGACCTTCTTTTCGTGGTTGTTATAACCATTTATTGTATATATAATTCTTTTCTACTAAAAGATACCTAGTCTGCCGAAAGACTATTTCTTTTTTTTACATTGCTTTTTCGAGGTTCTCTTCTGACAGAGGCCTTTTTTGCGGTTGTTATACCCATTTTACATTACGCTATATCTTTTATATTAAAAGATATCCAGTTGTCTGCAGAAAGACGATTTTGTACATTAATTTTCAAGGTGCTCTTTTTACAGAGACCTTTTTACGGTTTTTATAACCATTTTACATTTAGACTTCTTTTATACTGAAAGATAACTAGTCTGCCGAAAGACATTCTTACTTTTACTTTTTCAGGGTTTTCTTATGCTAGAGACCTTTTTGCGGTTTTGCGGTTAGTATAATCATTTACATTGGGGTATTTATTTTGTGAAAAAAGATACCCAGTCTGTAGAGACATTTCTTCTTTTGTGTTCGTTAGTGTTTGTGAGGGTGGAAAAAGTATTTTCGGTTATTGCAACCATTTCTTTGTTTAATTTTTTCCTGATTGTTTGGACATTAGTAACAGATTGTAATAGTTTTATGTTGGGATATTTTTTCCTTGATAAGATACCTGGTCTGTGGAGACTGTTCTTTTTTATTTTTGTTTGTTTGTAGTTGTCTTATTATAGAGACCTGCTTTCAACTAATACAAGTATCTCTTTGGTTTGTTTCTGTAACAAATCCAGGGATCTACAATTACTTTTACTCGTTCACAATCTTTTTCTTCTTTGTCTTGTCAGTTTTAAATATTAGCTGCTCCATTTTTGTCTAAACAATGGAAACCCTCAAATTCAAGAGACGGTCTGCAAAGAATGCAATTATTCGTCACTGTAATTGGATTGCAGAAAATGTTTCATTGGTTGATATTGATTATCTTTTGAAAGTTCGTCGTGAGTATTTACAGGTTGAGTATGATAAATATGAATGGGCACAGGATGCAATCGAGAATTTATTGGTAGATTCCGCTGAAGATAGCGAGGATCGAAACATTGTAGATGATTTGTTTTGTAAGGCAATGGGACTTATAATATGGGAGCCCGTCCTCTCGTCCTTTACGTATTATAAAGTAGGTAGTGCATCCCATTGTTCTTCTAGGTTACATGTGGGGGAAAGACCTTCCACACTTATTTCAGATTTATGCCATCTACTCAATGTAGTTAAATCTTCTCAAAATTATATGTTAAAAGACTCATCTTTTTCACAACCTCAACCTTCTTTTGAGACATCTACGTCTCAAATACCTCGTGTGATGGCGCCTAGTTCGTCAGGTCAGCTATCCTCGACTTTAGCTCATGTAGATACTGTCCCTAAGGCGTTACCTACGGGCCTTAGCAGTATTGCATATTCCCTTCCACCTGTTGCAGTGGTAAATGATAGAGAGTCCTACAAGACTCGTGACGCTCATACAAGCACGAGTGCTTTTACCGGGCTATCCTTTAATAATGTACATCTCTCTGAACCTCAGGTCCATTCTAATATTCAATCCTTACCCAAGGATTTTTCTTTGCACGACTTCCATGATGGGGTGTCTGATGATGACGCTGCCAACACAGCTTCGCGGGGAGCTAACCCCGATACACTTGCTCGATCAAAATCTTGGCATTGTGAGCCAAAATTCTTGTCGTCTCGTGACAGAGACAATTTTAAAGAATCTAATAACTTAGATATTGCGACCATAATTGGGTCAAAAGTTCCTAGAGTGGCATTACACCCATCTCTAGATTTAGCATTCGGAGTACATATGTTTAAAACGTACTCCTATCTTTCTAGTTTACGCCGAGTAAAGGCATTTGTCTTTTGTTTCATCAGAAACGTTCGTAAAAAGCAAGCTGAATTGCTTATTGTTCAAGACTTAAAAAGTCTCTCGTTTCCTTGTATATTGGAATCGTTGCAGAAAGAAGAAAAGCATCCTTTTCTTCTTTCTTCTAACAATCTAGTTGGTTTAAAGATGTTTAAAACACACGTACAGTTGGGCCATGTAGGGCCCCAAGGTACGTCCAATTGTAGAGATCATTTTGGACTTAGTTGTTGCACATTTTATAATGTTGAGAGTCCCATCCATCATTGTGTTACCTGTTCGAGATTTCTTTTTATTGCCATAGATTATGGGATATATTTTTTGCTTAAAGCTTGCGTAGCTTTATTTGTTCATGTATTTGCGCCACGTTATATTAAAATAACGGTTTTAACGTTTGGAGAGTTAAGACATTTTCTATTGACATTGTACGAATTCTTTAAGGTACAAAGAATTCTTAGGAGTCGCACCATTTTTGTTTTTTGTTCGTTTCAAAATTGCCTTATTATGTATAAAAAGCCTTGTTTATTCAATAGCATAAATGTTCATATTTTATCTATTCTCTTTATCTCTTTATTTATAGTAATTCTGATTTATTCTAATTGTCTAAGTCTACTACTAGCTTATTCACTGCCTTTTTATGAGATGGAGATGAGTCTCAACCTGAGATATAATTTGCTTATTGTTGTTTAAATTATCATAATTATCTTTTATCGATAAAGCTGATGGAAGAATAGAGTTTCTTCATTTTACATTTTCGTCATGATTATGTCTGTCCAGGTAGATTGCTAATATCTAGGGATAGTGTTATAATTCATACGATATTTCTTTTGCCTTTGCTGCTTATTCCTTTCGAATATTGTAGTGGCCATTCGGGCTACAATTATTCTGTTTGTTTGTCCTTAACTTAGTTGTTGTTGCGGAGAACCATTTCCTTAGGTTTGTTAACCAGGATATTTGTCTTCTCCCGTTTCCTTGCTTTTCAAGAACTATTAGAAGGTTATTTGTAGTATTTGTATTGAGTGCCGTCTCTCATCATGTGTCCGAGACTTTCTAATTGTTGCCTTCTAATCATATACATCACTTTTCTTTCTTTCCTCGTTCTTTTTCATACGGTCCCGTTGGTTAACTGGTCCATCCATGATATCCTGAGGATTCGCTTGTATAGCTACATCTCGATGGCTTCAAGTTCATGTATTGTATCCTAGGATAATAGAGGAATGCACTTCCTATAAGAGAGGAAATCTGTTTTATGTATAGTACTGATATTTGTATAATTGTAGTGATGTATATTTAGTATGTAGTTATGTATTTGTAATCTATTATCGTTTGTAAGTTTATTGTTCTTTGTAGTCTTTTGTAAATGTATAACTTTTCGTATTCTTGTAAGTGTGGCGTTCGTTTCGTAACCGAAGAAGTGTTTACGGTTTCAGAATTTGTACAGTGCATCGGGAGTACAAAGTACAGTTATGTTTTATTGGCACGTATGCCAACGCGGGGAGAATGTTGCAGTTTCGCAACGATATATAAACATTTGTAATGAATTAACAGACTTTATGGTAGTTTTGATTCTCCCCGTATATCAAGATTCCATGTACAAGGGTGCATCTGGGTTAAAAACTACATGCTACGAGACGGGCAATCTGCAAAATGACACAGAAGAATATATGTAGTACAAACTTAAATATTAATCAATACGTAACGACACACAAAAAGAGAACCATAAACAAACCATAGATAGAAATAATATTATACAAAAAAGAAATAAAAATATGAATATATATGTCATATAAAAAAATTGATATTAAACGTGAAAGAGTGAAAAATATACGCACATATTATAATATACTTAATTCGTAATAAAATGAATAAACCTTGTTAATACAATGCAATCAAAAATATCATATATGAATTATATCAAACTCAACTCAAATTATATATTCAAATACAAATATTTAAACTCAATTCAAATTATAATCGGGAATGACATATTACAAAAAATAAGAATAGAGTAAATACTACACAAAACAAAAGCAAAATGTCCAATTGACAACGTTTAATGTTCTGAATAAAGTTCAAAAGTTCAAAATCGCGACACAATATGTAATAATTGGGCACCAAATAAACGTACTTAGCCCATGCAGCAACAAAATTATGGTATTGTTCCTTACCCAATGAGAAGATGGCACTCCGGCCACCGCAAAAAATATGTCTTCACCGACGAATAACAGGAACCACACAATTCCTAATGTAACTTTTCTGCATCAAAACGACTTCCTCGGTCAAAGGACCGATGCTAAGTGCCTTAAGGTACTCTTAACCCAAACGCACACACATGTGTGTGGTTTGAGAGATAAAACTCGACTCTGATTGTGTAGATGCATTGCTTATCTCAAATACACATCTGTGTCATTTTGCAGATTGCCCGTCTCGTAGCATGTAGTTTTTAACCCAGATGCACCCTTGTACATGGAATCTTGATATACGGGGAGAATTAAAACTACCATAAAGTCTGTTAATTCATTACAAATGTTTATATATCGTTGCGAAACTGCAACAGTGAAGTACCTTGGTATTACCCTTGACAGGAAGTTAACATGGAACTCACACTTAGATGGTAGAGCTAAAAGAGCATATATTGCATATGAGCAGTGTCGACGAACGGTCGGGCGCACCTGGGGCCTCACGCCCAGGGTGATCGCCTGGGTCTACACCGCTGTCATTAGGCCAATGCTAACGGAGCTATTGCTTGGGTACCAAAAGTGCTACATTCAACAGCGATTAACAAACTAAACCATATTTAGCGGATGGCTTGCATAAATATAATAGGTGCCATGAAAATAACACCAACTGCTGCAATGGAGTTGATTATTGGCATCACGCCTCTAGATATATATGTCAAAGAGGTGGCGCTAGTGACAATGATGCGACTGCGCTCAGCTGGTGCAAACCTTGATGTAGGAATGGGACAATTGAGAACTCGTTTCTGGCGGGGAGAGCTGAATGCGTTACCACTGCTACAGGCAGGCTCCGACTCAATTGAACCAAAGTTTGTCTTTAACAAACCCTACAAAATTGAAACAAGACAGTGTATGGAGACAAACGTGGCAAATGCCTATTGCATATACACCGATGGCTCCAAAATGAAAGAAGGCTCAGGATGCGGGATATACTCCAGATCACTGAACCTAAGAATAAAGTGGGGTATGGGCAAAAATGCCAGCGTAGTTCAGACAGAACTGACTGGTATCTTCATAGCCGCAAAAGAAATAACCCAAAAAGGTATAGCAGGGAAAACTATAATGATCTGCACAGATAGCAGACAAGCGCTACTAAACTTCAATAGACCACCTGTCACATCAGGTTTAGTAATGGAGTGTCACGAGTCACTAACTCAAGCTTCGGATGGTAATACCATCATCCTGAGGTGGGTTAAAGGACACAATAGGAATAAAGGCAACCGCATTCCTGACCAATTTTCTAGGAAGGCGGCAGGTCTAAGACTCTTAGGACCTGGGGATCTTTTTGGTTGGTTAACTACAATAATCGCGGAAATTGTCAAATGTCACTCCCATACGCAAACCGTAAAAAGATGGGAAGAAGGGAAAGGATGTAAACTTGCCAGGGTAATACTAAGTAACCTTGAAGAGTCAACATCAAAGAAGTACTTGGGAATGACCAGGAAAAATCTACGTTTGGCAGTTGGTTTTTTAACTGGTCATTGTCAACTAAGCAAACACCTCCACACACTGGGGCTAGCAGACACACCTCTATGTAGGAAGTGTGAACGAGAAGACGAAACTGTAGAGCATGTCCTATGTGAATGCCCAGAGTTATCGTTAATACGAGAGTACGCGTTCGGCGAGTCCTGGCCCACACCTGTCCACATAAGAGAGATGTCTCCTGGTGACTTGTCCACCTTTCTAGAAATGGCAGGATGGACAATGAGCTAAGGGTGACAGCTCCCTGGGAGGATGCGCAATGGGTCAATTGTGGCCTAAGTGCTGTGAAACTTAACTCGCCCTCCCTACTCTACAGATACCGAACTACAGCGAAGAATTCACAATCGTTTGTCGTATAGAAAAGTTATTCCGGTGTTTATAATTTCCATTCAACCTCAATTGATTAAGAAAAAAAAATTTGTTTTCTATCTATACCAGTTTGATTATTCATTTCCAAATTTCAAATTCAATTACGAAAACCCTGCACTCTTAAAAGACTGGTCTAAAACAAATTTCAGTAGCAACTATAAAAAATGGCCCACAACTGCTTGGTCTAATTACGACGCCGTGGTTAAATAGGAAGTCTATTGTAATGTTAACTAGCGTATATCTCCAATTACTAAGTGCATTATACGCTTAAAAAGACGTGAACAGCAGTGATGTAATGTTTATAATGAAAGAATTAGTCAGCAAATTAAATGAAATAATTTATTCAGATTAAGGAACTCTTGTTGTGGAATTAAAAAGTTATCTAAATTCTAATAAACCCAATACTGTTAACGGATTTTGCCTACTCCTAAAAATTAATTTAATAAATATACTTTGGGAAAAAATTATTTTTTGTACGATACTTAGACACAATAAAAACTCTCTTCTTTTTTTTTCAAAGCCGAGTTGGGTTGATAGATACTAGTCGTGCCGAATTCGTTAATGTTAGATTTTGTTTTCACGATTTAAGTAGAGCTGTGGGTACTTTGTAACGGTTATATTTGCCTACCACAATGGGTATTACTTATAGGGGGTTGAAACTGGGGACAGAAATTACTGTGCTGGAGAGAGAGTAGGCAAACAAACCGAAACGTCTGCGAACGGCTACTCTTGGTTTGATTGGAGAGCTGGGTCGTAAGTAAGTGAATAAAAGAGGGACTAGGAGGGTTAACTACAAAAAGTACTTGCATAGATTTCCTGGGCATCACAACACAAGAAGGTTATTTAAAAAGGACGCCGTTTACAATAATCTTCCTGCTGGATGAAAAGAAAGGCTTTTCTTACCTAAAAAAAAAATAAAGGGATTAAGATATTTTTCTTCTTCTTCTTCTTCGGCTTTTCCCATTATGAGTTCCCCGTTTTCGTCCTCCACAGCACTCTATTCTCCCAGTCACCTTCTCTGAGGTCTCTATCTATCATAGTATTTCCGACGTATGTTTTCCATCTTGTAGCAGGTCTTCCTCTCCGTCTTCTTCCCGGTGGGTCCCAGTTTAATATTCTTTTTGGCCACCTATGCTCTGGCATTCTTTGTACATGCCCGTACCACTGCAGGGCTCTGTTTTCCAACTTTTTTGTAATTAAGCATTTTACTTCTATCCGCTCTTGTGATTTGTAGACATCTTCTCATAAAGTCCAGTTGAACTGTTCTTATTTTATTTCGTATTGATGTTGTCATTGGCCATACTTCCGCTCCATATAGGGTAATATTCATCACTATGCTTTGAAAGATCCTCTTTTTGTTTTCTTTGGTTAGAGTGTTGTTCCATATCACTCCATGAAGTGCTCTTGTGGCTTGTTTTCCCCGTGCTATTTTCATTTCTATATCTTTCATACAAGTACCATCTCGGCTAATCATTGACCCTAAATACTTAAAAGCCTTACAACTCTTAATAGTCTCTTCTTCTAAACTTAAGTTCAAATCTGCAACCTCGGGTCCAATACATAAGTATTCGGTCCTGCACATATTTATCTTGAGTCCCCAAAGTTCATATTCTTCCTTTAATTTCCTTATCATATATTCCATATCCTCCCTGTCTTGTGCAAAAATGACTTGATCATCTGCGAAAAGTAGTGAATGTATGATATATATTCTCTTGTACTGGTATGCCCATTGTTCCGCATTTTCTATACCATCTTTTCAAAGCCTGATCAATATATATGTTAAAAAGTGTAGGTGAGAGACCACATCCCTGTTTGAGGCCTTTTGTTGCGGTGATTGTTTTTGTTATTTCATTACCTAACTTCATTTTCACTTGTGTTTCTTTATACAGTCTTTGTGTTATATTCACCCATTTCTCTCTAACGCGCATTCTTCTCATTCCTTCCCATAGTTGTTTCCTGGGCGCGCTATCGTATGCTTTCTCTAAATCGATAAAGGTTATATGTGTTTCAATGTTTTTTTTCTTTGTTCTTTTCAATCACCTGTCTCATAATGAATATATTATATAAACATGATCTGGCTTTTCGGAATCCGGCTTGTTCTTCGCTATAATGGTCCATGTGTTGTTCTAGTTTTTCTTTTATGACTGATGAAAAGATTCTTGCTATTGAAGGCATTACACTGATCCCTATGTAGTTATTTGGTATGATAAATTATTCCACTCATGGGGAATCTTCTCTCCTGCTTCGATTTTATTGAATAACATTCGTATAAAGGATACTATCCTTAAAATTTTTTTAAAGGACATAACTCTACACTTGGTTTAAAGAGAAACATTACATATTTATTATTACTCCACCATAAACAGTTAAATCAGAATATAAGATCAAAACTTACAATGGTGCTATTTGTAACGATTTACAACAAACTCTAGACGTTGGGGATACTATAGGATTATAAATTATTATTAAATTGAAAATATTCAGCTTTTTCAAAGGAGCTTACATTGAGGTTAACCTGTAAAAAACAAGACAAATTAAATTTATGGTTATGTACCAATTCTCAGAAAAAGATAATACTAACTGTCATATGTTAAAAAATAAATCTTGCTAATTTTCTTAACCATTGCTCTATTAAATTTGATTTAATTATACTTTATGAAACTTGGTTATCTAAAAAGAAAATATTTCATTTACCAAATTACAGTATATTGCATGTAGACAGAACTGATAAATTCGGAGGCACTGCCATACTTATCAAAGATTCCTTATCCTATCATGAAATTTTAATCCGTAAAAACTTTAATTAAAAAAAAAGAAGTATGCACAGTATATATCGATGAACTTAAGATATCCTTAGCCTCCATTTATAAATCTCCCAAAATAAAAGCAACGAAAACTGATTGGAGTAATCATTTTTGACAACTACAGGGTGATGTCATTATATGCGGTGACTTTAACTGTCATTACAGCCTTTGGGGTTCTACAATAGATAACTCACAAGGAAATCGACTTGTAGAGGCTATAGACGAAACTAACCTGATTATTTTAAACGACGGACGACCTACTAAGACAGTCAGACCCAACGAACGACCTTCTGCCATAGATCTTACTTTTATCTCACCTAGTCTTTTAAGTTACTCAGAATGGAATCCTCTTAATGATACACTTGGCTCCGACCATCTCCCTATCCATTAATATATCTCGGGAATATATCCCCACTAACAAAACACCCTCTAGAAAATGGATTGAATTTTCAGCTGACTGGACGCTTTTTCAAAACCTAATTGAAACACAAATTTATAACAACAACAGTGATAATAACTCCTTTGAATTTTTCATGAAATTAATAAATGATGCAGCTTCTAAGTCAATGAAATCTCGTTCACGTAAAAGTAAAAAACCTCCAAATCCTATTTGGTGCGATAATGAATGCACCTTAATTGTTAATAATAGAAAAGATGCATATCTGGAATATAAAAATAACACGAATTACAAAATTTATCTCAAATTTAAGCATATTCAGGCCAAAGCTAAATAACTTTTTAAACAAAAACAACAATTATGCTGGAAAAATTTTATTAATAAATTAAATAAAAATACCCCAATATCAAGCTCTGTATATAGACAAAATATATTATATATTTTGTTTGATTATATAGTGGTTTTAAATGTATAAGTAACGAATACTTCGTTACTTACTATCCGTCAGAATGGATAATACTGTATCAGCTCTTGCCATCCCTAGCCCAGTAGGCTTG
This sequence comes from Diabrotica undecimpunctata, assembly GCF_040954645.1. Lineage (NCBI taxonomy): Eukaryota > Metazoa > Arthropoda > Insecta > Coleoptera > Chrysomelidae > Diabrotica > Diabrotica undecimpunctata. The sequence continues at coordinate 96,044,174 of NC_092811.1, forward strand.
GCCTTCAACTTCAACTAATATACCTACAGCAATATCATTAATAACTTGATCGGGTGCAGAATTGGAACAAAGGCGCGCAACTATTTCAGAAGTAATAACGATTGAAAATCCATCGAAGCGTGGTATTACAAATCATTTAATCAAAGCAACTAGTTTGGGCTTACTGAGTGTAATAAAGAACAAAAATAATGGGAGAGAATGACACGAATATAAAAATGAGTAGGATTGATGCTGCGGCTGGCTCTGAAAAAAGATTAATGCCTTCCAGCTATTAATACATCCGTAATTCCGCTGTATTTTACGATTAAAAATTCAGTGAATTTAATGGACAGCAGTAAGCCTTAAGGTATAACAACGGAGCCCGTTTGAGTGTTTGTTTTGTTATCCGTGATTAAAATTCTATAAGTAAATGGCCCGTAGGCATAATTTGTCGCTTATAGTTTTTGTCATACGTCAAAATATTTCGCAAAGGTCGTCGTCATAATTAAATTATTCAGAAAAGTACAAGAAATAGTTCGGGCTTTATTGTAACTCATGTAGTTAAACGTATTTACGTAAATTTACGCTGTAATTGAAATTAAATATCCACTGTCTTGTAAGTAAAAATACAATATAATGTTTTACTACTTATTCCACTAAAACTAGACGATAATAAAACTACCATAAAACTTACTACAATCTCATTATAATTAAAAAAAATAGTTCTATAGTAAGCTTTATAATTTATCGTCAAAACTAACAAGTTAGTTGTAGTTTGTTGGATCTTGTATTTTTGTAGTAATTTTACTGTAAAATTGTGCTAATTAGAATTTGAAATTTTGTTTTTTGCTTATTGGCTTTGGCTTGGAGTCTTTAGCCACGTAATTACATATGGATATTAATATTCATTCATACACGATTGGACAAAGAGGACACTTTTCACGCTCACTGATTCATCAGAACGGCTTTATTTTAACAAACAAGACATAAACCAAGGTTAGGTACATAGGTGGACAACATATATGGTAAACATACAAAGGAAATGTTCATGCATACGATCAATTTTAAACTCAGATCTTTAATTTAATTTTTACAAGAAATATCATAATGATTTTAAAAATTTTTATATTGTCTTCACTTAATAGAAGATTTACGTTTAATGGTGTGCTTTAACCCTCTTTTATCAATTCTTTTAGCAGCCACGTGCTTGTATTACGATGTAGTGGGCAGTTGAAAAATATGTGATTTAAATCAGCTATACTAGTTCCACACTCACATCGGTCTATTGGGAGAACTCCTATTGTGTGTAGATGTTTCGGAAAACGTCCATGATCTACTTTTAATCTTAAGACAGTTGACACTTTGTTTTTGCTTAGTTTAACATCTTTGTAAAATTGTTTTACAGCTACTGTTGGTTGCAATTTGTATAAATTAGTGCCTGTGTTTTTACGAAACGGAATCCATCGTCTGTCCCATTTAAATTTAATATGTTGTTTGATATAGGTAAGTAGGTCACATGTGTTGAATTCTTCTATCACCAATATGTGGGTGTTGTAATGGGTTTTAAGCTATAGAATCAGCAATAGTATTGCCAAAAATATCTGAGTGTCCCTTAACCCATACAAATTTAACACCATAATATGTATCTGATAGTTTTAGTAACTCTTGAAAAATTTCTGATATTGCTATTGAGTGTGAATTTAAAGTTTTGTAAGGAGTGTGATACTGACAGTGAGCCATTGCATATCACAATTTTGTTCCACTGGTTTTCACAGCATAATTCAAGGACTTTGTATATAGTAAATGCTTCAGCAGAAAAGATGCTGGATTGATTATTTAAAATAAATGATTTTTTAATCTTCATTTTTGGTACAAAGTAAGCACTAGTCGTACATGTTGGTGATTTTGACCCGTCTGTATAGATCACAATATGGTCTGAATAGCCACTTAAGATTTCTTAAGTTTTTGAGTAGTGTAACAAAATTCGTTTTGGTATTTAGGAATAATAATATTTGTAGCTAGAACACTTTTGTTAGATGTGGTATATCCAACGATTCCCAGATAAGATTACAAGGCAAATTTATTAACTTGAGTTCGTTGCAAGTTATAATTGCTCTTGCAAGTGGTGAAGAGTTTTTTTTAATGAAGTATGTGGATTTTAAATTAGCTGTATTTAATTCATTAATTATTTTTGCATTTTAAGTGCTACGATAATGTTGGTTTAGAAAATATTTGCTTGCCAGTTATTCTCTGCGCAATGAAAGTGGGTTTTCAGATGCTAGAACTAGATTGGCTTCATTTGGAGTGCTTTTCATCAATCCCAATACAATTCTTCGAGCTTTAAATTGGATTCTATCAAGTTTACGTAAATTCGTTATGCTAGTTGACCCATATACCAAACAGCAGTAATATATAATAGATCTTATATAGGCTCGATAAAAATTCAATGCAATGTTTTGGTCTGCACCCCACGATCTCTTACACACCATTTTAAGAAAATTAATACCTTTTTGCAGCGACCAATTGTATAATTAATATGTTGAGTCCAAAGCAACTTTCTGTCAAGTACGACACCAAGATATCTAAATTCCGAAACAATTGGAATATCATTGCCATGTAAGGTTACAGCGTGATCTTTAGTAGGGTGTTTTCTTGAAAAAAATACTACGACACATTTTTGGTACGAAATATTGAATCCATTTAACCAAGTCCAATTATCCAAGTTGTACATAATATGTTTGAGTTCAGTAGTGCTTTCACTGCACGTTTTCTTATGTAAGTAGGTGACAATATCATCAGCATATTGTAAGCAAACAATATTGGGAGACCATAATTTGTGAAAAATCGTATGTGTACAAATTAAAAATAAGTGGACTTAACACAGCTCTTTGTGGAATATCTTTTGATGTAATCTTGGGTCCAATAATATTGTGACCTATTCTTATCGATACACTTCTGTCTTTGTATAAATTTGATAGTAAATGTGATATCGATTTTGGAATGCCAAGAAACACAAGTTTATCATAGACTATATTTAAGTTATTTAAGTCGATATTGTCATATGCATTTTTATGTCGATAAACAATGCACCTGTTGTCATGGAATTAGAAAAACCAATTTGAACATCTATAGTCAGACGAATTACTGCATCCGTGGTTCCATAGGCTTGTTTATATCCATATTGTGTTGCTGGTAGAATATTATGCCGCCTGAACCAAATTTCTATTCTCAATTTTAGAATTCTTTCAAATGTTTTAAAAATGCATGACAATAATGTTATTGGTCTATATGATTCCGGATTATCTTTGTCTTTTCCCGGTTTTATAATTAATATAACAAAGCAATCATTAAATTTGTAAGAAGGCATTCCAGTTTGCAAAATACAGTTATAAATATGTAGTAGTAGTCTTTTAGCCATTACACCCATTTGTTTGTAACATAATATAAGAAATCTGATCTGGACCTGTAGCTGTGTTTTTGGATATCTTGATAGCATATTCCAGTTCGAAATATGTTATTTCTTTTAATAAATAACGTTCTTCTGAATGTAAACCCATATGTAATACCATAAATTTTCACGGGCCTCGCTACATCGCTTGCTAAGTGATATGGATTTTGTGTTTATAAAACTTGGCAGAAATTCAATTTTGATTGAAAAACCAGAAATCATCTCGTTGCGTCATCGTTGTTTACGCGCAATTCGTAAATACCGTGCAAAAGGATACAACATAGTGTATTTGGATGAATCATGGGTAAATATCGGGCACAGTGTGAAAAAAGAATGGGTTGATAAAACAATTACATCTCTTCGCGATGCTTTTGTTCGTGGTCTGACAACAGGATTAAAAGCTTCAACAGCTTGTGGTGCACGGTTCGTTTTATTGCACGCAAAATCTACCAGTATATTTGTTGATGGAGCAGAGCTCACGTTTTTGGCAAAGAAAAATACTCAGGACTACCACGACGAAATGCATGGACCGACCTTCGAAGATTGGTTCGAAAATAACTTAATGCTAAATTTGCCAGAAAAAACTGTTGTGGTAATGGACAATACCTCCTATTACAGCAGAAAGTCAGAACAAATTCCCAACAGTTCAACACTAAAAAAAGATATTCAAGAATGGCTTCTGAGAAAGGACCTATTTTTTGAAAAAGACTACCTAAAATGCGAGTTAATTGATGTTGTCAAGACCTTCAAAGCAAAATATGACAGGTACATAATAGAAGATATTGCCAAAAAGCACAATGTGAAGATTCTGAGGCTCCCACCCTATCACTGTGAACTCAATCCCTTAGAAATGATTTGGAGTAAAGTGAAACGGTATATAGCAGGACGCAACGCGAATTTTAAAGAAGCTGAAATGCGAAATTTAATTACAGTAGCGTACCAGGTCATTACGCCAGAGATATGGAAAAACTACGTAAACCACGTAATAGCAACAGAAAAAAAAATGTGGGAAAATGACAATTTGTGGGATGATATCGAACCAATTAATTAATAATTATAATAATAATTATAAATATAAATAACGGAGATAGTGATGACAGTGACGATATTAGTGATGCTGATGATAGTAAAGCAGAAACTAAATGTGACAGCGATTGACATAAAAAGGAACTAAATATAATGGTGTACAATTACGATTACGTACACACGAAATTAAATACAATGACTTCTTTTATTTTCAACTTATTTATTAGTTTTATTTTCGGATATTTCTACGTTTTGTTACTGCCAACATATACAGTGCGGTTTTTAAAAGTCCTTCCTACATAAATAAAATGTTTCTTTATATTTTAGTTTTATTTTGTCCGATTTTATTTAAATCTATAAACAAATGGTTTGTATCGCTAGCAGATACTGTAGAATTAAAAAGAAACTGCTTGTGTGACATAAATAAAAGGTATTTCTTAATTTCTATTTTATTTTACTTTAACTAAAGTATGTTGTAGCAAATATTATTTATGTTTGATAACCACTGACAGAAGGAAGCCAGGCAGGGTCGTTAGTGGACATTAGTACTTAAGCTACCCTCAACACAAAAGATAAGTAGTAAGGAGTGACGTTTATTTTAATAAAAGTTTGCAAAGAAGTATGGCATCGATGTTGTGCATTTACCCTGTACGGACTAGTCACTTTGAGATAATCTATAGATCATTTTTTGAAGTATAAATGTTTTAGCTTGTACTCTCTTAACTACTTGATAAAATTGTTACCTATTTTCTCTTTTATAATAAAGTTTTTTATTATTATTATTTTAAAATTTAAAAACTCTGAATAAAACGACTTGAGTATGCTAAAATTTAAAATCCCCAGCCAATGACCTTCTTGAGAAATTAATAGGCCATTATGTTCGAGAAATCCTTCATAAATAAATGGCTGGTCAGTTATACCAGTTTTGTCTTCACCACAGTAGGTGTTTTATAATGACTCTAAACATGAAAAGAATACATTAAAATCTACTGGAAATTTTGCTAATAAATATCTAATTCTTACAGAAAGAATGCAGTAAATTGTATATTCATTCGAAACTGGTATTTTTAATGAATTAATATTTATTTCTATGTTTATTATAAAGGGTATTGATCAAAGCGTGAAAATATAACAGTATGCATTCAAAATTATTGATAATTATATAACAATTTCTTAAGCAAAATTTATATATATATATATATATATATATATATATATATATATATATATATATATATATATATATATATATATATATATATATATATATGTATATATATAAATAAATATATATTTAAAAAAAAATAAAAATATATATACATTTAAAATTTAGGTACAGGTAAAACTTAGTTTGTCATCTTTTACTGGTGTATTTTAATTTAGTAGTGATTTTAATTTTTAATTTTTAATTTTTTAATTTTTAAACTTGTCTTAATGGTATGCAACATGTTATGCAATAAGTGTAATTTATGTAGGTTCAGGTAGATATTAATTTTATTTTGGATGTTCTTCCAGTAAGTAACAATAAATGTTGCTCAGTTTATCTATGTCTAACTTTTTATTGATGCAAGACGTACTAGATTTTATGGAACACATTTCCAAGAAAACACGTTTTGAATGGGTCTTTTCCTTTGCCAAAATACAGGAATCCTCGAAATTAAATTCATGTTTCAACGTTAATGCATGTTCTGTCAATGCACATGCCTTTATTTTTTTGGTTTTTATATCGGTACGATGTGAGATTACCCTACCGTGAAAATTACGAAATGATTATCCCATCTTTATTTTGTTACAATTGGTACACGGTATAGAATAAACTTTGTTTGTTGCAAACTGACTGCAACCCTAATAAACTGTGTTGTTTCTATATATATATATATATATATATATATATATATATATATATATATATATATATATATATATATATACCTATATATACCTATATATATATATATATATATATATATATATATATATATATATATATATTATTTAGGGTCATACAGACTACTTAAGCTCTCTGTACTTCAATTCAGATTCAAAAACAAGATCTTTTGTGCTTAATCCTAATTTAGTTAAATTCTGGTAGTTCTGGTAAAGTTGATTATTTTTTCTTAAGGTCATGTTTCTTATCTTCAAGAATCTAAGAAGCCCTTATAGGAATTTCAGCTGCCTGCAGAGCACAGCTATGCATAAGCACGAAAACGTCAGTAGGCGAGGAGATAATATTGAGGAGAGTGTCGAGAGAGAAGAACTGTACTAATTTAATATCTTTTTTGCTTATTTCGAGAAGCTATTTTAAAATTACAACCAAAAATTTTAAAATCCCTTTTGCTGTATCCACTCCTGGGGTATCATCGATTGATAATAAAGGGGTTATTTAACCTTGCAGATTTTTAATACTGGACCCTTAAAGATCTTTTGTGTATACCGTATATTTATGATTTAAACTTTAAAATGGTTTGGTGCCGTCTATCGAGTTTGTTTGGGTCAATCACCTGTTTCAACAAATACTTATTTTCTTTTCCTTTTTTCCATTTTTTAAGTCGTTTTTGCCTTTATTCTTGGATCTTTTTTGGTTCTTGTTCATAGTAGACATCGTAGTTCATGGGTAGGTCCGATGTGAATAAATAGTTACATTTACCAAACGCAGGCCAGGTTAATCCTTTACAACATGGAAGCTCACATGTCTGCTTATCTCTGCCTAATCGAACCTAATGCCCCAAGTATTTATACGACGCAGTATGCTTAATATCCTTTCCATCAATAGCAAAATTACGAGTTTAGTCATTATTTGCGTCTTGCTGTTGTTACAATGTTGATCTTTAGTCCTACATTCAAGGAAGCGTGATATAGTTTTTCAACATTAATATTGCCTTATCCACACGATCAGCGATAAGGAAGATGTCATCAGCGAATCTTCTTACAAGTACGTTCGCAAAGTGTCGTGAATAGTCTCCTTGCTGTACTCGCAGTATAAGGAATTTATTTGGTTTGTGTTCTGATAGTCCTACGCTAGCTGTGTCATTTTGGTAGATATGCTGAATTATGTTAGTGTAGTGATGGTCTATTCGACATTCTATCGATGCTTTTAGCATCGATAGAATGTCGTGGCATTAGCAAATACGTGGTTAGTGCTATATAACCATCTAAATCCAGCTTGTTCTCTGGGCTAATAGAAGTCTCATGCTTAGGCTCCAGTCTCTTTTTGGTAATTTTTGTAAAAAGTTTATCAGTAAGATAGCAATCGGATAGGACAATAGGTTTTTAGTTATTTTTTCTTGTGTAATAAAGCAATGACTGCATTTTTTAATTATAAAGGTAAATTTTTCTTGATAGATGCAATCGGTGACAAGATTGGCCAAACTTTTTACCACCACTACTCCATCATCGCAAGGAGGTTTGTTATTTATCATCACAGAAAGTGTCGTTTTGACTTTGTATGGTGTTATTTTTGATATTTCTTTTAATCCCTGGTTTGTGATTTTGTGAAGGGGCCAATCTTGTCCTTTCACACATTTCACAATAAAAGGCTTTGACTATCTCGTGGTTTACAGTATTTCAGTGAACAGTAATAAATACATCTTTGTTTCTTATTCTGTACAAATTTTTGTTGTCGATATTGTTTGTATTTCGCCTTAAAACTTTTAAACTTTTGTTTTGTTAAATTATTTTGGTTATTGCTCTTGTATTGTTTCTTGTCATGTCTTCTCGGACTTATTAGTGAATATATTTTTTTTTATTTAGAAAATAACCGCATTAACCACGAGTATCCTAAGCGGTATAAATAAAATAGCGGGGTGTATAAAGTATGCATTTACGAACATTATATCTTACTTGCTACGTTACATTTGTTAAGAAAATGGAAATGAGTTTAACAGTCGGTTTGAAGGTTCATAATGTCTCATATTGTTTTAATATTCATGTATCGATTAAGCGTTAAATTCACCACTTTCTATTAGTACATGTTTTATTGGTATTGGTATATTACTCTTGCTGCATTTTGGTGCTTGGGTATAAGTAATGAGAAGTTCATGAGTAAGTTTACAGTGTCCTAACCAAAGACGAGATAGTTTAACTTGGTGAGATCTGTTGATTGAATGTGGGTTCCATAGACCATTATTTTCTTTTTTCTCTCTTGCTTGTAGATGTCTTCCATTTTTCTTTCCATAAATTGAGGGCCATCGATTTTAATAGTTGCTTTATATTTGAAGCTGAAATTGATTGTTCCGCTAATGAAGGTACTTGCGCAGCTGTATAAGCCCAATAATTAGCGTTTTCATTTCCCTTGATTCCAGAATGAGACGGAACTCATAGGAAAACTATTTTTCGTTCTGTTTTGCGAAGACTGTTTAATATTTCTTTGATTAAGAGTGTTTGGTTTGTGCTCTGGAAATGTATATCATATGATACTATGAAAAATCTCCATCATTAGTTCATCTATAAGGTTGTTAAGAAATTAAGCCCTTTGACAATTATTAATATTTTACCGGTATATACAGGGTGTTTCAAAAAAGTATGTCATAAATTAAATCACGCATTCCGGAGTCAAAAATAAATTGATTGAATCCAACTTACCTTAGTACAAAAGTCTACACAAAAAAAGTTACAGCCTTTTGAAGTTACAAAATAAAAATTGTTTTTTTGCATTATCTCCTAAACTACTTGACATTTTGTAATAAAAATGGACACGTTACTTTTTTGTTCTGAAAGCATTTTTCATACAAAAGAAACAACAAAATCTAAGAGCACAGAAAAATTTTAAGGGGGGTGTGCAGCCCTAAATCCCCCCAAACTTTTGAGTACGTTCAAATCAAATGAATGTTGTGGCATCATTAGTTTAACACATTATTTTTAAAACTTGTTTGCCTCTTATCAGTTTTTCGAACAACTAGTTTTTTCGTAGTTGGCTATAAAATTACAATTAGATTCTACGGATACAATAATTACAAACAGTTCCATCAATAATAGTCAATAATTTGAAGCTATCATTTATTGTGTGAATAAGATTAATATTAAAAATTTTGATATTGCAATGGCCTACATATTCCAAGAAATGGCAGATATGTATTTAACTTTGAGTAAATTGGATCAGATTGAATTATAATTTCAATAAACTATCGGGAATATTGTAGGTGAATGTCAAGGAAATAGTGCAGTGGCTGCAAGTCGTTATGAAGTAAAATACCCCAATCGATATACACCAGATGGTCGACTATTTCTGACCATTGATCGTCGTTTACGGAAAACGGGTACATTCCAACCGCAAGTTGTTGGCAATAGAGGTCGTCCAATAATGGATGCAATTGATGAAGACATTTTAGAAATCATTGAAGAAGTCCCTGGAACAAATACAAGGGTAAAACCTGCTCAACTAAATGTTCCTCACGTAAGGGTTTGGAGGCGTTTGAAGAATCAGCTGCTTAAACCCTATCACTTAACAACGGTTTAAGACTCATTGGTTGAAGCTTATCCTAAAAGGATTGGATTTTGCGATTGGTTGTTAATGGAAAACACTCGAAATGTTAATTTTATTAGAAATATTTTGTTAGCCGACGAGGAATATCTTCAGTAGAAATGGAATAACAAACCATCATAACGAGCACATTTGGGCCGACGAAAATCCTCACGCCAAAAAAACGACTCATCACCAAGGACTTTCAAAGTTAATGTTTGGGCAGGAATTTTAGATAACAATATAATAAGCCCAGTATTTCCACCCAACAATTTAAATGGTGATAGTTATTTGCAGTTCTTGGCAAATGATTTAGAAGGGTATTTTGAAGAAGTGAATATTGCAATAAGGCAAAATATGTGGTTTCTACAAGATGGCGCTCCAACGCATTACAGTAATGAAGGCCGGGAATTCCTTTGCAGGCAGTATTGGAAGGGGTCGTGACGCACCTATTTCTTGGCCACCCAGAAGTCCAGGTCTTAACCCCATGGACTTTTGCTTTTGGGGGTTTATGATAGAGAAAGTGTATTAAAACAATAGAGGATGAATAACAAGTGAGGATTAAATATTACAGAATAATTGAAGCTGCAAATCAATTTCGTCAGAAAAATATATTTTTCAGCGCATTCGGTTTTCCTTATTAAAACGATACCGAATGTGTATTGAAGAAAATGGGGGTCATTTTGAACATTTATTGTAATATCATATTTATAGAGGTTATAGACATTGTTTGTACGTGTTAATTCATTTAAGCCATTTATTTAGTTGCACGTAATTTTTTGAAGGTTAATGAAAAGTGCCGTAACTCAATAAAAAATGTTTTTTGAACAAACTTATCTTCTTCTTTCAGTACCCTGTCCGATTACCGAACGTTGGCGATGATATTGGCTATAATAACTTTGTTTACGGCGGCTCTAAATAAATTAAATTAGCGGTGGTCTCTTGATACCATTCCCGGAGATTTCGGAGCCAGGATGTTCTTCGTCGGCCTGGGCCTCTTCTTCCGGCGATCTTACCCTGTATTATGAGGTGTAGAAGGTTATATCTCTTTGGATGTCTCATTACATGACCGAAATATTGTAACTTTCGAATTTTTATCGTTTTTTTTATTTCTGTGCTCTTTTTCATTCGTGAGGAAAGGCAAAAAAATTTTAAAAATAATGTGTTAAACTAATGATGCCACAAAATTCATTTGATTTGAACGCACTAAAAAGTGGGGGGGATTTAGGGCTGAACACTCCCCTTAAAATTTTTCTGTGCGCTTAGATTTTGTTGTTTCTTCTTTATGAAAAATGCTTTGAGAAGAAGGAAGTGATGTGTCCATTTTTATTACAAAATGTCAAGTAGTTTAGGAGATAATGCAAAAAAACAATTTTTATTTTGTAAATTCAAAAAGCTGTAACTTTTTTTGTGTACACTTTTGTGCTGAGGTAACTTGGTTTCAATCAATTTATTTTTGTACCCGGAATGCTTGATTTAATTTATGACATCCCTTTTTGAAACACCCTGTATAGCGATTTATTACTTTTAAAATCTCCCAAGTTTATATTTGTCCTGATGTAAATATTTGAAAGCACTATTATTTTTGTCATTTATTCATTTACAATGTATTTGTTTTTTAAATTAACTAGTTTACAAGAAGAAATTCATTTTACTTTTACTACTAATTGAAACTAAAATAGCTTTTAGTAAAAAATAAATCCCGACATATTTAGTTGCAATTTAATAGAAGGGTTTAATTATCTGATATTTAGAGACACGCATAGCCCCAGGTTAATAGATACATACCTGACTACAATTGCAAACTATTTGACAGACATGTTATTAATGTAATAGATTGGTCTATCACGTAATATGCATACTATTACAGTAATTATCGTGTTCCTGGAAAGTATAATGACGGTAATAGATATATCAGTCGTTGAATGCACAACTAAATGTTGTAGTTTAAGATATGGTCATCTAAAAGACATATTATGTGCTTGAAAAATCTATATCACACATCAACATTTTTAATACACTTAATATTTTATGAAAAAATATATTTAGATATTGTGTCTTAAAATAAATATAATCTGCCTGTCATAGGAAATATAAGTTAAATTTGACACTTTTAACGTTCCTTTAATTTACATTTGAACGGTTTAAGCCGATAATCATATTTAGAGTCCCAACTTTCTAAGTAAACGTTTTGTAAAGAAATCTGTGTAAATATCTATTATTGTAATAAGTCTTATGATTAATTATATCTGATAGGAGGCATGTCTTCAAACGTAAATTAGTCTGAGAGGATTCGGATACAGCGAAGCAATGTCGAGACTAATATTCAGGTCCATATAAAAACAACTTAACATAAAAATCGATAATAATATATAATAAAAATTTCATACTAATAAAGATGTTAAAAAAGTCGATAATATACACTCAGGTATTTATTTGAAGTTGTATAATTTTAGAGACATTAAATTACGTATGTAAATTTAGGTGTACCCTCGTATACGAGAAATAAAATAATATTTTTAATATTGCTTTTTATATTTCTTAAAACAAATTGGTATTTCAGGTTTTTGTCAAAAAGGGTCTGAAGCAAGTAGATATTTATTGAATGTTGTTTTTAATTCAACAACCATACTATAGTAAAATTCATTAACCGATGCAGGAAGATGTAAACATTACCACGTGTAGGCCTGCAACAGGGCCGCATTTGGGATTATCTTTTTGTTTAGTCAGAATATACATTATCTTATAAAATACGAAATTTATATTTTAATTTTGCAAAAGTGCTCGACAAAGAACCTGATTGTTTTAGTCGATATCCGATAATAGGAACCATTTAATAATAATAGTCTCCCGTTTTATACCGCTCGCGACTTTGGGAGTATCGCTGGGTAGTCTGTTATATCTAGGGCCTACGGTATACAAGGAAGGTAACATGGCCAGTGCTACGCTTCAACCGCCTATTATTACCCCTGGTTTTACCCAAGGTACTCATTTTATTCAAGCTGAGTCGACCTGGGGCCTATAGACATTTTTAAAAATGTCTAGTTGTTCTTGCCGGCGGTAGGATTCGAACTCCGGACCACCGGCATGTGAGGCAAGAATCCTACCGCTTGCGCTACGCAGGCCCCCGCAGGAACCATTTATACAGGGCGAAAAACCCAAGAATTTATTTTTTTTGTCAACAATTTTATGTTCAGAGTGCCTGCAAAAAATATAAGTTTATTTCTAATTTTTACTATACTTAGTTGTTTGTACAATTCTAAAAAGTTTCATAATAATAATACCAAAAAAAGAATACTCATTACTCAATTATGTATATATATATATATATATATATATATATATATATATATATATATATAATTATTAATATGTCGTGACTCGTCACTGTTAAATTATCTAAATCTGAAAATTTTGGGGAATGCATATGTAGGTACTATAAATATGTCATCAGAACAAAACGTAAAGTCTATAAGCTCTCATCTTTTGAAGATATTCTCTTCGCCACATCACAATGTCGTCTCTATCTAGTAAAAGAGCGTTTCTTCCCCTACGTTTGTATTGAAAATTAAGTTTTTCAATATTCGGTAAAATGTGGTTTTCGAAAAATTTGGCAAATCAGGGTCATAGTTCACCTTCTTGAAAACCTTATCAACGGTGGGTATTTCGTTGCTCATAAAAAAATTATAAACCAGTCTTCTAATTTTGGCATTTTTGTCAAAATCATCAATTTTGTCAAACTTCTTTTTCCGGGTCAGATATACTTTTGGTCCAGCGAATTGATGATTCGTTTTGTATTCCTTTATCACCATAAACACACTTCTATCACAAACTCCAACTTTATTAGCCACTTTTTTCACAATATCTTCAACCACTAACCCAGGATTTTCTTGTCTTTCACATTTAAAAACATTTAAAATGATTTCTTTAACTTCAACGCTAAGAGGGCTTCTTTTACTTCGTTTTCGAGGAGGACTCCATGTATTTTTAACCAATTCATCAGCAGAATCAGTGGATGTCATTTTTGGTTTCAATATCAGTTATTGAAATACGTGGTTATTGTTACAGTAATCACAATTACGTATAGATAGGGTCGTTATACAAATAAAAATATATACTTAAATAGTTTTAAATCGCACAACAAATAATTGCTAATTCAACATTAACAGCAAAAAAATAATTGATTGTCCTTTGACCATCAAGATGACTAAAAATATACTCACAAATCGATTCAAATTACAAAATTTCAATACCGAAATATAATACCTACTTAAATCGTGTCCGAACCTGTATGAGTTCTGACGACGTCGGCAGTAACGAAATAAAGATGGACATTTCGGTTAGTTCTTAAATATTCTTGAAGAACTGTTACTTGCATGTATGCATAAAATATTCATTAATTTTATGAATCGGATTATTTTTTTGCTTACTATGTATTCAGTAATAAAAATAATTTATATACTATGCAATAAACAATAATAGTTGAGAAAATAAAAAAATTAATAAAGTGTCATAATTATACTGTTACTTATCGGAACGAGTACTTAGACTCATTTGGAACATCTTTAACAATCATCTGTTAAATTTATCTTTGTTTATACGCCCTGCATCGCTTAATGAAAGTAGGTATAGTGTAGTGATTTTATTTTCAAAACGTGTTATATTTTTATTTCAATATGCAGCCCTTGCACCCTTGCAGATGCTGCAAGGGCGGTGACTTTAGTTCGAGATGGTCGTAGCCAATATTACGCAGCTGAAATGTTGGGTGTTTAGTCGATCTTCGATTCAAAGAGCAGTTCGGCGTTTTAGCGACACCGGTAACTTCACAAGAAGACCAGGATCAAGTCGTAGAAGGGTAACATCCGAAAGAGATGATCGATTTCTGGTCTCATCATGTTTGAGAAATCGGCATCTAACTTCAGTTGAACTGGCAAATCGTCTGAGCGAAGTGAGAAATGTGGATGTAAGCAGATGGACAGTTCGTCGACGACTCGTAGAAGGTAATTTATTATCCAGAAGGCCAGCCCTATCTCCAATACTATTCATAGAACGTCGCAGAGCTCGCCTTGCTTTTGCAAGAAAACATGAAAACTGGAGTGATGCAGATTGGAGCAATGTATTGTTTTCAGATGAGTTCAGATTTTGTCTAAGGTCACCAGACGGCCGAGAAAGGCCGTCAAAGAAGACACGGAGAGCGATATTTTCAATGTAATATTGCGGAAAGAATAAGTTATCGGGGGGGCTCCGTTATGGTTTGGGCTGGTATCAGTTCAGAAGCTCATACTGATTTAGTTATTGTAGATAGAGGTTCTATGGCTGCTGCAAGATACATAACAAGTATTTTAAATCAGCATGTGGTACCTTTTTGCTCCTTTTATTGGACCTAATTGTATTTTTATGGACAACAACGCGCGTCCTCGCCGTGCTAGAATCGTCATCCAATATATAGAGAAGGTGGGAATTGTCCGTATGTCTCTATAAATAAATGATTTTTTTGTATAATCTGTAAAAATTATTTTAATCTAACATAATATACTTTTCGATATATACCTGATTTAAAACTAATATCTTCAAACGTTTTCTTTTTTCAGCAAATAATACCCATGGATCGATTTTTTTGCACCTGAATGTAGATAAAAATTAAATATTCAATATAACAATTTTTTTCATCCATTTTGTCCATCCGGGATTCCGTCCAACGTCCAGTGTCCAATTCGTCCATTTTTCCTTCTCCACTTCCAACTTGTGATAACCATTTTTATTATATTTACTATTTAAATGGTAATAAGCCATAATTAAAGGTTAAAGTAAGTTTATTGACGTTTCCATTTCCACTTCGGAAATCGTTCTCAAAATACAAACATTAGTAAACTAATGTTTGTATTTTGGGAACGATTTCCGAAGTGGAAACAAATGTTTAATTGTGGCTCATTCCCATTTAAATAGTAATTACTTTAACATGCCACAAGAAAATAGCTTCAGAACAATATTTTTATTATTTTTTCTTTGTATCAGAAGATTCGCCTAATTTGAAGGATCAGCCTTGTGTTTGTAGGGTCGCTGTAGTATTTAAAGGGATAAATTGCTCTTCTCTGTCCTTAGTAATAAAACTCATAACGAAATATATTTCAATTAACTAGATGGTTTATTTCATTGATATTACGTTGCTTACATTTTACGACTAATATCAAAACAATATTTATAAACACAGGTCCGCGACCTAAACTAACGTTATAAGACAATATTCTAATATGTATATATCTAGAATGACCATTCTTCTACATTGTATACTCGATATATATATATATATATATATATATATATATATATATATATATATATATATATATATATATATATCTTACGAAGGTTCACGACGTGTCAATTCAAGTTCACATAAGGTTAATGAATGTTTTAAATATTAAACATGTATCGTGTTATTAAATACAAATTATTTATATTATCTTTTAAGACGATTTTGCGTTTAAATACTATTGGTTAAAACCCTAGCACAATATGCCTCTGTGATCGGTGTGTATTACCTCCACTCATTTATGGAGCGGAAACCTCGAAAAAAGTAGTAAACAAGATTCGCGTTATTCAAAGGGTTATGTAGCGTTAAATGTTGGGTGTTTTTCTGAAAGAACGAGTCCTTAACGAAGAAATATGTCGTAGAACAGAAACAATAGACACTATCGAAAGAATCACGTCGCCAAATTATCTGACAACCCATGGACAAGTCGTATTGGTGAATCGAGATCAAGACAGGAACCACACGTAACAGAGGCCGCCGGTCAACCAGATTGACTGACGAATTAAAGCATCTTAGAAGTAACTGATCGCCAGCAGCCCAATACAGGGACAGATGAAAAGAGCTGAGGGAGACTTATGCGCAGCAGTGGGTACATACAGGTTGACAACTTCCGGTATAACCGGAACTGATAAAAAGCACTAAATATTTTTGGCATATCTAAATTTAGCATCTCTAAAAACCCCTCACCCGAAATTTTTAGCTATGAATTATATCAAGTTTCTCAACTTATTATTGGAACTACCAAAGAACCACCCTGTATAAGGGTGGGTATATTTGATACAGTTGAGTTTATTATTAAATATCAATATTCCTTAAAAAAATTTGAAAATTTAGTTTTAAATATCGTATAAATGCTTATCATTTTCATCATCTGTTAATTTAAATAACAACCGTTTTAATAAATCTAAGTAACTAATACTTGCAGCACACTTTTTTGGTTATAAACTTGTAATCTACAAAATGTTAGATTACGAACTACTAAACCTTATTTTCTTCGTTTCTAAAAACTGTACGTTAGATTTCAGGTTTCCTTTTTGCTTTTTGTTTTATAATTAGTGACTGTTTTAAATCGGGAGATGATGAAAGGGCTGAACCGTTTAGTTAAAAGGTCTTTTGTTAGCGTTTTTTAACTATAATGAATGTATTACTATACATGATTTGCAGTTTATCGGATTGAGATATTAGAGAATGAGAATAGTCATTATTTTTGACAAGTTGTTAGCGAGTGTAAACTGTTAAAGTGATTTTGTATTTTTCGCTGCCGTGTCAGTTTAACGTATTCTAATTCGAGACAGATGCGAGGTTCCGGGCTTGATGTCCAAATATACAGTTTGTCTCACATTTGAGTATACATCACTGTTGAAAAAATTTTAATCCATAAATGAAATTACTAGGACTAACTACGACATAAACTGAATAGTTATGCAAAAGAAGAATATTAGAGAAGATTTCTGGGAATGAAATACTAGAAAACGATAACATCGAGGAAAGCTAAAAAAAAACTTAAAAAAGTAAAATAATTACCGCAGCAACAGAAACACTTGAAAAGGCCAAAGTAATGAACAATAACATATTAAAAAAGGAAACCTCAAGGACTATAGATTGTCTCAAAGTGGCTAGTCTGTACAGGATAAATGTACAACATCGATGCCATACTTCTTTGCAAACTTGTATTAAAATAAACGTCACTTCTTACTACTTAGCTTAATCCATCTTTTTTGTTGAGGGTAGCTTAAGTAGTAATGCCCACCAACGACCCTGCCTGGCTTCCTTGTGTCAGTGGTTTTAAAACATAAATAATATTTGCTACATACTTGCGTTAAATTAAAATAAAATAGAAATTAAGAAATGCCTTTTATTTATATCACACAAGCAGTTTGTTTTTAATTCTACAATATGTAGAATACATATTGTACAATGCGATACAAACCATTTGTTTATAGATTTAAATAAAATCGAATAAAATAAAACTAAACTATAAAGAAACATTTTATTTATGTATTGTTCCGTTCAAAAGTTAAGGGGGGAGGGACTTTTAAAAACCGCACTCTATATGTTGGCAGTAACAAAACGTAGAAATATCCGAAAATAAAACTAATAAATAAGTTGAAAATAAAAGAAGTCTTTGTATTTAATTTCGTGTGTAAGTAATCGTAATTGTATACTATTATATTTAGTTCCTTTTTCTGTCAATCGCTGTCACATTTAGTTTCTGCTTCACTATAATCCTCATCATTATTATCGTCACTGTCATCACTATCTCCGTTATTTATATTTATATTAATTGGTTCGATATCATCCAACAAATTGTCAATTTTCCACATTTTTTTTCTGTTGCTATTACGTGGTTTACGTAGTTTTTCCATTTCTCTGGCGTAATGACCTGGTACGCTGCTGTAATTAAATTTCGCATTTTAGCTTCTTTAAAATTGGCGTTGCGTCCAGCTATATACCATTTCACTTCACCCCAAACCATTTCGATGGGATTGAGTTTACAGTGATAGGGTGGAAGCCTCATAATTTTCACATTGTGCTTTTTGGTAATATCTTCTAGTATGTACCTGTCATATTTTGCTTTGAAGGCCTTGACTACATCTAGTAACTCGCGTTTTAGGTAGTCTTTTTCAAAAAATAGGTCCTTTGACAGAAGTCATTCTTGAATATCTTTTTTTAGTGTTGAACTGTTGGGAATTTATTCTGACTTTCTGCTGTGATAGGAGGCATTGTCTATTACCACAACAGTTTTTTCTGGCAAATTTAGCATTTAGTTATTTTCGAACCAATCTTCGAAGGTCGGTCCATCCATTTCGTCGTGGTAGTCCTGAGTATTTTTCTTTGCCAAAAACGTGAGCTCTGTTCCATCAACAAATCCACTGGTAGATCCTGCGTGCTATAAAACGAACCGTGCACCACGAGCTGTTGGAACTTTTAATCCTGTTGTCAGACCACGAACAAAAGCATTGCGATGAGATGTAATTGTTTTATCAACCCATTCTTTTTTCACACTGTGATCGATATTTACCCATGATTCATCCAAATACACTATGCTGCATCCTTCTGCACGGTATTTACGAATTACGCGTAAAAATAACGTGACGCCACAAGATGATTTCTGGTTTTTTAATCAAAATTGAAAATCTGCCACGTTAGGCAAAGTTTCTTCGACATTTACAATAGCTAATATAGTGTTTATTGTTGGTAATATGTTGTCACGCAAAAATTGATGAACTATTCTACGAATTTGGCCCGTGATATCTTCATCGTACTTGTTGTCACGAGAATTCCCAACCTTTCGCTTCTTGGGCCTGCTCTTTGGAGATTGTAATCCAGCAGGTGATGAATATTCCTGTCGTATGCGAAACAGAGTCTTTTCGCAAACACCAGTCATTTCTGACACTTTCCTAATTACGCTTGATACAGAATCGTTCTTCTTCTTCTTCATGTACCATGTCCTTTAAGAACGTTGGTTATTATCATAGCTATCTTAATTTTATTTACTGCCACCCCAAATAGCATGCTTGTATCAACACCATACCAATATCGTAAGTTATTCAACCATGAGGTTCTTCTTCGTTCTGGACTACGTTTGCCTGCTATTTTTCCTTGCATGATATTCTGTAGCAACCTATATTTGAGACCTCTTATGACATGGCCGAAATACTCCAGCTCTCTCTGCTTGATGCTTTTTATGATCCCAGTAGTCTTGCTGAGACGTTCTAGTATTGTGTAGTTTTGAATCTTCTCCACCCAGGAAACTTTTAAAATTCTTCTATAGCACCACATTTCGAAAGCCTCAGGGCGATCTAGATCGATTTTATTGACAGTCCAGGACTCGACACTATAAAGTAAGACCGAGAACACGTAGCAGCGAAGTAGGCGGATCCTCAATGCCAATTTTAGGTCTCGGTTACATAACACCTTAGACATCTTTCTAAAAGCCGCTCTAGCCTGCTCTATTGTACATCTTATTTTTATCAACTTGCTCAAGTTTGGTATTATTTACATATATAGACGGTTTTATATGCTGTTGTTTACTTATTACGAGTATTTTGGTTTTCCGTATATTTAGATCCAAACCTGCCTCCCTACAACTCTCAACGACACTATCAAGTAGTGTTTGCAGATCTTCTTGACTAGAAGCTAGGAGTACTGTATCGTCCGCATATCGCAAATTATTGATGACTTCACCGTTCACAAGTATTCCTTCTTGTTTTTCAGAAAGTGCTTTTCTGAAAATTCTTTAGGAGTGAACGTTAAAAAGCAGGGGTGACAAGAGGCATCCCTGCCGTACTCCTCTTTTAATATTAAGAGCCTGTGATTCCACACCATCTACTAAAACTGATGTTGTTTGATTCCAATTTAAATTTGCAATTATTCAAACATCTCTGCCGTCCAAGCCAATGTCTTTTAGAGCTTCGGTCAATATAGAGTGTATAATAAAATCCTTGTTATCCTGATTAAGATGATAATTAATAATATTAATTAGTATCTGCTTTTCTGAAAATTTCAGAGCTTTTCCACGTTTCCATTGAACAATTTCCTCCATTTTGAGGTAAAAATTCTGCGTCAAATATAAAAATAGCCAACAACAGAAAAAAACAATAATTGCCAAGAGCAAATCACAACAACAGCCACTAACAAATAATAACAATAACAAAACAGTAACAGTACATCCAAGATGGTACAAATAATCGTAACTCGAATATGTTTACGCGCTCCGAAGAACAAATAAAGACTAATTAAGGCCCTGGATGTATCAAGCTTTTAAACATATTCTGTACAAGAATTACTCTAATTGCTTTTTAATTACTGAATAACATAGAAGAAAGTATTTGCAGTTGATATCAACCAAAATTACAAATTCCTTACACATTATGGCAGTAATTAGCACCGCAGGGACATAAATCACATTTTAAATTTGGCAGTTAGTAGAAATTACCGGAATTATTTTAAACTTTAAAACAAATGTTTATTTAATGCACACTTTATTATACTACTGCTATTAATAAAAGATAAAAGTTGATAAGTTACTATTAGAAACAAATAATGTACAGTATTATGTAAAATTATTAGCAAACGATATTTGTAAATTACATAAAATTGTACGTGAGGACTTGTTGAGAACTCCTGGTTTATTCCGTTTATTTTGAAAGATAGACAATAGAGAACGCCATCGCTCACTGCATAAAACTGGCAACGTCTTGGCAAAATTACCATAAGGTTAGCATTGCTTATCTTACCCTGTACAGACTAGTCACTTTGAGACAAATTATAGAGACATATTTAAAGAATCGACAAGTTCTCAGACCGTTTTCTCGAAAATATTTGTTTTTTGAACCTTTTCTAAATTTTCGGACTACTAGTCCGACGTTACATTTCGTGTACCATCATGTCACATTATCCCTGAAAAGTTATACAGGTTATTGGTCAACAAGGACCGCAGCAATAGGATTAGTATTATTAGTAATCAATTCAATTTCAAGTATTTTTGATAATTCTGATAAAAACTGCCAATTAAGGTACTCTTTGACGTATCCCAACGTAAATCGGGATTTGACATTTCTAGCACTAAATGGTAAAATTCAATAGAATCCTTATATACAGGGTAATCTATCAGGTGAAATTTTTTTAAAGATATTATACCACTGCAGCATTACATCTGTTAGGAAAACCCCGCTTAGTCAATGTCGCAGTCTTAGCTGACACATGCCATAAAAATACTTTATTTTCCGGGGCGAAAACCGAAAACCGATTAAACTTTTATTCCATTTTTGCTTATGCGTATATCTCTGGGGACAATTTATAAATTCAAAGGTCGCGATCAACGAAAGAAGGGTGAATATTTATCAGATATGCCCTAGTGGTTATACAGCGACGTGGAAACAGGGATACGAAGACACTTCATTAGTCTCACATCAACGTTTAGATGTGCGTTGATGTGCGCTAACATTATGAAGAAGCCGGGGACTAGGTGCTGGGAAGTTAAAAATAATGCTATTTTTAGTTTTTTATTGAAATTACTAAAATAAATTATAATTTTAATTATCTTATTTTACTATTAATTAAAGTACTTATTTTTAAGCACATTATGGGCAATAATATATTGGCTTATGAGGTAGGCAAGACTCATAATGCAATCAAGGAGATGGATAGACTATCAATAGACATAATGGGAATAAGTGAGATGAGATGGACGAACTCTGGGCAATGTAAAATTAATGATCATCATATATATTACTCAGGTAACCCTAATGGAAGACACGAAAATGGGGTAGGTATAATCTTAAATCAAGAAACTGCCAGACATGTTAAAAACTTTGTACCTATATCGGAAAGAATACTCCTCCTTCAACTTAATACCTACCCAATTACATCTAACATTATCCAGGTATATGCCCCTACAGCTGACAAACCAGACGAGATAAGTGAAGCATTTTATAACGAACTATCGAACACCTTACAACGCCTCCCCAGAAAGGATTTAACTTTGATTATGGGTGATCTAAATGCCAAAATTGGTAAAGGACAATCGGGAGAATTCATAGGACAATTTGGACTTGGAGAAAGAAATGAGCGAGGAGACTGACTGGGTGAATTTGTAGCAGAAGAAGAGTTTGTGATTACTAACACTTACTTTAAACTCCCACACAGAAGATTATATACATGGAAATCACCACAAGATACTCCAGGCCGCATAGTGAGAAATCAAACAGATTACATTCTGATTAATAAAAGATTCCGGAACAGCATAACATCAGTCAAGACATACCCAGGAGCTGATATCAAATCAGACCATAACCCACTGATTGGCAAAATTAGGCTCAGGATAAAGAAGGTTAGACGTAGTGTCAATCCAAAATTCGACATCAGGCTATTAAAAGATCAACACACAGAACATAGTGTAAAGCGGTATATACAGAACAATTTGAATACCGTTATTCAATCGGATGTAATAGACCAGGAGCTAGAAAAGTTACATACAGTTTTAAAAGACATACGAGAGAAATTTCTCAAACCACCAAAAATAAAGAAGAAATCGTGGATGACAAATGAGATTCTAGATATGATGGAAGAGAGGCGAAAGTTCAAAGATTCAGAACATGTCATTATACAAAAGAATCGATAAAAAGATCAAAAAAGCTATTAGAATAGCTAAGGATACACATCTAAGAAAACAGTGTGAGGAAATACAGCAATTGCATCATAAACACGATTCATTTAATATGCACAAAAAAGTTAAAGAAGCCGCAGGCTTATACAAACCTAGAAGAGTTGGGTATTTGGCAGATAACCAAGGCAAACCACTGTTAACCGTGGAAGAAAAACTAGACACTTGGAAGAATTATGTGGAAGTAACTTTTGCAGATGAAAGGCAGAATACCATTGAAGACACTGAGTGCCAAACAGAATCCCCGATTACCATTGAAGAAGTCACGTCAGCTATTAAAAGAACTAAAGATGGTAAAGCGGTAGGGCCTGACGAGTTTTGTGTAGAATTCCTAAAACTTATGGATGAACAGGGAATAAAATGGATAACAACTGTATTCAACAACATATACGTAACTGGAAAAATACCCCAAAGCTGGTTAAAGTCGACCTTCGTGACCATACCAAAAAAAGTAAATGCCAAGACATGCGAAGACTACAGAACAATTAGCCTAATGAGCCACTTACTTAAAACGTTCTTGAAAGTGATACACGGCAGAATATATAAAAAATGCGAAGAACAAGTATCATGGACGCAGTTTGGATTCCGCGATTCCTTAGGCGCCCGAGAGGCTCTATTCGCTGTCCAAGTGCTTATGCAAACATGCAGGGATGTTAACTGTGATGTGTATACTTGTTTTATCGACTACAAAAAGGCATTTGTTAGAGTAAATCATGATAAACTTATAAACATCTTGAAAGAAGTGGGGTTAGATGATAGGGACTTAAGAATCATCTATAATTTATATTACAACCAAACAGCCAATATTAAAGTGGATGACCAATTGACAGAGGCAGTCTCCATAGATAGAGGAGTGAGGCAAGGATGCATTCTGTCCCCGATGTTATTTAATAAATACTCTGAATAATAAATCTTCGAGCAAGCGCAAGGCGAACTACAAGAAGGCGTATTAGTCAACGGAATGCGTCTAAACAACATTAGATATGCCGACGACGCAGTAGTTTTTGCAGATAGTCTGGACGGTTTGCAAAGAATAATGTCGCGTATATCAGATATAAGTAGAGAACACGGACTTGATCTTAATACGAAGAAAACAAAGTACATGGTAATCAGTAAGCGCGAAATATTAAATACACAGCTTTTGGTTAACGAACATCCAATTGACAGAGTGGACAGCTACACATACCTTGGTACTAACATTAACAGCCAATGGGATCACTCCAGTGAAATAAAACAATGCATAGGAAAAGCGAGATCGGCGTTCATAATGATGAAGTCTCTTTTCAGAAGTCACGATTTACCACTTCCTACCAAAATCTCTCTCATTAGATGCTATGTATTTTCTAGGTTATTATACGGAGTAGAGACCTGGACACTTTCCGAAGCCTCTTTAAGAAAACTCGAGGCATTCGAGATGTGGTGTTACAGACGTATTTTAAGAATTTCATGGGTGGATCGTGTGACTAATGTTGAGGTCCTACGTAGAATAGGCAAGGAATGCGAGATTATTAACACCATCAAAGAGCGCAAGCTAGAATATCTTCACCATGTTAAAAATTGGCCAGGAATAAACAGAGATACGGCTTGTTGCAACTCATTCTTCAGGGCAAGGTATTTGGAAAGAGAGGACCAGGAAGAAGAAGAATATCTTGGCTTCAAAACCTGAGAAAGTGGTTTAATACATCGACAACCGGACTATTTAGAATAGCAGCAAGCAAAGTTAGGATAGCCATGTTGATCGCTAACATCCGAAACGGATAGGCATCGTAAGAAGAAGAAGAATATTGGCTTATATGGGCAGTTTTCTAGTGGTCACTCTCATGCATTAAGCCTCTTTGTTTCCTTTAGCCGGGCATTTTCTATTTCTTATATCTATATAAATAAATCTACAGTTATATCAAGAAATACAAAAGTAAAACTCTACAAAACAATAATACGCCCAGTCCTAACATATGGTTCAGAAACCTGGACTTTAACAAAAAGCAATGAAAACATGTTAGGATGTTTCGAAAGAAAAATACTAAGGGGCATCTATGGAGCGGTAAATGAAAATGGTGTCTGGAGAAGACGATACAACTTCGAACTCTATAGGATATACCAGGAACCAGATATCGTAAAACACATAAAGATGGGACGTCTGAGGTGGGTAGGCCATGTAATGCGGATGGAGCAAACCGACCCAGCTAGAAAAACGCTCCTTGATAGACCTATTGGTCAAAGAAGAAGAGGAAGACCCAGAACAAGATTCCTAGATAACATCGATGAAGACATGAGAAATATGGAAATACGTGCTTGGCGGAGGAAGGCGATAGATAGGGACGACTGGAGAAAAATTCTTGGGGAGGCTAGGACCCACACAGGATTGTAAAGCCAAAATGATGATATAAATAAAAATAAATCGCCAAAATTTTTGCACCGGCATCACTTTAGAACGACTGCACCAAATTAGATAATTGTTTTTCTGTTGATTGTTGTTATCAGGAGAAGGTTTGTGTAAAAGATGATTTTCAAAAAATTGTACGGAAAGACTTTACAAACAAAAACAGTTTTTCTGCAATTTCAAATCGCAATATAACTAATAGATGGCACCATACTATGACTAACAAAGGAAGCTACAGCTTTTAGGAGTAACAAAATAAATGTCAGTATTGATAGATTTAGCAACAGCCATACCACACTGAATATAACGGTTTTCGTTCGATCACCGAAGTCAAGCAGTGTCGAGTGCGGTTAAATTTTGATGGCTGACCGCTTGAGCTAGAATACCGTATGTTGTGTGGTGTGTGTGTGTGTGTGTGTTTGTGTGTGTGTGTAGAGAGAGAGAGAGAGAGAGAGAGAGAGAGAGAGAGAGAGAGAGAGAGAGAGAGAGAGGTGGCATTAGACAAAGAATCTTTTTGCAACAGAAAATTGTTATAAGGATGTTTAAATTTTTATCTTAGAATCGTTTATAAACTTGATTAGGATATTAAATATAGATTTGTCAAAATAAGATAACAGATTGCTGATGTTAACTGAAAGGCTAATATTGAGATCGAATAAACCTAAATATAGAACGTGGTTCTTGGGCTTCTACTAAAACTACTCGGTTTGGTAAAGACATTATGGCTCCTAGACAAATTTTTATTGATTTAAATTATATTCTGTCAAGAGTTAATAGATTTGTAAACAAAATGGATCGTATATAGGATCTGTAAAACAATAAAGAGATCTGCACCTTATTTTTTTTGCAAACGAAACGCAGAAGGTTAATTCCACGCTCGCCTTTTTGTTTTACATACTTTATATGGCTGGACCAAAAGAGTTTTTTTATCTAGGATCATGCCTAGATACTTATACTCTTCTGCTAAGGGAAAAAAATAATTACTTATCTGGCATTTGGCTGTGACTTTTTGTCTACGTCTAGTGAAACATACAATCGAATTCGCTAGACTAGCTTACTAAAATTTTAGATTCAACATACAGACTTCATAGGATTTATGGCTGGTATATAAACATATCTCGTCTGCATATTGAATTATTTCGCATTTGTCATCCATCAAGCCATGCAGATCTGCAGTATAAACATTAACCCTTAAGTTCCTGAATTTTAATTTGTTTAAAAAGTTTTATTTTTTTCATTTCGATGTATATGGAGAAGGTTTTAAAGCAAAATTCATACACTTTTTTTCTTAATTATATTTGATTTCTTAGAAGAAGCAAAAATATTTAAAATACTCAGTATTATAAATTTAAAAATAAGAAACAAATAATACAAAACTAGATGAAAAAACATAATCAAATTATTTTAGATGAAAGTCTATGTTGCACTCGATGCATAATCCCACATTGCACTTGCAACACATGGTA
This sequence comes from Diabrotica undecimpunctata, assembly GCF_040954645.1. Lineage (NCBI taxonomy): Eukaryota > Metazoa > Arthropoda > Insecta > Coleoptera > Chrysomelidae > Diabrotica > Diabrotica undecimpunctata. The sequence continues at coordinate 96,071,412 of NC_092811.1, forward strand.
CGTACATGCGAACTGCAGCCCTCCCGTCTCCTCTTGCACAACGTCTCTTTTTTTTATCTGGTATATAGGTCAGGAGATGATCAATCTTATCATGTCTTGGCTACTTTGGATAAAGATGGCCTGCCTGCACCTTTTGGTTCGGTACCATATTTCGTAAGATACGATGTTACTAGATACCTTCGAAATTCTAGTTGTGGAATAGGATCATGGGATCTGTTATAATAAAGGTACCAAGCATTTTGAATAGTTATGTCCAGCATCCATGTAAATAGACAGCACCACCACTTTTTACAGCGAATTCCTACTCGGTATCTAGCTACATTTTGGTCCATAAGGTCAGTTCCTCCTACTGACGAATTATATTCCTCAATGGATCCAATTAAATGTGCACGTGGCACGTGGACAATTTTTTGCTCAGCCTGAGAAAACCGTTTCACATTATTTATGGGAGCGACTCCATAGCAGGTTGAAGCAACTGTAACAATATTGTTGTCAAGCCAACGAACGAAAATGATTATATTTTGGCGATCTAATATAGAGAGAAACTCGCCTCTTGAATGTTTTTTCAATGCTTTTTTGTCTGGCAATGGTATATCTCGCGGCAAACGATTATTTCTGATAGTTCCAGTACACCACATACCTTGATCTCTCATATTGGAAAGTAACAATGGACTTGTAAATAAGTTGTCAATGTACAATTTATAGGAAAGATTTTTTTACCCTCGGGGAGCTTTCTCAACATTGACACGAACGAAGCAATCGCCTTTCCATACACCACTTCATCATTGACCGTACTATTGGAATGTTTGCCTTAATATAAATTAAAGTTTATGAGATATCCTGCCTTAGTGTTCAATGACCACATTTTATACCCAAAACGTATGGGTTTTCCTCTTATAACCTGTTTACAATGGTGTCTACCAAAGTATTTTACCATACTCTCATCATAATTGATTTCTGATTCGGGCACAAAATGTTGTAAAAATTTATTTTTTAGCATATTCATCAAAGGGCGGATTTTCCAGGCTTTGTGGTTTTCATCTGGTTTACTGTTGTCAGCAAAATGCAAAAACTGCATCACTTGTTCGAACCTATTTTTTCTCATTGAATTTTTCATGAAATCATTGCCCATGTCATGTTTTGAGTCCCAATAGTGCTTTCTAGCTGGCTTGTGGTTGTATTCACTTAAAATCAGAATAGCAAGAGCACACTTTACCTCTTCTCTAGTGATATTTGGATCTTGGGCGTTTTTAAAAAGAGCATACTTTCTAGTCTTATCTGTAATATGGGAAATTATATTTTCATCCCAGAAGTTTTCAAAAATTTCAACTGGGAAAAGGTTTAAGAAATATGGAAAATTAGCGGAAGGAAAAGTTGCATTTTGACTTATGAAATCACCATTGGTCCAGGAAAACTTCATCTTTTCTTTCACTTGTTTTTTAACTTTTGCCGATGATCTGGAAGGCCCAGCCTCGTCGATGTCATTATATATTTCGGAATCTCTTTCACTTTTTCGTAAAACAAGTTCAACAGGTGCCCTAAGAATTCTCCCAGACAACCTATTCAAATCATAATCTTCCTCATCACCAGACTCTTCGTCTGTAAGCACATTAAATTCTGGGGCTTAGTATATATAACATCAACACGAAAATAAAAAGCATAATTTACACAACCAGAAAAAAATTTCTAAAAATTTATATCAATAAAAAAAGACATTACTTTATGCTCAATTGAAAACACTTCAAACAAAATATAATAACAAAAAAATAGTAATAATATACTTACTCAAACTTGAGATCCATTTTTACCGAAAATAATAAACACCGTCGCACTAAACACTCAACTAAATAAACAGGTTAGATCAAATCCTTGAATCAAATGCTGAAAACTAATAAACAAGTGTTTCTTCAAAGTCATGCATCACCATCTAGTTAACATTAGAATCACTTTCCGAATTTCAGGATGATGATTTTAGCGGTTTCTGCGTTATATATATGTAACGCCAGGAGCTTAAGGGTTAAATAATAAACGACTCATACACCGCATGTTGTTGCCATATATGTTATTGATATATTGAAACAACGCGATAGCTGCATTTGGTATTGCGGCTCCAAATAATAATGAAAATATATGTTAATGAGGCGGTTTGGAAAATCTTTTCATTTTCCACACACAAACGGCATCCCATTGTAGTTTAGCTGTTCAGCTGGTGAATGGACAACGACTTTATTGTACGATAACATATAATATTGTTGAGTAGATTTTAAGTTCAGTGACAAGCCAGAAACTATTTATTAAAAAAGTATGCAAATTAATTGTTTTAAATAAATGTTCATTGGTCCACAAGACTTCAAAGACTTGACAGAACTTTAAAAAATATTCGTGACAATTAAAAACGTTTTTGGTGAAGCCATTATTGTATTGTCAGGCTGTTCTTTTTTGATAATTATTCCCAAATTAACTGCTGCAGATAAACTAAACGCATGATTAACATCACCCAATTTGTAGCGGAATGTAAAGACGCTCCAATTTACAAACAACATGTGTGTTTTTGCAATAAGATCAAAGTGCAATTGTCTTTTCGAAGCAGTTGTTATATATTAGAAATGGTAAAGTCGCTATTGACACCCTTACCAGATTCATTTCATTACCCAGAGAGTTTTGTGACATAACAGACTTGAAAGAGAAACTTATTGAACTTTGATACATTATTTAATTTTGAGCGGTACGAGTTACTGCTGGTCAGCTGGATTGTTATATTTCTTATGGTTTTTTACAACATCCTTCTCATCCATTTGGCCCTTAACGTGGGCCATTTTTGTATTACAAACTGATCTTTAATGCAACTCTTGTCGATGCTGCTTACAAGCATCGAAGATAATTTTTAAATGTACTTTCCTTAGTTTTCATAAAGCCTTACTTCTCTGAACGTGCCAGCATGCAGTCATAGATGATATAAACTTTTCCCACAAAACACGAAAATCCAACAAAAGGAAATGTGGAGTCACCTGCAAAGATACGAGTTAATAGTTTCAGATTTTTTAAGAAAAAATCGAGTCACAACGATCATTTATTAAAGTTGAAATAGGTCAGTTTAGTAGATCAGTAAGCGGGGTACTGGATCACTTTGGTAACCTGTCTATCAATATCTGTGATATTGATGGTCAACGGGGGGTACCACAGCCTAGTTTGACTTTGGGGGTGTACAAGAAGTACAAAAAGTGATCGACAATGACCAGAGGGTTGTAAAAAGTGGTCACTTATAGCTAGATCTCTTCTTTTCTGCCTAAAAATTGTCATTATACCTGCCTTACCTGTCTACTTTATCACCTTACCTGTTTCACCTGTGAATTACCTGCCCTGAAGTGATCTACCATAAACAAAAGGTAGCTGAAGAACTGCAAGAATTTATCGTCAATAACCAAAGAGTTGTAAAAACTAATCGCTTATCTCTAAATCTCTTCTTCTTTCCCTCTAATAGGTCGCCCTATATGTTGAGTGTAAAACTTATCGCTTATCTTTTAATCTTCTCTGTTTTTCATTAAATGTGTAAAGGGTGATCGAAATAAATTTTGTATTGACAGAAATTTTTTTAGGTGTTTGTGGGTAGATTAAAAAAATGGTTTGTGTACGGACTTACTTAGCCTTATACAATATATCTAGCCCAGCCTAGCCTAGCCAGATTAGTCTCATTTTTCAATCTTGAAAATTGTAGAAAAATAACTTTATTATTAAAATATATTATACGATTTAATTTTATGTATGTATACAGGGAAATTTTGTCAGGCCGGAATCAAAATGTGTCTTCAGGTGTACACGCTACAACCGGAAAATTTTTATTTAAGACTCGCAACTTTTGCGAATTGGAAGGGGAAGAAAACTGCAATTATTGAGTTGCTTATGGATTTTACTATCTTGAATTTGATTGTAGATGTTTCAAATGTGGTATAGAGATTTATAAATAGGAAACAAATGACAATGTAATTAAACAATACAGAAAATAATGTGTATAATATTTCCTTAATTAATAAAAAACTATTAGGGTTAATGAAAGATGAAAACAAAGGTCACATCATAATATATTTTATAGGTTTACCTTCAAAATGTACACTATAATAATATTAAAGCAGAATTAAGAAATTTTAAAAATGAAAGGAATTAAGAAATCAGCTTTACTATTTACTACTCCTCGTAAGTTAGAAATTAACTTATGAGGATTATTATCAAAGTTTATTCAAAAGAACCGCTGTAGAGGTTTCCCAATGTTCTATTATCTTCAAAAAACATAAAGTCTATAGAATAACTCAAAAAAAGTTGCACTTAGCCCATATGACGATAAAAGAATGGTTAGTTTTTTGAGCACTGACACTTTACCATGGGGTTTCAATGATAAATAATTGTTATTTTTTTTCGATTCATTACTTTGATAATAAAGTAAATTCCTTATTTTTTATTTATTATTTTGATACTAAATAAATTTTTCAAATTCTACTTACATTTTTTTAAATTGTTTTTATCTAATTAATCTACAAATTGAAATTAATACTGCATAGTGTAGTAATTTTCAAAAACAATGGGAAGAAGTTTTTACCAACCAACAAAGATTTGTAATTAAAATGTATTAAAAGAAAAGTAATAAGAATACACACACAAAAACAACATAATACTGCTGTCTCTAATAACAAGATATATGGAACATTATGGTGTTCAAAAAGCAAAAGATTTTTTTGGTTTGGTTAAATCATTTTTGGATGTGCATGCAGACATTTTACTTGACTTATATTGTCATGAAACGATACCTGACTCATAAGAGGCATACGCAAAGATATACTAATATTATAGATTAACATCAAGCATAATCATTCAAGCCATCCTGCAAGGAAAAATATTTGGAAAACGAGGTCCAGGAAGAAGAAGAACATCTTGGTTAAAGAACCTCAGAATCTGGTTCAGTACAACATCTGTGCAGTTTTTCCGCGCTGCTGCAGATAAGATAAAAATTGCATGATGATCGCCAACATTCGTAACGGATAGGCACATCAAGAAGAAGAAGATAGATAAACATTATTTCTTGATAATCATTTTCGTATTTTGATTTCAGCCTTTGGAAAGTCTTCACATTCCAGTGACTTGTGGGGAATTGAGAAAAATTAGAGATTCAATTGTAACGAATGCGGTTTTTCAATACCAGGACCAATATGGATCCCAAATATTGGACGACCATCCATTACACAAGGACAATTTGGTACAGGCAAAATACATGCATGAATTTTACAAATTTGTAAATTTATTTTATAAAAAAAATTATTAATATCTCTAGTATTGTTTTGTTATCTATCGTCACATATATTATTATATAAAGTCATTACACTAGTGTTATAATATATTGTGATCAAAAGTTTTTTTCTTTTTTAATTCCACACGGAAATAAATATTATCTATCATTCCTTGTTGTTTTTTCCTCTTCTGCTTAATACAAACTAGGCTAGACTAGGCTGGACTAGACAGATTGTATAAGGCTAAGCAACTTCGTACACGAAAAATTAATTTTTCTTTAACCCACTAACACGTACAAAAATTTTTTAAGTCACAATCAAAATTTATTTCGATCACGCTGTACAATTTAATGAAAAAAAGAGGAGATCAAAACATAAGCGATACATTTTACACTTGAAATACAGAGTGACCTATTAAAGGAAAAGAAAAAGAGATTTATAGATAAGCGATGAGTTCTTACAACCTTCTGGCCATTGACGATAACTTCTTGCACTTCTTTAACTATCCTCTGGTCATTGTCGATCTCTTATTCAGGACAGGTAATTACACACGTGAGGCAGGTAAGGTGACAATTATTAAGCAGAGAGGAAGAGATCTAGAGATAAGCGCCCAGTTCTTACGACACTCTGGTCACTGCTGGTAGCTTCTGCGAAAAAAAAGAAGAGATCTAGCGATAAGCGACCACTTCTTACAACCCTCTGGTCATTGTCGATCACTGCTTGTACTTCTTGTACACCCCCAAGGTCAAACTAGGCTGTGATACCCCCCGTTGATCATCAACATTACAGACCCTGATGAACAGGTTACCAAAGTGATCCAGTACCCCGTTTACTCATCTACTCAGTTTGCATATGACAATAGTCCTTTTCAAGAATTGTATTATTTTTATATATTTCATTACAACAGTATAACCCTTACTACACTCCCGAAACATGTAAATTGACATATAAAGTTGTTCAGTCTATTTTTCAATTTATATAGGAACAAAGAGATATACTATTTTTTTTTCAGAATTTTGCTATGTCACTTTGACAGATTTTATTGATACTGACGATTGTATTTCCCAGGAGTATATGCATGATATGCACAATTGTGTGACTGACACATTTGTGAGTATTGGGAGTGTCGAAAACAAAAGAAATAAATTACATTTAACATTTTAACATTTTACAACCTTTATTAGTAATATTAAGTACACACATTGTCATTTATTACATTTATTTATCGTATGGCATACAATAAGAACACATATTTAAAAAGCATTATAAAACGTTACATGGAGTATTACAAACGAACATCTAATGCATTAATATAGTCTAAAACATTTTCGGTCGCATTCAGGAACTCGTCAAAAACTCCAGGGAACCGCCTTTGGGGGCATTCTTCAACAATGTGACGGACGGTCTGTCGTTGCGCACCACAGTCACACTCCGGAGTAAGGGCTTTTCCCCATTTATGTAAGCTGTCAGCACATCTACCGCTTCTTGTTCTTATTCTGTTTAGCGTTGTCCATGTACTCCGGGTCAGTTCAAAGCCTGGCGGTTTCTGTTCGATACAGGCCATTTGCTGTGCTTCCTGTGGTGAGTCGCGCTCCCATTGTCTTCTCCAAGCGTTGGTGAGGTCGAAATGTTCCTGATGTAAGGAGGTGGCCCTTAACATGACAGGATATCTGGAGCGCAGTCTGTTCATTTCGATATCACGCCTATCATGGTGGATGGGTAGTTGATGGTTAGACTGGATTTTTCGATATTTTCTGAGAAGGGAGTGACTTCTTTGTAGTTTCGGCGGTGGAATGTGACTCAGGATGGGAAGCCAATAGTTGGGTGTTGGTCTAATTGTACCTGAAATCATTCGCATTGTCTGGTTTAATTGGGTGTCAATAATCTTCGTGTGTTTGCTATTGAGCCATACTGGAGAAGCATATTCAGCTGTCGAGTATACAAGTCCGATAGCAGATGATCTGAGTACGGAGGCTGAGGACCCCCATGTGGTACCACATAGCTTTTGGATTATATTATTTCGCGTTTTCAGTTTTGCTGCCGTTCTTTGTAGGTGTTCTTTAAAACTTAAAGTTCTGTCAAGAGTCACTCCAAGATATTTTGGTGTTGAGTTATGAGTTAGTAGTCTGTCTTCAAAGTGAACGGACAGTTTTTTGTTGGCTTGGGCATTATTTAGATGGAAACAGCACACTTCGGTTTTCGTCGCATTAGGCCGTAGCCTCCATTTGCGCAAGTATTCTCCCATAATGGCAAGGTCATCCGTTAGTATTGTTTCTGTAACTGCCATGTTATTACGTCTTGCTGCAATGGCCCAGTCGTCAGCGTAGCCAAATTTCTGCGAATTTGTCCTAGGTAGGTCCACGATGTATAAATTAAACAGTAAGGGTGCCAAAACATTTAACATTTATTATAAATGTTAATAACTAGTATATTTTGAACACATTATTTGTTGTGAAAGTTAAAAAAACAATTTTGATTTTTGCTCATACAGAGATAAACCTTACATTTGCTGCATGAAACTCTTGACCTACTTTTACAGGATTCCAATCTGCAACATAAAGGATTTTTTAGATCTTCCAAGACAGGCCAGTGATTAAAACCATCATTTCTTTTGTCAGTGTAAGGTAAAGGTGACGGTATCATTTTCTTTGGACGAGGGTCTTCATGTTCATCTTCTGTAACCCCGTTTTCTGTATTTGGAATTTTCGTTCCACATAACAAATAATCTGCTAGTTCTAAGCGAAAGGATAATAAATCTTAAATATCTTTTGATTTGTATTTGTTACTTCGGCAGTCGCGACGGTATTCCATCCAACTGTTAACAATAGCTAAATCAAATAAATGTAGGATTACCTTCAATGTCCATTTGCGAGTTTTGAAGAAAGTTCTATAACACTCCATCATCTGATCGCAGATATCAACTCCACCCATCTTTTAGTTATAAATTTTAATTACGTTTGGACATGGAACCTCTACACGACCAGCACTAGCTTTATCCCATCTGTTGACTAATTGTGTGGGTTCTTGGCCAAAAGCTGTAGATACCATCAAAACGGATTTATTATCTTTCCATTTAGTGATACATATCTTCTGATCACTCCTAACAAACCATTCAGAATCGCCTCTTTTCATCTGATTATCTGTTTTAAATGTAATTCCTTTAAAACGATTGTTCATAATAGTTCCTGTGCCATATATTTGTAGCTCAGATAATTTGAGCAACAAAGGTATCGTCGAAAAATATCTGTCGAAGAATACAAAACTATTAACCGGTAACGTTTCCACTAGCCTAAGGATGACTGACGGTCTGAGTCCCAGTTCTTTATTTCTTCAATTGGTACTTGTTTCTTGATATATTTTAAAATCTAGCATAGTACCATCACTTTTTAATAAAACGAAATTTTTTAAACCCACAGGTCTTGGTTTATTTTTTACATATTGCCAAAAAGCACATCGACCAAGAAACGGAATCATCTGTTCGTCTATTGAGAATGCAGCTTCAGATTCTCTCTTTAGTTCCCGACATCGGCTTCTGACTAAATCGATCATTGGCTGTTACCGTGCATACATCCACAATATGAAGATTGACTCTCAAGAGGTACAACCTATCTCTTGGAATTGCATCCGCAATTACAGGAAGTTTAAAGCAACTGCTCCAATATAAATGAATTCGAGTGAATTTTAAACAACTCATCACTGCATGGATCCCAAAAAAATTTTTTTGTTTCTTTAGGAGTTACTTTGCGTTTAAGTTCCCGTTCTGCACACAGTTGAAAAAATTAGTTTTCTAAATACTTTTTAAAGTAACACCATGATGTTAAAACTTTAGTGGGATCTGGAAGTATTGTTTCGGGTATATTTTCATTTTTAAATGGATTAGTTCTACTCCAATTTAGCATTGATGATTTTTGGAGATTTTGTACAGTACTGGGAACTGCGGAATCATTTTCGTCTCCACTTTCATCAGATTTATCACTTTCTTCAATCTCATCATCTTGTACAGACAAATTCTTCTCTTCAGACGGTACCCAATCGTCATCATCATCTCCAAGTTCAATTTCCAAATCGAAATCAATTTCATACAGCAGTTCGTAGATTTCATCTGGATGAGCAGCCAGTCTCGCCATGTCAACTTTTCTTGTTGTTCCTGAAAAAGAAACCCTTGTTACCAGTTTTGTTCACTGAATCATTATTTTTTTTTGCATTGTTACACCATGTACTCCCGGCCCTCATAAACGTGAAACACTTCAAAACTTACATTGACACCGCTCACTCCTAGCTCTCACAAACGTGTTATTCTTCAAAACACGTTTGTGGATTTGTAACCTCAAATTAGTCTAAATAGGTAAATATACACAATTTTTGACGACTATCCACCAAAATAAATATTTTAAAATAAATAAAAATGTGTACTTACGTCTAGAAGCTATATTAACACACTTGACAAAAAGTCGTTACCATTCACTGAACAATATCATACGGATCTAAGCAAATTTTCGGTAATCTCCCTCGACAATATGATAGACACGTAAACCCACTATCGTGTTGTAGAGGACAGAGGAGCAACTGGTGCAAAATGATATTTTAAACCTAATGTCACTTATAAATAAGATGCTCACAATTGTGAGTGTATGGAGAGTTAGGGATAAAAAATCAAGGCACCATATTTTATAATCCCTATATATCAACTTGTTCTCTCAATCTCACATTAATAGATGTGGAGTAGATAACACACCGAGCAAATTTTCAGAGCGCGGGAAGGTAAATTTCACATAATATAACTGCTATATGTTCGTACAAGATTTTTTCAGTATTGATGTTTAAATAAATTATTTCTATAAACCTTAGAGCCTAGTTCGTTTCTGAACCAAAACCCTTCCGGCACGACCCTTTTTTGTCAGTCCCGAATCATTTCGGTGTATTATGACTTGCCATCATTTACACTTGATATTTTAGTATATTTATACCGAGACCTTCAGGCGTTTCCATATTGAAACAGGACACAAATTTTTCTTTTGTACACTGCATGTGACAACAATAAAAACGTTGAGACGTAGACCTTAGAGTAGAAAATTTCTAGCGTAGAAACGTTATTTGTCATTAATTGTTATAATATAATTATATATATATTTTATTATATTATTTATATAATTATATTATATTATAATAATTATTATATATTTCCTGTTTCGCAAAATACAAAATCGTATGGTTTACTAATTATCCGATATATTGGGTATGGTTCATATATGAATGGTTCAAATATATTTTTTATATTTGACACTAGTTGGTGTAAAAATAAGAAAGAAAGAATTAACTATTAGTTTAATTTCTGACCAAATAGTATTTTTGTAGTAATCTACCATATGGATATTAATATAAAAACATATATTTTTAAATTTTCTTTCATTAAATTTAGTTAATAGTAACGCCGCCTCATACACATATCGACCATATAATTTTCAGGTACCAAGTTTTTATTTATAATATATTGGGCCTTGATAATATTCCAATTTTCCTGGATTTATTAGATAGGTGTATTGATGTCTGACTTATTATTCAAAGAATTTTCCAGTCATTCCGTCTGTACCTTGTTCCACAATTTTTAACTGTATATTTTATAATATATTACACTTTAACCCTTTATTAAATTAACCCTTTCGCTCATGATTTTTTTTTAACCCGGCCTAAAAATTTGACATTTTGAATATTGGTTATTTGAATTTATTTAAGATTTATAGAGTTTGTTTCAAGTCAAAAGTTTTTCCATTTTTGAAAAATAGCATGTTCACACATGAGGACACTGTGAGATAACAGGGTAAAAATACTGTGGATTAGAGAAAAAATAAATACTGAGAACAATAATAATATTTATTCAATGCACATTATACATAATTTATATTCTGGTGGTACCCCATAAAACTATTGTTAATATTCTTCTTCTTCTTCCTATGCCGTCCCCATTAACGGAGGTTGGCGACCACATTTTTAAAAGCCTCTCTGTCTTTTGCAACGTGGAATAATTCGTCTACAGTCATGTTTGTCCAGTCTCGAATATTTCGCAGCCATGACTTCCACTTTCTACCAATTCCCTTTTTGCCATCGACTCTACCCTGCATGATGACCTGCAGAAGACTATAATTATTATTTCTTAGGATGTATCCAAGGTATGCAGTCTTGCGTACTTTTATCGTTCTCAACAATTTTTTGTCTCAGCACTTCCTCATTGGTGACCCTGGCAGTCCATGGGATTCTCAACATTCTCCGGTATATCCAAAGTTCAAAGGCTTCAATATTTTTAACTATTTGCGCTTTTAGTGTCCATGTTTCTATCCCGTACAATAGTTGCGACCCGACGTAACATTCAACAAACCTCAGTCTCAGCGCAGTATTCAGATTTTTGTCACAGAACAATTGTTTGAATTTTAAGAACGCTGCCCTTGCCATTTCTATTCGTACCCGGATCTCTTGGTCTGGATCTAATTCTGTGTTGATGTAAGCTCCCAGATATTTATATTTTGTCACTCTCTCTATTTGCTGTCCACGAAGAGTTAGTTGTTCATTATTTATTGGACTCCTTGATACTATCATAAATTTGGTCTTATCTGTGTTGATGTCAAGTCCCATTTGAATGCATTCACTATTTATTGCATCTAGTAAAGTTTGTAGTTCTTCTATACTCTCAGCCATAATTACCGTGTCATCTGCAAATCTCATGGTGTTTATGATTTCTCCACCAATTCTTATACCCTCTTTTCTTTCCCATAAGGCTTTTCTGAATATGACCTGTGAGTACACATTGAAAAGCGTCGGAGACAAGACGCATCCTTGCCTAACCCCTCTCGCAATCGGTATATTATTTGTTTCTATATCGTTCACCTTTACTACTGCTTTCTGGTTCCAGTATATAGCCTTAATAAACTCAATGTCTTTTTTGTCTAAATTGATGTTTTTTAATTCATCTATTGACTTCATATGCTGCACTCGGTCAAAGGCCTTCCTAAAGTCTATGAAGCACACATATGCACTCTTGTTATATTCCCGACATTTCTGCAATAGTACCGTCAACGCAAATAATGCCTCTCTTGTACCCATGCCTCCTCTGAAGCCAAACTGAGTTTCATCTATCTGCTCCTCACATTTCTTATAAATTCGGTTTTGAACAATTTTCAAGAGAATCTTTAAAGGGTGGCACATTAGGCTTATCAATCTATAGTCACTACATGATTTGGGATTGTTGTTTTTTGGTAGAGGTAAAAATATCGATTTAAGCCATTCTTCCGGGATGTTGCCCTCTACATATATGTGGTTGAGAATTCGGGTGAGTCTCTTTATATTACCGTCATCTAAAGCTTTTAACAGTTCAACTGGAATTTGATCAGGACCCGGTGCTTTTCCTTGTTTTGCATTCTGTAGGGCATTCTTTACTTCTGAGGGTAAAATTTGTAGGTATTGTTTTTCTTTACCTATATCTTGTTCATTTTCTCTCTCATGGAACAGATGGATTATATATTGTTCCCATACTTCCTTTATTTTGCTCTCTTCAGTAAGTATTTCTCCATTATTATCTCTTGTTATGAGTGTTCTTCTTTGTCTGGTGTTGCCTGTAAGTTCTTTAATTTTTTTATGTAAGTTTGAGGTGTCATGTTTGTTGCTGAGTTCTTCCAATTCCTGGCATTCTTTGTTCATCCATTCCTCCTTAGCCTTTCTGATTTCATATTTGATTTTATTCTTGATGGTTTTATATTTATTTTCATCTTTATTTTTGTATTTTCTTTTTTCAGTTATTAGCTCAACTATTTCCGGTGTCATCCAGTCTTTTTTAGTGGTTTTCTCTTCTTCGCCTAGGACCTCCTTTCCCGCTTTTAGTATGGCTTTTTTCATATCTGCCCATTCAACGCTTCCTTCAGTTAATTTATTTATCTCTGCGTTTAGTTGCTGTTGGCAGTTGTCGTCTTTTAGGTTTTTGATGTTAATTTTGGTGGTTTTAACTTTTTTCTCCGGTTTCCTGAGTTTAACCCTTAAATGCCCAATCGGGGTCACTATGGGACCCCAGACATACATTTTTGGCTATAATATCTTTATTTGAAACATTTGGCAACCGCGCAATCAGGTATTTGTGTGGACGTGTCTCCTACGTTTTCTGTTAGTATACCACGAACATTCGTGAGGTGCAGTGGTCTGTAAGAGAGATTTAGATAAGTGGGGTCTCGCTGTGACCCCGATTGGGCATTTAGAGGCACCAGAATATTTTTATTATTTTTAACATTTTTCGTCAGTTTACATTGAAAAATGGACCGTAAGAGAATGAAAATGATAATAAGCGACCAAGAACATGAAAAAATTATCCGAAATATAGAAGAAGGGATATCAGACTCCGATTTCGACTATGAGATTACCGACGAATCAGATAGCGAAGAGCAAGATGTTTTTGAGGAAAATGTTTCGGAAACTGAGGACAATTTAGAAGTCAACAGTGACGAGGAATCAGATGCAGAACCTACCGAAGTGGACGATAATATTAGTGAGGTTAGTGGTCCAACATATACATCCAAATCTGGAATGCAGTGGAATAGCCTACCTTTCGTGAGATCCAAGAGGCAACAAAAAAATATTATAAATGTACATCCAGGCTTAAAAAACTATAGTAAAAATTCCAACACGTTTTTAGACTATTTCAATTTATTTTTGACCGAAGAGATGAAGAATGTCATATGCCTTCATACTAATGAAGAAGCTGTTAGGCGTTATCAAGAGTGGAACGAAAAACATCCGAATAACAAAAAAGAGTGGACGGTACTTACCAACAATGAACTGGATAGCTTTTTAGGAGCACTTATCAAAGCTGGTGCTTTAAGGTGTGAGAAAGAATCGACACGAGAGATATGGTCTACAGACACCTCAATACGCCGGTCATTTTTTACAGCCGCATTCGCTAGGAACCGATTTGAAGAATTATCGAGTTTCTTGAGGTTTGAGGACAAAGTGACCAGGGTGGAGCGGAAGGAACAGGATAAGTTAGCGGCGATACGAGTAATTTGGGACATGTTCGTCTCTAACTGTGACAAAGCCTTTGAACCATACGAACATATAACCGTTGACGAACAGTTAGTGAGTTTTAGAGGAAAGTGTCCTTTTAGACAATATATAAAATCAAAACCTTGCCGCTATGGGATAAAAATTTGGGCTGCCGCGGATGTTAAAACATCTTATTTATCAAAACTTCAGGTGTACCTTGGAAAACTACCAGGTGGTAGAATAGAGAAAAATCAGGGATTTCGTGTTGTGAAAGATCTGGTGGAACCATATTATGGCAGTTGGAGAGGAATTACAACTGACAACTTTTTTACCAGTGTTCCTCTTGCTCAATATCTTTTATCTAAAAACCGTACTTTACTTGGGACCGTCCGCAAAAATAAACCTGATACACCACCACAACTAAGTTTGACAAAAAGACCTGCGGAGTCGTCAATATTTGCTTTTACTAAAGAATTAGCTATGGTTTCGTACATACCTAAAATACACAGGATGGTACATCTTCTTTCAAGTCAACACGATAGTGATATAATTTGTCAAGACTCTCAAAACAAACCCTTGATGATTTTAGACTATAATAATACCAAGGGTGGTGTTGATAATGCCGACAAACTGATTAGGGAATATTCCTGTAAAAGAAGAACTGCTCGTTGGCCATTCAGGCTCTTTATGAATATTATAGACATATGTGCACTAAATGCCTATATTTTATACATTGAAAAAAATCCTGATTGGAAGAAAAATAATTTTTCACGAAGACGTATTTTCCTGTTACAATTAGGGGCTGAGCTTGCTCGAAACAACATGGAAAAAAGAGCGAAATATATAAAACATAAAGCCTATGTAAAATCTGCTCTAAAAGATTGTGGCATACCAATGGTAAACCCAACTACCGAAGTTGCAACTCAATCCGTCCATTCAGCTAAGAAACGTGCTCGTTGTTACCAGTGTCCGCGAAACTGTGACAGAAAAGTGAATACCGTTTGCTCTTTTTGCAAAAAATTTATATGCCAGGTGCACAGAAAAGAAGAAAAAACTATTGTATGTAAAAATTGCAACTAAAAGTTATATGCTTATATTATTATTTAATTTTAATTTTGTTCGAATTGAAAATAATTTGTTTCTAGAAAAGCCGTTAATTTTGTATGAAAAATAAATAAAAATTATTCAAATATGCTTAAAATTATTTTTAACCGTGTTTTCCTTTTAGTCAGTGCTAAATGACGTTACTAAATTGAAAATTTTAGTGGGGTCCCTAGTAGACCCCACATGGGATTTATGGTTATTTTCATATCACGGGCATTTAAGGGTTAATGTTGACGTTTGCTAGTAATAGATTATGATCCGTATCTGCATCTGCGCTTGGATAGGTTTTTGCACTTTGTACTCCATTACGAAACCTTTTGTTAATCATTATAAAATCTATTTGGTTTCTGATTATATTGTTGGTGTTATCTTTTGGAGAAGTCCACGTGTATAATCTTCGTAAGGGTAGGTCGTAGTATGTATTTGTTATGACTAATTCTTTCTCCTGGCAGTACTGGACTAGTCTGTCTCCTCTTTCGTTTCTTTTACCTAACCCAAAATTTCCTACTATATTTCCAGTTTTTCCTCGACCGACTTTAGCATTAAAGTCGCCCATAATTATTTTTACCTCCTGCTTCTTTATGTTTTTTGTTAACAGTTCTAAGTCCGCGTAGAATTTATTGTTAATATTGGTCAAACATAAATGAAATTTGCATTTGGGGCAAGATATACAAGTTTTTCCCTTGCATCCAGGTTTCTTGCAATGCGAAGCATTTTTTGATTTATCAACAGTAGCTATCAACATTGTCCAATCTTACTTCCTTAGCTGGTCCTATTTCAATGTTATTTCTTTTAGGTGTTTTCTGCGCGAAAGGACACCAAATCTAAGATTCTTTGCTTTGGTATTTGCAAATTTGTTGCTTGCCTGCTATATTCTAACCAGGCATTCATACAGGCTAAATCTATACCATGTATGACCATTCGCAACGTCCATTTGCGTGACCTACTAAAGGTCCTGTACAATGTTAGTAAGAAATCGAATTTGTCAACACCTTCCATTGACAAATTGTAATCCTTTATTACCTGTGGCCTATTTATTTCTATATAGGTCTTGTTTGTTATGTTCCATCGTTTACACTTGTCGATCGTCCCAGTTTCTATATAATTTGATGCCATTATTACAGGTTTGTTATCAAACCACTTTGTCATAATTACCTCCCCATCATTGCTGATTATTTCTTGTACCATGTGTATGCTTTTTCATTATTTGCGTATAAACAATATGCGCATCTAAAACTCAGATGCGCATATTGTTTTGTATGAGCGGCCAGGTAGCTTTTGAATTCTCATCACGCCATTCAGTCTTGAAAAATCTGTGGCCGAGTGTGGATAGTTCATATGTTATTCGACCTGTCGATGTGAGCGACCGAGGTTACCATTTGTGTTATACTCAACGGTAAGTTTTTGTCGTTTTTGGTCCATATTCAGTTTAAATAATAGATATTTATTTTAGAAGTTGTATGTGAATATGGCTTAAGAAAGAGAACAAATCAGGTTGCAACAACTTTTTGACGAAATTGTTGCTAATTCCAAATCGGAACCAGGATGACGACGCAAGTTTGGAAGATGATTGTTTAGCAGTTCTAGAATATGATACCAATTTAGAAGAGGATTTCTATGATGAAGAATATGTCGAAAATCATGTACCAGTAGAAGTAATACCGCGCATACCACGTTTGTTTTGGAAAGATGGAACAAAGTGGAGGAAACATCATGAATTTAATCGTAATGTTCGAACTCGTACTGAAAATCTTCTACCCAATCTAGCAGGACTAAAAGGTTATATTAGGCGAAAACTGGTGATAAAAGAGATTTGGAAATGTTTTTTCACTACAGATATCCTAGAAAAATAGTAGAATGCACCAATAAGTTCACAGCATTAAAACACTATGACACAGTCAATAACAGAACGGCTAGGCCAACTGATCTTATAGAATTAATAGCTCTGTTTGGGCTGTTGTACATATCTATCGCTAACAAAAGCAATCATCAGAATGCTAATGATTTATTTAGAACAGATGGAAGGTCAATGGAGATTGTCTCTAAAGAGGTTCTAGTTTATTTTAAGACACTTTCGGTTCGATGACAAAAGTACTAGAATACAAAGGCAAGAATTCGACAAGTTAACCACGATACGTGGGATTTTTGAAGCTTCTAATTTACCGATGCATTACAATCTTTCAGCATATACTACGATAGATGAAAAGTTAGAAGACTTTCGCGGCAAATGTTCATTCAGGGTTTACATACCGAAAAAACCAAATCGTTACGGTATAAAAATATATGCTTTAGCAGAAGCTGAGATGTATTATACGTCCAAAATGGAAGTATATGTTGGTAGACAGCCAGCAGGAAAATATTTTGTTGATACGTCAAATATGTCACTTGTACCTCGTCTGTGTGAACCGATTTGGAGAACGGGATAATGGATACGTTACCATGGATAATTTTTTCACAAGCGTTCAGCTCGCGCGATTACTTCAACGTGAACATCGTCTAACTGTTATGAACGTTACGAAAGAATAAACCTCAAATTCCTCTAGTACTAACACAACAAAGGCCAGAAAAAAACCAGTATGTTCGCATTTCAAGAGAAGTGTACCCTTGTATCGTATATACCCCGAAAAGGTAAAAATGTTTTAGTGTTATCTACTACGCATTACGACGACAACATTGATAATGCAACAGGTAAATCAGAAATAATCATAGATTATAATAGGACTAAAAAGGCGTTGATGTCGTAGACAAACCCTGCGCGGCATACAATTGCGCTAGAGCAACCCGTCGCTGGCCAATGGTCATTTTTTACAGTTGTTTGAATGTCGCTGGGATAAATTCCTACATTATATACAAATCAAATACAGACACACGCATTCCTAGACGAAAGTTTTTGGAAGACTTAGGTTTTCAACTTATTGACGAACATATTCGCAGACGAGCCCTAGAACAAAATATTCCAAGGACAATTCGTATGAAGTTTAGTGTAGAAAACAAAAAGAGGAAACAAACGGACAATAGTTTCAGTTTATGTTGGATATCGGTTGAATAATTTTATTTTTTTGTGACATTTCAACCCTTATCTTTATGTTTGTTTATATTTTGTATTCAAAAACTTGACATGTTGTTGTATATCGTTTGTCACTTATGTTAGTACCTAAAAAAAGCCAATTTTTTTTAATGTGCATTTTTTTTCTCGAAAATAAATAAATATTAATCATTTCTTACCATATTGTTATTTCAATATAGTTATATTAAATATTTAGTCACATCAAAATAATATTGACAGAAAATCACAACCTAAGAGATTCATTATTAAAAAAGTCGGTGTCGTAGACTAAGACCTATTTTAAATTTGTGTTCTGGAACTAGGCAGTGTCCAAATCTAAGTCTGCATATGTATGAAACAATGATTTTTTCGCCATAGTAATGATTAAACCATGATTTAGATGGAATATTTAATTGTATGTTCTTGTAGAATAGCCCTTTAGTTGAGTTGTTATACCATTGTTGCCAGGTTTTGATTTTATTGCTGGTAATATTAGCGTAAACATCATTTAATGTTAATTAATATTCACTTTCATTTTCTTGTTCGGTGGCCTTCTTAGCTAAAGTATCTACTATTTCATTGTGTTTAAGATTAGAGTGAGCTTTTACCCAACAAAATGATATTTGTTTGCCCTTAGCCCTAAGTGCGAAATATGCTTTAATAATGTCAATATATATGTAGTTTGATATGTCCTTCAAACTTTCCAGTTTAAGTAAAGCACTTTTGATGTCTGTAAGGATTAGAAATTTCTTTTCGTTATTGTTTATACTGCTTATATACTGCATTGCTCTCAGTATTGCAATAAGTTCTGCTGAAAATGTAAAATTTTCATTAAGTCGTGCCCTCTTTATACCTTATCCTAGGGTCCCACACGGCAGCGGCCAATCTCGAATTCATATTATATTCAATTCAGCTTAATCATAATATAAGCAAGAAAAGCAGATCATAATAATATATATTATCATTTATAAATTATTTTTTTAAATATTTTTTTTTTGTTAAAAATAACTTGCTTACTTTCAGTATAAACTTCTCATTACATTCATTGTAAAAAATATTCTAATACTAGAAAATAAAAGTTATTTAAATGCCTGATTTCGCCAAGTTAAAAAAAGAAACAGAAGTATTAACGTTGATCTATTATTGCAGCTTTAAATAGCCTCCAACATTGTCCTCTTTCAGTCAATTCTCTCTAAAAACTAATTATTGATTCGTTTTGCAAACATCAATTTATCATTTCGGCTGAAGTGCAAACGAGAAAAATACTGCACTCACCGTTTTTCTATTATCGGTCCTCTCGTATATGAAAGTTTGATAGCCATCTCTAATTTAGTGTTTGCACATTCGCCAATTCAAAAGCCGAGGGGCTGCAAACGCAGCTTCAACGACGAGGTTCCAATCAAACCAATTTCTATTTTTAATCAGACCAGTTCGATATCCTGCTGTTTTTAAATCATATCATTACCGTGAAATTCGCGAAGAGGATGAAAACTATCTCAGGAAGATGATTTATTAAAAAATGTTGAATTATACTTTAATATAGAAACGGAAATTATTATTAAAAACTTGTTAAAATGTTAATTCTTATTTAAAATAGATTTCAAGTTAGGCTACAAAATATAAGAGTAGTATTTATATATTTTTCTATATTTCTAATTTACTTGTCATAAAATAATTCTACATTTCCTAAGGTTCTCCAAATTCTTTGCTTTTCGAATAATATTAGAAGGTTATTTGTAGTATTTATATTGAGTGACGTCTCTTATTATGTGTCCGAGACATTCTAATTTTCGCTTTCTAATCGTATACATCACTTTTCTTTCTGTCCTTGTTCTTCTTCGTACGTTCTCATTTGTTAACTACTCCGTCCATGATATCCTATTTTAATGAGGATTCTCTTGTATAGCTACATAGCTACAGACAATCGTTCCAGCCAGTAGGTGTGGAGGCTGCTCAGTGAGTAACAGACAGTCGTTTCATCCAGCAGTTTGTTCCTGACCTGACAAGAAAGTAATGCTACCTTTACTCTACGTGGTAAAGTACATATTCTATTATACATTGTTTGCTGTTCTATAATAAGTACGGGTGTACTTGCATAATTGCTAGTTATAGGGTAAGCGATATAGTTATTGGCCTCTTAAGCCATTCTTTCTCTTAAAGAAGCAATAAAAAGTATAATATTATTGTTTAGCAACAAAAATATTAGATCAAACTCTAGACATGTTTATAAAGTTTCTACATCGCTTATTTTTGATTTTCATTTATAAAATAGAAAAAAACATCTTTTATAAAGTAATGCATGTTTGACAGCTATTGGCCCCATGAATATAGATATTGGCCACCAAATATTATAGTTATTGGCCCGATCGATATAATTGTTAAGTTGAAGAAAATACAAACAAAATGTCTAATTATTGAAGTTTTATTTATAATATTATCGATACTAAAGCTAAACAGAACAAATGAAACTCTTAAAAAATTTTACACACCTAACTAAAATGAACCAAACCTTAACTTTCTTTTTTTTTAACCCTAGTTTTTTAAATCGAAGATGAAGTAGGTACCTACCTATCTACGTGCAGTTAGCTTAAAGTTTCAGTTTATCCTTTTAATGATTTAAATTAAAAAGGTAAATTTTTTATATATTTAGCATTATTTAAACAAGTTTTGCATGTAAAAATTTTACCGTTTGATTTGTGCAACGCATGTTTCTCGATACATTTAAGGTGATAAGACCTAGTACAAGAATTACATTTGATACCAAGTAATGTCAAATTTATATTAAGTACACATGAAAAACACAAACCAATATTTAAAGGCTCGTTGTCAAAAGACTGATAAGATAATGCATTTACATTTGGAGTCGCAATTTTGGATATGCTAGATTCCATAGAATCAAAAAACAAGTTTCTTTTTACTTTTTCAATTTTACTTAGTTCAGAGCACAGATCTTTGTTAATTTTAATATCTTGTAGCATGATTAAATAAAACGAGCGGTTCGAATTTATATACATATATTTATTTATAACTTTACAGTTCGGTAGTATCTTAACAACTAAACTCTACTTCTAACATTGTTACCTATATATACTACAGTTACTATGTTCGAGAATATTCTGGCGTTGTCCCACCTCTGATTCGCCTACGTGACCGGTTATTCTCTCTCGCACTCGATACGCCGCGAAATTTCGAGAGTATTAGAGATGCAATGCAACCGTTACCTGGGCCATGCCAAAAGTATGTTCGTAACACTGCTCCCCTCTTAAATCTGATCGTCCCGATCAGCAACTCTATAGGTAGGCACAGCATGGCGGAATCTACAGGACTCTCCAGCTCTGCATGAACCCTTTAGAAAGAAATAACAGTCTACTGACTTTGAAGGATACGATCTCATCGGGTTAATGCAACACACAGTAATTCGTACGCCGGTGTCTCGGAAGATCACTTCAAGCATGCTTCTGACAATCTTCCAGTCCAGATTATCTAGTGCATGGCCTATCTTGGGTAAGGCCAAATTCTTGATGTCGTAATTGCACACAATTTTCTTCAAATTAGTTAGAGCACGCCATACATCCTCGTAGCTTGCCCTGTCTGTATACGACTTCCTGGTCACCATATACAGTAAAGATCGAGAACCATCTTTTAATCTCAGTACTCTTCCAACTTTAGGCTGCTGGTTTTTTAACTCGTCCAAACGACCGAATTTCTTATAAAATACGGATGAGATTCCTTTAGTCATCTCAAGATCTTGGGCAACACAGTGAGCTAGAGAGACGTTATGCGGAACACTAAAAAGATCCTGCTGAACTTCTGTGGTCACGCCGAATCTAGCACTCTTTCTCCCTGCGTAATTTGACATAAATTCATTAAAGCTTGGTCGCCGGTCATCTTTGATCTCATGTTGAAGGGTTCGTGCTTCCTCTGTTTCATTTGAGCCAGCATATGGTGCAAGACGATTTATGTGAACTACTTTTGGTTTACCTTTCGGCAACTTCTTAATTCGGTATACTACGTCATTTATTTTCTTTTTAATTTCATATGGACCTTCCCATTGTCTTTGCAGTTTGGGAGACAAGCCTCGACGACGTTGTGGATTATAAAGCCAAACAAGATCACCTGCTTCGTAGCTTTCACTCTTGCATCGAAAATCATATTGATCTTTCATTCTGTCACTGGCTATCTGGATGTGTTGTCGGGCAAGTTCATGAATGTTGTTCATTCTTAACTTCAGGCGGTCGACATAATCTTCGCTTGCAACATGTTCTTCGGAAGGTCTGCAGCCAAACTCTAGGTCGCAGGGTAAACGAACTTCACGACCTAACATCAGGCAGGTTGGAGTCTGGCCTGTAGTTTCATTCACGGCCGAGCGGTAGGCCATTAGAAATAAATGAATATGCTGGTCCCAATCTCTTTGATGTTCTGATACAACCTTGGACAGGTGTTTACCCATTGTTCGGTTCATTCTCTCGACCATTCCATCCGATTGAGGATGCAGGGGTGTCGTTCTGGTCTTATTGACACCAATCAATTTACAAACGTTTGTGAAAAGGGTTGACTCGAAGTTTCGCCCTTGGTCGGAGTGGATCTCCAAGGGAACACCAAATCGGCTAAAGAATTATTTAACAAGTACCTCTGCAACGGTAGCAGCTTCTTGATTTGGTATCGCATAAGCCTCAGTCCATTTCGTAAAATAATCCATGGCTACCAGGATATATTTATTTCCATCATTTGTCTCTGGAAGTGGACCTGCAATGTCGATTGCTACTCTTTCCATAGGACTACCAACATTGTACTGTCTCATGGGTGCCCTCTTTTTACCAGCTGGACCATTACTGGTTGCACACAGTTCACATTTCCGGCACCATCTTCTTACATCATCTTTACAGTTCACCCAATAGAACCGTTCTCGAACCTTTTGCAGAGTCTTCGTGATACCAAAATGTCCACCTGATGCACCGTCATGCAACTGACGCAATACTTCTGACACTTTACTTTTAGGTACAATTAACTGAAACTTAGTTTCTGTACCATCATCGTTCTCAAAGGTTCTATACAGAAGATCATCTTTCAGCACTAGGCAATTCCATTGGCTCCAGTAACACTTGACCTCTGGACTACATGCACTAATGTCTTGCCAAGAAGGTCTTTCACTTCTACGCATCCAATCCAATACTCTTTTTATACATGGATCATCTGCTTGAGCGTCTTGTAGCTGTTGAGGCTGCCATTGCTCATTAATGACTGTGGTTCGTCTCACGGGGCAAAGTCGTTCTTCTAATTTAAGACAGTGATTACAATTTGCACTGCACGGCCGTCTCGAAAGGGCATCAGCATTTGAATGAACTCTTCCAGCCCTGTGTTCGATCTCGTAATCATATTCTTGTAATCGTTCTAACCATCTTGCCATCTGGCCCTCTGGATTACGAAATTGTAGGAGCCATTTTAGAGCAGCGTGATCCGTGCGAAGAAGAAACTTTCTGCCATACAAGTATTTATGGAAATGCTCACAAGCCTTCACTACGCCAAGCAATTCTCTCCTGGTAACGCAATAGTTTCTTTCTGGTTTTGACAAGACTTTGCTAAAGTAAGCGATGAGTTTCTCCTGCCCATCTTGGATTTGGGAAAGAACAGCTCCTATTGCACTGTTGCTTGCATCGGTGTCCAACACAAATTTTCCTGTCTGTCTAGGGTAGCTTAAAATCGGTGCGCTAATCAGAGCCATTTGTAAGTGTTCGAAAGCTCTTTGACACTCTTCGCTCCATGTATATTCTTTGCCTTCTTCTGTCAACTTTGTTAATGGCTTGGAGATGTTGGCAAATCCTTTGACAAAACGTCGGTAATACGTACATAGGCCAAGAAAACTTCTAATTTCGTGTTTATCTCTTGGTACTGGCCACTCCTTAATTGCTGCAAGTTTTTCAGGATCAGCTGTTACACCATTACTTGCTACAATATGTCCCAAGTACTTCACTTTTCGTCGAAACAAGTGACATTTCTTTGGACTTAACTTTAAATTCGCTGCCCGCAATCGTTGAAAGACTTCTGTCAGATTATTGGCATGTTCATCGAAGGATCTTCCAACTACAATTACATCATCCAAATAAACCAGGCATGTTTTCCATGTTAGACCTCTTAAAACTGCCTCCATTAATCTTTCAAATGTGGCCGGGGCATTACATAAACCAAAGGGCATAACTGTGAACTGCCAGAGCCCTGATCCTATCGAGAATGCGGTTTTTTCACGATCAGCTGGCTCCATGTCTACTTGCCAATATCCACTTTTCAGGTCGAGTGTGGAGAACCAACGAGAACCAGAAAGTGTATCCAAAGTATCGTCTATTCTGGGCAAAGGATAACTATCTTTTTTAGTTACTGCATTGAGCTGTCGGTAGTCAATACAAAAACGTGTTGAACCATCTTTCTTCTTTACTAGCACTACAGGTGATGTCCATGGACTGTTTGATGGTTCAATTACCCCTTGTTTGTTCATATCTTTGATGATGTCTTCGGCTTCATCTCTTTTCGAAAATGGAAGTCGTCTAGGTTGTTGTCTGATTGGCTGAGCGTCTCCGGTATTTATTTTATGCTTTACTATGCTTGTTTTGCCATTATCCTTCTTATCCATGGCAAAAACATCTTGAAATTCTATCAGCATAGACTTCACTTTTTTAGTTCGTTCATCATCAAGATCTTGGCACGTTTTAATCATCGTCTCAACAAGCTCCTTTGGATACTTAGATTTCGACGGTTTCTCATTAGTATTCATGGAACAAATCGAAGCCACGGGAACACACTGTCCGATCAAAGTTCTTTTACTTAACTTAATAGCAGTTCCCTTTAAATTCATAACTCTTACAGGAACGACATCTCGAATTCTCACCAAAGCTTTTGCCGTTAGGAACTCGGCATTATTCACATCTTCGACCATCCTTAAACTTCCCTCTCGGCAGTAACCATCAGGTCTGGTCATCCAAATTTTCTCACTATTACCGGGTATTGTTACGTCACAAGTAGTTATTAAGCTGATAACATCTTCTTTGTCTTCATGAAACGGCAACTCTTCACCACTGATCTCGAGAACTCCATCTTTGACATTCAATACAGCCCCAACTTTCCTTAGTAAATCCATTCCCAATATGAACTCATCGGAGATCTCTGCAATTAATACTGTATGTTTCACTGTGGTCTGGCCAATGGATACTGACATATTAGCCTCGCCATATGTATTAATTATCTCACCAGTTGCTGTTCTAAGCTTTACTGTTGCAGGCGATAATTTAAGATGGCCTCGTACTACTTCTGGCCGTGCAATAGTTCTCGTTGCACCTGTATCTACCAAAAACGATCTACATTTATTATTGATACGACCCTCTATGTACAAGCTATGAATTCCACCTGAGGACGTAATGTTCACAGTTACTGTGGGGGCTGTGTTTCTCGAGGTCAGCAGTTGCCCCTTGTTGTCGACCCGTTCTAGTTTTCCGACTGTTGTATCATTTTCTTGCAATTACGGCGAATATGACCTACGTCACCGCAATTCCAACATCTGGGCTCGCGTCTCTTCGGCATCGTGTTACGAACTACTTTTCGTACCATTTCTTCCAGACGTTCATCGTTTGGTTCGTCGCCTTCTTCAATGGTTCTTACCCGATGACTCCGTGAAGTTTGACTAGCTGTTTCATGTTCCAAGGCAATAGCGAGCGCTTCATCTAGAACTTTCGGTCTTGCTAGTCGTAAAGCTTTCTGTAATTCACTTTCTCTTAACCCATTGACGAAGGTATCTACAGCAATTTCTTCCAAAATGTTGTCTGGTACCTCCGGATAAGCCAACCGCACTATACGAGCAACATCTGCTTCAAACTCTTGCAAATTTTCACTTGCTCGTTGAATTCTACTTCTTAGTTGCGCCTTGTAGACTTGTTGTAGATGGGTATCTCCGTAACGTTTGTCTAGTCGAGTGAACAAGGTCTGGTAACATTTTTCTTGACCCTTAGGAATCGATCTTAGGATATCTGCAGCATCACCTCGTAAAGCAGCAGTCAAGGAAACAGCTTTTTCTTGTTCTGTCCAATGATTGGCTGTCGAAATAGCTTCAAATTGTCTACGGTATATGGACCAAGAAGACTTTCCATCAAATGGTGGCAATTTGAATCTCATATTATGTATCGTTTCGTCTCTAGGTGATTCTTCTTTCACTACCTGATCTAAGGCTATTGTATTAACTGGTGGTAGTACTTTTGTATTAGTTATCATGGTCTCTAATTGTTTGATCTTCTCTTCTACGTCTTCTATCTTGTCGTTTACATTTTTCTGTATCTTATCGAATGTTCTTGAGACTTCTTCAAATTTCTCATTGTTTTGATTACATACTTCTTTAATTATTTGAGAAGTCTCATCGAATCTTCTAGACACATTTTCAAATTTCTCGTCATTTTGTCTAGCTATTTCTTTAATAATTTGAGACGTTTCGTTGAATCTTTCATCATTCTTTCGAGAAGATTCTTCTATCATTTGAGACGTTTCATCGAATCTTTTGGAAACAGTCTCGAATTTTCCATCAATTATTTTAGTTAAAACGGCTTCGTCTGCTGACTGGAACTGGAATGTCTCTGGGTCTTCTCCATTCTTGTTGAGAACAGTCTTCAGTCGTTCTTGGAGTATCTTCTTGGACCCACTGCAGTCTTCATCGCGTTCTTCTAGCTGCTCACGCAACTGTTTTACTGAAAGTTCTACTAGCAGCATCTTTGGTCAGGCACACACGTACTTTTTAAATGTTCTTTTATATAAAGATCACTACGCGGATGTTCCCGACGAATAATACTTTTCAAAAGTTCAAAAGTCTTTTTCAAAAGTCACTGCTGAATTTATCTGTTTTTACTCACACCGTAACACCAACTGTAGCGTGATTAAATAAAACGAGCGGTTCGAATTTATATACATATATTTATTTATAACTTTACAGTTCGGTAGTATCTTAACAACTAAACTCTACTTCTAACATTGTTACCTATATATACTACAGTTACTATGTTCGAGAATATTCTGGCGTTGTCCCACCTCTGATTCGCCTACGTGACCGGTTATTCTCTCTCGCACTCGATACGCCGCGAAATTTCGAGAGTATTAGAGATGCAATGCAACCGTTACCTGGGCCATGCCAAAAGTATGTTCGTAACAATCTGATAAAATGTGATCCTTACTGCTTTCATTTAAATCATTTTTCATCTTTCTTTTATTTTTTTGTATTGTGTTTTGTTTCTGTTTTTTAAACTTTTGATTTTCTTTATCAAGTTTTTCAGCTTCTCTCTTTTTTTTCTTATTTTCTCTTTCTCGGCTTTTGTTGTCTTGTTTTTCGGCTTCTCTCTTCTGTTTATTATTTTCTCTTTCTCGTCTTTTGTTTTTTTGTTCCTCGATTTTTCTTTGTTTTTCTTTTTCTTTGTTGTCCTGGGTTTCTCTCCACATTGTTGAAGAAAGTATAAAAGATGATCTATCGGTCGGTTTCACACCTTTTCTTTCTGGTGTATTAAAATATTGTAAATAATCAGCAATTGTACCATCCGGTTCAGGTACTGTATTAAAGGTTTCTAGTTCATCAGTATTAAATATAATAGGAATATTTAATATGTCTATGATGATATCGTCTTGTGGAATTTGTTGTTGCTCTATCACTTCTATTAATATTTTGTCGGAATTTGGCATAAGTTGACTGTTGTTATTAGCAATCACAGCATTATCCCGTATACTCCACATCTCATCATATAAAACATAGTCATTGTTTTCAGGAGGATGTGTCCGAGAAACTTCTAAATTAAATTGCTTCCACAGTTTGTAAATAATAAAACGATCACTATCCGGATCCAAAATAGGTCCCAATTTAAATGAATCTATTATTTGTTTGCACACTATTTCTTCAAACTTCTTCCTGTCAAAAGTTCCTATACTGTTTATTTCATCAGTTTTACTGTTGATATTTTCCTCACCCTTATTTTTTCCTAAACACTTTGAAAAGTCAATTAAATTAGGATCCCAGGGGTAAAGTCCACAAGCTCTGAAACCATTAACAATTATCTCAGGCTTTATTGTTTTACCCAGAACACAGTTGAGCAAAGGCGCAAATTCCTTTTTGGTTAGGTCTGCGTCGGGATGAGTTCTACGCCATGCTATGACTCCTTTTCTCCAACCATCTTTTAGGGGCTTAAATGTTGACACATCAGCTGGTTGAAGAACACGAGTAGTATTTGGATAAAGTGCAATTAGAATTATTTTAAGTTTTGCACAAAGATCGCTTAATTTTTTGTCCAAATGGGTTTTATGTCCATCAACGTATAAAATAATTAGAAATTTTATATTTTGTTTCTTGACAAAAGGGTCGAAATAATTAGCTATGTATCCAAAAAAGATTTCAGTCTTCATCCAGCCTGAATCACTGCAGGTAATAGTAAATCCTTCTGGAATAGAGTCTTCTATTTCACTTGGGAGTCGCTTGTACGGATATACGACTAGCGGTGGAGTAGTTAATCCAGAATTATTAAATGTAAATAGAACCGTAAGGTTAGTTTTAGATTTTCCACAGTCTACCTCGTACACGTTTTTGGCACCCCTGGGTGCCAATACCTTTTTTTTTGGGGGCAAAGTTGAAAATTAGTCTCGTCGCCATTAAATATTCTTTGCGGATCATTTAAAATGTCTGTGTACATCTTTTCTTGTAAGTATGAATAAATGTGTTTAGACCAGTTCCTAATATCAGCTTCGCTGACTTTAGACGATGCATTTATTACGGCTTCTGATTTTTTTAGAGATATTTCAGGATGTCGTCGCATAATGCTTTATACCAACCAGTTCCAGGGTAGTTTTCTACAAAAAGATTTTCACGAGATGATTCATCTAGGAACTGTTTTACTGATACTTGGATATCTTCGGATCTTCTTGGAAATCCTTTGCGGTGGCAATCGAGTATCCACTCCACCAATCGTTTTTCTTCTTCAAACAATAAGACAGGAAGAGGACCGTGTGATTTTTTTTACAAATTTTTCACTTAGTCGAAACTAAAAAGTGGCTCTTGGTACTTTATATCGTCCGCACGCCTCTCTTTTTGGCAATCCTTTTCTTACAGCTTCGATCGCTTTTTGTAAACTTTGTTCTGTATATTTTTTAACATAATTCTCGTTTTCAGATGTTTTAGGCATTCTGAAACGAAAATAAAACATTCAGTAAACGTCTGTATACACGAACTTAAAGCGTTGATTGAAAAAATATATTTGTTCAAAACATTGATTTTGTAAATGTGAATAGGTTAGGTTAGGTTAGGTTAGGCTAATAGAAAACAGAGCATATATAGTGATTGGCCCCTGTTTTATTATAGTTATTGGCCCCGGCCAACAACTGTTTAAATAAATTTCTTAACAAAAATATTGCAAAAAAAACTTTTTAAAATGTGCATTTAATGCTTAATTATTATCCGCACGTACTGTTAAACTGAAAAGTAAAAATACAGTTGTTGACCGGGTGGCCAATTACTGCATTTTGTGTTCTTATTACGGATTAGTTATTGGCCCCATAAATAAATAATTTCGCGCCAAATTTTACATAATAATACGAGCTCCTCTAATAGTTTAAATGTTTCTTAAGATTAACAATTGTTTCAAGTGTACTACCTTACATATTACGTTAAAAGGATGATATTAAATGTTCCTCGCTTACCTGATTCCCTTAAAAGTGCACAAATTTTACTGATACACAACAGCCTTCGACATAGAACACGTTCCTGTAAATGTTATCAATAAACTGAGAACTACTGTTCTTTCTGCGACGGTTGCAAGGAAAATTGCCGAAGTTGAAATAAGGGTTGCCAGATCTGCGTTATAGTGGGAATTCTTAATAATACATATTAAATGTGAAACAGCCAATTACTGTATGGAGGCCAACAACTGTATCGCTTACCCTATTTGCTACAAATTCACGTTTTTATATTTGAATCTTTTCTCGCGAATTGAGACATTTTAATATTTATTTGGAACATTTATTTTTAACTTTCAATTAATAATTTTACGGTTATTTAAGCACGTATTTGCTATATTTTATAACAGATGTAGTTTTGTTTGACGTATAATTAAAAAGATAAACAGTTTGCATCGTTTGTGTTTAAATAAATCAGGGAGCCCAGAAAGTGTTGAATTTTAGTTTATAAGACCTGGTAATAAAAACCAAATCAAATATGAGCATAACTTATACAAACGTTCGCTTGAAACCATCTACTTGCTGACCCAAACAAATTCTGGACCAAGGTTAATACACCTTTTGATATTGCGAGTGCCTTTGCTAAATATTTTGCATCAGTGTATGATACATCTGACTTCACACATTGTTATTCTCAAAGTACTGAGTGGGGTTTTTTTACCTTTAAATTCATCACAGAATTAGATGTTGTAAATAGTATTAAAAAACTTAAAAAAAATCTACAGGCCCTGATGAAATACCACCCTATATCTATAAGGGAATTGGCTAAACCTCTGGCGTTTTTGTTTAATATGGCGATTGAATATTTACCAAGTATTTTAAAAGTGGCAACAATTTCTCCAATACATAAAAAAGAAAAAAAATGACATTCAAAACTACAGGCTAATCAGCCTGTTAAATAGTATTGCTAAGATTTTTGAAAGTATTCTTTATGATGATATATATGAGCATGTTAAGAGTAAAATCAGCAAATTCCAGCATGGTTTCTTAAGAGACAAATCAACAGTAACTAATCTTTGTGTTCTCTCTGAACATATTCCTAAAGCATATTCAACATATTTCTTATTGCCGAAAAGTTCAGAATCAAAAATACCTTCATTCAGCCATGTCTCAGTAAGGGCAATTATGTCACAGTTTTCAGTTAGAGCTTCATCATTATATTGTATTGGTTTTGGTTCTTAAACCACGTACATTTTGATAGTACATTGACATCAGTTTCTTTGGTGTATTAATTTTTATATTACTTACTATTTGTGTTGATTGAGAGGGTCCGTTATTATATGAGTAATCTCCCTTATACTTATATCAGTATTCGGTGGAAAATAAATTTTGCAGTTAATAATTTGAGAGTTCTTATGGTTACTACTACTGCTTTAAGGTTGGTCTGATATTTGCCTACATCCCAATGAAGTTATTAACATAAATTAAAATTTCCACGAACGCTTTTGAAATCACGTCTATTTTTGTGATAACCTGTAAATGAAGTTAGTTCATGACTTAGTAGTAGATTGTAAATGACACCTCGAACAGTGGGATCCCGTTGAGCTGAATAATAATGAGTATTTTAGAAAGATGGTATTAATATCAATGCATAATTATTCGATCATCGATATCATTACTACTTACTTATCACCTATCCGGTAGTCTCCAACTTTATAAAAAGTTAAGCTCGACCGTTTTGCTCCCTTACCTGAAATCGACCGGTTTGCGCTTTGCAATTTTCATAATAGAAATATCTAACTACTATAGTTTCCTTTATCGGCCGATTTGCGCTCTCTTGCAATATAATTTTAATTTCATTCGATTGTTGCAGAGACAGAAGTGAAGCAGTGTGTCTTCACTGCTCGAAAAAGAGCTAGGAAAGACAATAGTTATTTGCCGATGTCAAAAATATATCAAGATGAATTTTAAAGATTATATAGTCAAGGACTGGATTTCGTGACAGACATCCCAAAATTCTCTTCAGTGAAAAGTGGTTTAAACGATTGTAGAAAACGTGCGCGTGGGCTGCTCACAGATACAGCTGCAGCATCCGAAAAAGTATTTCCAGAAGAAATTATTACAATGAGCGACAAAACGAAATTTTTATTTATCGACAAGACCACTCCCTCGGGATACAGAATCTTGGTGTTAGCCAGCAACAAAGCTAGGGAGATTTTGGTTAAGAGTAAGGACACTGTGTTTATGGATGGAACATTCAAAAGCTGCAGTAAGCAATTTAGTCAAATATATACCGTTCATATCGATATTGGTAGTACGTCGGAGGAGACAAATACAATTCCATTGATATTTGCGTTACTTCCTAACAAAACCAAAGAGACATACGATATGTTATTTTCATCAATGAAAGAGAAACTACCAAATTGGAAACCATCTCTTATAAAACTGGATTTTGAACAGGCAGTGATTGGTGCCTTAGAAAATTATTTTTCCGAAGCCAAAATTTCTGGTTGTTACTTTCATTTCAATCAATGTATATGGAAAAATGTTCAAAATATTGGACTTGCTTCTGAATACACTGACAACGACAAGATACGTTGTCACATAAGAATATGTGCTGCGTTAGCTTATCTACCCATAGAAGATATCGATGATGGCTGGTTATGCATTCAAGAAACCTCTCCTATTTCTGAAAAAATGGAACAGTTTTATGACTACTTTGTCAAACAATGGTTAGAAAATACTCACATTACCAAGGAAATGTGGAATTGCCATGATCAAAGACATCGCAGCAATAACGCTTTAGAAGGTTGGAATCATCGTCTGAATACATTAATAAGACCACATCCCAATGTATTCCAATTAGTGAAGTGCCTGGTTAAAGAAGCAGAATATTGTGATCACCTTTATGATCGATTTACTTTCAATCTAGAAGGAAAGTGGCGCAAGAAAACATATATTTTTCTTGATGAAAGAATATCCAAAACTTTACAGAAATATAAAGATACAAGGGACTTAAGGTTGTGTTTAAGGACATTGGCATATATCCAGAAGCTGCAATAAATAGACAATTTTTTATTTCCAAGAATTTGTTGTATTTTACTGTATAAAAAGTTTGAAAAAAAACGAAAAAAAAAAACAAAAAAAATAAAAAAAAAACAAAAAAAAATTAACAAATTAAAAAAACGAAAAAAAATGAAACAATAAAAAAAAACATCTTCTAAACACGCCAATGTTTATATTATGTATAAACTATGACAGTCCTAAGCCTGAATGAAAGTGTGAAGGGAATATGGTTTATTTTTATTTTTTTATAGTTTTATGATTTTTTAAAACTAATTTTACTAGCCTAACCGTTACCTGATCGTTATGGTAGAATAAAATTAAACGTCGATTACAAGAGAGCGCAAAACGGTCGATATAAGAAAATAATTAGCTATACATCTCCATTAAGAAAGTGTTAGAGCGCAAACCGGCCGATTTCAGGTAAGGGACAAAACGGTCGAGCGCATATCGGCCGACACCTATTATATCTTAATAAATTATTATTCTTGTGCTATAAATATATTGCAGATAAATTTGGCAACTAAAATTGGAAAAAAAAGTATTTTTGTATTTTCATGTTACAACCTGTATATCAATTTCAATAGAAGATTTACTCGTCACTGAAAACTCTCATTAAGTAGGTAACTGCTATATCCAGGAAACGTTATTGAATCCTCATGTCTGTTTCGTAGTTTAATTTATGCTTTGGTATAATTAAAGCTAACAGTAATCACTTTCTGATAGGAATTTCTTAAGGAAAAAGCATTAGAAGAAAAACAAGCGACCGGATGATTAATTTTATTTTTGTATTTTTAATGATACGATGTTAAGTAGAATGCGATAAGGATTGATAGGTGATCGACATTATAATGTGCAGGTAGGATGGGATTATATGGGCGGTGTTTGTCATCGGTTTTATAACAAACTTTTTATGAAGAACTGTGTACTTAATTTAATAGCAAATTCTAAGAGAGCAAATTTCGCACTGAAACTATTTTTTGGTTTATTATTTTTCCATTAATTTAGCGATTATTATTGCCTTATATATTCACTGTGAACTATTTTTGTTATTATGAAAATATTCTCTTGTGGTTTCGCAATTTTTATTAGTTATACGATAATATGATTGGAAATCCAATCATATTATTAGCCGCAGGCCATATTTAACCCATTAAGTGTCATGATCTCCTTTTGATCTGCGCCCTAACTGCCACGATGAGTGTCAAACTAGCTAAAACGACATTAATTTGTTTAGTTCATATAATAGTTGCCATCCTTTCTTTTGTATATCAATGACAAATACGGCGATTTTATTGTGAAGAATCAGCAAAATCTATCTGCTTTGACAAATAAAATGTTTAAATTTTTTTATTTTTTTTTATTTTAATGTGTCTCGGCTGTAATGACCATTGACACAAACAATATTGTGTGCAATAATTACGATAAGCACATGTTACTAATTGCTATAGTTAATCTATAAGCGTAGAACCTATGGCTAAATAATATAACAGTTTTATCACTAAGTTAAAGATAAAGTACATGGAAAATAAGGGGTCATATTCTGTTGAACAACTGAATATTTGATATTTTACTTGTTTATGTTGCCTGTGTTTTGCATACCGGGGACACTCGATCAGGATGTGTTTTACAGTTAATACACCTGAGCAGATTTGGCAGTTGGGCTTCGGCTCGGACTTCATTAAGGTTGTTAGTACAGTTAGTTCACATTCTGGATTCCACCATGGTACTGCTTTTTTAGACAGGCATATTGTAATTTTTGAACATGATTTTCTGCAGACATAATAATGCAGTTATTAAGGAGAGTTATTGCTTCGTCTAATAGCATATGGACAAAAACAAAATCCATATTGCATAATGCTGCGAAAAACATTACGAGTGATAGAGAAGAAAGAAGGAAACAATGGATAATAGACTCCACGTGGACTAAAATACAGGAGAGGAAGTGCTTAAAAGCCACAGGACTGAACCGTGAAAGTGATAAAGAGGCCTATAAAGCGCTGAACGGTCAAATAAATCGACTCTGCAAAAAGGACAAGAACACACACTTGAACAAAATCTGCATGGAAATAGAAGGGCATAAAACCAAAACTGAGACCAGAGACATGTTTAAAAAAATAAAGCAAATAACACGTTCCTTTACACCAAACTACCTTCCTATCAAAGATGATAACGGAACTCTACTCACTTCTAAAAAAGATATTTTACACAGATGGAAAGAATACTGTGGACGACTGATGATGGAGAAAAGACCAGACGCCCCATCACAACAAGAAGATGCCACTTTGGCGACGGAACCTGACGTATTCAAAAGTGAAGTTGAAGCAGCAATTATGAGGCAAAAAAGTCAGAAAGCTGCCGGTCCAGATAACATACCTATTGAAATGATTTGGGCCCTAGATGACGTTGGAGTGGATATAATACATCAAATTTGTCAAAGAGTCTGGGAGACAGGTAAATGGCCTGAGAACTGGACACAATCACTATATATTCCCATACATAAAAAGGGAGCGAAAGATTTATGTAGCAACTATCGCATAATTGCTCTAATTGCGCATTGCAGTAAGATACTCTTACACATAATTCTCGAGAGGATAAAGCCCTTTTTACTACCTAACATTGCGGAGGAACAAGCAGGTTTCGTCCCCGGACGTGGTACTAGAGAACAAATTTTAAACGTACGGCAGATTGTAGAAAAATACAGAGAATTCAACATCACAACATATTTGTGCTTCATAGATTATAGTAAAGCTTTCGATTTGGCCAACTGGAGTAAAATTTGGCAGGTTTTGTCTGAAATGGGAGTCCCCAATCATCTGATACTGCTAATTAAAAGCCTGTACAATAACAATTATGCCAGAGTTAGAATAAATGGGGAACTAACCGATAGTTTCAGGGTCACAAAGAGCGTGAGACAAGGCTGCATACTAAGCCCAATTCTATTTAACATCTATGGTGAATGGATAATGCGGAAATCTACTGAGGACTGGAACGGTGGCATCACCATTGGCGGGAAGAAGATTTGCAACTTGAGATATGCAGATGATACTACTATCCTCGCTAGTTCTGAAGCTGAATTGATTCACCTGCTACAACGGATAGAAGACGTAAGCTTAACGATAGGCCTTAAAATAAATAGAGATAAAACGAGAATCATGATAATTGACAGAGCTAACAACAATCAAAATCATCTGGTCATGATAAACAATATCGCTGTTGTAGATAAATTTGTGTATCTGGGCTCATTAATAACCAACAAAGGAGGCTGTACTGAAGAAATAAAGCGGCGGTCAGCAATCGCAAAAAGCGCTATGGCAAAATTAACAAAAATTTGGAAAAGCCATGAAATAACTACCGATACAAAAATGAGACTAGTAAGAAGTCTAGTTTTTCCAGTTTTTACTTATGCATCGGAATGCTGGACCCTTACTGAGAAAGACAAAAAGAACATAGATGTATTTGAGATGTACTGCTGGAGGAATGCTGAGAATACCATGGGTGGCCCGAAGAACAAATGAATCCATACTGGACCAGCTAAACATAAAGAAAAGACTAAGAACACAAATATCAGAAAAAATAATAAGCTATTTTGGACATGTGCTTCGAAGAAATGGTCTTGAAAAACTTACCATCCAGGGAAAAGTAGAAGGCAAAAGAAATAGAGTTAGATCTCCCACACGATACACGGACCATATTGTTGCTACCATTGGCGCTCCATTGTCAGAATGTGCTAGAATGGCAGAAGATAGAAAAACTTGGAGGAACATTGGGAAATTTAGCTAATAGCTTCATGATATCACCATACCTGCATCAGGTTAACTACTAAGAAGAAGAAATATATTGCTTCATCTATATCTTCAGATTGTTCATGATCTTCGGCGCTAGTATGAAAATTATTCCAGTCCGCTTTAGCGAAATTTCATTTAGTAATGTTGCAAAAAATTTTATTGCTATTTGTTATGACTATCGGGAAGTGGTTACGATCATATAAGCTATCTTAAGTATACCACGAGAATGAATCGGCAGACTTGGGATCACGTATGCTTAGATCGATAGAAGAGTAAGTTCCTGAGGCGATGTTAAAATATGTACTGGCTCCACTATTCATCAGATAAGTATTATTGCGACTCAATACGGTCTCTACGGTTTTTCCTCTACCAAATATTTGTTTGAGCCCCACGTAGTATTATCGGCGTTAAAGTCTCCAACCAGTACAAAGCGGCTGGGAAGTTGGCGAATTAAGTCATCTAACTCGGTTTCTGTTAAGTTGTAATTACGTGGAATTTATTTACTGCATATGGTTATTTGGTCGGGACACCAGGCAGTTATTGCTATGGCCTCCAAATTGGTAGTTAGGATATATTGTATAGAAAATAAATCATTAGACATGAAGATGGATATTCCTCCACTTGCTCTTGTTAACGTAGTCCGAAGGAAATCTTAACCTTCAAAATTTTTAGGTTTACGTCTCTGTGTTTCCTTGAAATTGGTTTCTTGAATGAAGAAGAATATCTGCTTTTGTATTATTGATTAATTGTTGTAAGCATTCTAAGCCAGGGGAGAACCTATTGCAGTTCCACTGCACTAACGTGAAAGTAAAATATTTTTTACATTGAGAACGTTGAGAGGTCAGTGAAGAGTCGGTTAGATAATCTTCATCATTATTCGTAGATTGCGATGTTGTTTTTCCAATTTCTAAATTGTCTATATTTAGTTGCTGTTTAATTTTCTTAGAAACTCTTGTAAATCTATTTTTGTTTGTTTTATCTTCCAGTGAAGGGTGGATTCTAAACATGTCGTCCAGTAGTGATCGAACTTTTGAGTGTACTGCTGTGCTTCTTGTAGAGGGTTATAACTTCCGAATAAGCTTTCCAGAAAGGCAAGAAACTTTTCAACCGGTAAGGAGAATAAGTTTGGATTTTGTTGATAAAGATTATTGATTGTGAGAACAGAGGAGGCGGTTAAGTTAGACTGATCGGGTGCGACTTTCTTGGATTTTTAGGCACGTTTGCATTGGGTGAAGGTATTTTTATGTCTTTGATGGGTAAGTTAGTAGATGTGTTTGTTTCTTGGGAGGTAGAATCGCTGAAGTCAGAACGAGTTCGTTTGTGACCAGTGGTAGGAGGAAGAAATTTATTGTTTGCGGTAATAGAAGTGGTGGATATATCGACAGTTTCTATCTATTGACTGCCATGCGCAGTGAAAGGGTTAAGCCATATTTTAAAACTGTTATTTTGGTTTTTGTACCATTAAGCAAAGAAGCATCTGTTAGAAAGAAGCATTCGGGAGATCGGAGGAGATTTGGTTATTTATAATATTTTTTGTGTAAAACTGCGCCAAAATATATAAATTATTGAACAGCTTTGATGGTTTGTCCATATATAATTAAGTTCTGTATAATATGTCTTTAAGAAGTTGCAGGTACCACCATATATTTTGTTTTCTGAACATTTATTACAAATCCCATATTATTTGAAGTTTCCTATAGCTACAGTAATTCATCTGTAACTGTAGCTTTGCTTCTCCCTATATTATATGTGATCTGAATATATAAGGAGTTGGATGCTCTTATTAAATATGGTGCTGTTTGTATAAATTGCAGAAATTCTTATGAATTTTTTCAGGCCTACATTAAATAGAGTGCAAGAGAGTGCTTTACCTTGTCTAACGCTGT
Organism: Diabrotica undecimpunctata; assembly: GCF_040954645.1. Lineage (NCBI taxonomy): Eukaryota > Metazoa > Arthropoda > Insecta > Coleoptera > Chrysomelidae > Diabrotica > Diabrotica undecimpunctata. The sequence goes on from NC_092811.1 coordinate 96,110,269, forward strand.
AATTTTGATTGTGTGATACAGGTCTCCACCAGGCTGACCTTTGTTTTAGTTTTTATGGAAACTTTTGATGCCAGACTTTATCAAATGCAAGTTGAAAATTCAAAACTGCTGCAATAAAAACAAAGAAATAAAATTACAATTTTAAAGTGGCCTTAATTTTTTGTAGTGTACGGTTTGCAACAAAATGACTTTATTACTTCACCATAATTATTTTATGCAGTGTTACTTATTGTATAATCTGATTTTAGTGACTGCATGAAAAACTGATTAATTCAATAGTTAATATATCGATCAATTGTTACTTGCATTTACTGTTTTCTCACGTCTATAAATTGCGTGTATTCATCTCAATCAAATCTTTAATTTTTCACCCTGTCGGAACCAGTGACAAGTGCACGTTGATCTCCACACAGAAATGGATCAAGTATGCAATTTGAAGTGTCCGATATCATCCTGGAACCTGTTTTAAGCCACAAGTACTCGAATATCTCGCTATTGAATGGTTTCTTTCATTTCAAATAAGTCTATTCCACCAAAGAAAAAGTTTATTTTCTCTTGAATTATCTAGAGAAGACAGAGCGATACCAGACCAAGGTTTTGTACTAAAAACAAAAATAAAATCAATTATAATTTTCAATTGTGAATAAAGTTTGGATCTACATGCTATTTATAGATTTTTAAAAAGAGCATGATTGAATAAACATAACAAAAACTCTTAAGAGCGTAGGGGCCAATGCTTTTTAAATGCATTCATTTTTTTCGAATCCTGAGTAAACTAGTAAGTATTTTTGAAAAATTTAAACGCAGAATATTAGGCAGACATTATTACCGAGGGCCGAAAGTCCCTTAGAATAAACAAAAAGTTTTTTTGAATGAGATATTTGAAATTAAAAATCACACTAAATTTCCTCTTCTTTTTTACCCCTGTAACTTATTAAAATAAACATGATAGAAGTTTTCAGCTTTCATTCTGCGTTTAAATCGTTCAAAAATACTTATTAGTTTACTCAGGATTCGAAAAAAATTAATGCATTTAAAAAGCATTGGCCCGAAATTTTGCGCCTACGCTCTTAATGCAATGATAGAAGTATATAAGTAAAAGCTGTAAGATTAGTGTATACTACACTGGGAAATACCTCAAGTAAGGTAGAAGGTATAAGAAAAAGTAAAATACAAAGCATAATAACTATACTTTAAAATGAACACAAGTCTGTAGCATATGCAAACGAAGTGGTCTTTTAAACAAAATCAGAAGAAGCACTAAAGAAGTTATTTAAGAACTTTGAGAAATATACTTTGAGTATGCCCAAAAGTGCTGTTTTGAACATATGAGTCCATTGGAATATTTAAGGAGACAATGACAAATCTGCAATGAAAAACATAAAAAAAAAATAAACAAAAGAGTAGGGACACGGTACAAAACAACTATGAGAAAGATCCCAAAATTTTAAAAAAATATATGTTACTTGTGAAATAACGAATTTATGCTACAATAATATGCCTAACGCTAATTCATTGTTCTGAATTATGGGTACTAAAACAACAAAAAGTAAGAAAATTAGAAATATGAAAAAGAAAAATTTTGTCACATGTGAAGCAATCTAGGACAAAGATGAGATTTGGAGAAGACGGACAAATTAAAAAATTCAATATATTATATATGAAAAAATTAAACCATTTTTAAGTTGTTACAATAAAATGTAAAAACCTAGGTAGGAAGATGACAAATAAATAGAAGAAGAATAAATTTTCACATAGAAAACTAAATTGACAATTGTTTTATATATTTTACTAAAATCTACTTTAATACTTTCTAATTTAATATTTTTTGTTTTTGCTCTTGTTATTGTTTATTAAAATTTGTTTATATAAGAAAAGACTTATAAAATCCATTTTCTTTTAAGGTATCTAAATATAACTAAATAAACGAAGTGACATAGAAATCCGAACACCCAGTTTAAATGATTTTATTTTTAGCCTTATCAGTTCCGGTTTTTATACTTTTTGTTTTTAAATTCACTAACAATCTAAAAATGAATATTTCAGCCGCAGTAAAGATCCAAATTTGGCGGATTGTGGTTCTTGACATTCCTAATGATTGGTTACGATGCCTAGAGTACGGAAACCTGTACGATTTCGTCAACTTAGTGAGTTTGATAGGGGCCGTATAATGGGACTTCGAGCTGGACTTTCTTTTCGGGAAGTTGCAGTTAGAGTGCAAAGAAGTGTAGACACCTTGGTTAGGTGTTGTCAGGCATGGCTTCAAGAAGGCCGTACGCAAAGAGCAAGGGGCACTGGACGCCGCCGTAGAACAACAGACCGTGAAGATCGCCGCCTAAGATCATTGGCCTTTAGAGACCGTTTCTCCACTATCAGCTCCATTGCAAACAAATGGTTTGCAGAACACGGAAGACCTATTGGCAAGCAAAGTGTTTACCGACGGATGAGAAGTTTTGGCCTGTTTCATACCGACCAAACTGCCGACTCCCTTTAACTCCAGAACACCGCCGTAATCGCCTTCAGTGGTGCAGAGAACGGTCACTCTGGAATCAGGAATGGAAGAGTATTGTCTTTAGTGACGAGTCTCGATTTTATTTAGGCATGCATGATGGTTGAGCGAGGGTTAGAAGGCGACGTGGTGAAAGGAGGAATCCACCGTTTTTTGTTGAAAGATATGTTCATCACACTGTTGGAGTTATGGTTTGGGGTGCTATAGCTTATGGTTCCAGGTCACCTTTAATCTTCATCAGAGGTAACATGAACGCGCAGCGTTATATCAAAGAAGTTCTAGAACCCCACCTTTTACCCTATCTTAACACTCTGGCAAATCCAACTTTCCAACAAGATAATGCCCGACCATATGTTACAAGAGTCACAATAGACTTCTTTCAACATAATAATGTCACATTGTTAGCATGGCCACCAAGATCTCCCGACTTATCCCCAATTGAGCACGTGTGGGATATGATGGGTGGGAGATTGCTCAATTTGCAACGTCCTCCTCAGACTCTACAAGCACTTCGAGAGGAGTTGGTGGTTGCCTGGAATGAGATACCACAAGAGGACATTGACCACCTGATCAGAAGCATGCCTAGGCGCGTTGGAGAATGCGTAACACATCGGGGTGCACCCACACATTATTAAAGGTAAAAAGGCTTTAAAGCAATGCAATCATTTTGAAATTTTAATCATTTACTTATTATGCTTCACTAACTACTTATACAAAATTTTATTAAAATAAAATCATTTAAACTGGGTTTTCGGATTTCTATGTCACTTAGTATATTTTTATTGTATAAAAGTATCTGTTGACCAAGTTGAATGCACAATTTCAACACTACAAATCGATTTTTGGAGACTTTGAAGACGTGTAGATGTCAACAAAGCAGGTACGGATCCATTTGGAACTTGGTGAAAAAAACAACTTATAGGTAGTTACATGTTAAGTGCCATAAGAGACCAACACGGACTCACACATAACAGTTATATACGGGCTAGGTCGTCAGAAAATGCTGTGTAGCGGCTTCTCGAACTCATTTAAAATACACAGTGACATTACGAGCCCGACCAGATGGTCTAGAAAGCATATTTGGCCTGTGCCTCTGAGATGTCAACGAGGACTTACATGGCCCTCATAATCTTTATAAGTAATAATTGCGTAATATATCTTTTGTTTCTTTTTATTTATTTTATTTCTTTACGTAATGACAAATTATAGCTTTTCATTTGATCTGGTATATCAATGAAGCTTTTATATTTATTATATTCGATGATATTCTTTGGCCTTACAATATTACCACGTACCTTCTGCATTGTCATCATTTCGTCAGCGAATTTGGTACTAATCATCAGCACATCTCGCTTGTCCCTCACCTTCTGAACATCGACGCCCGAATTACTTTGTTCAGCTACATGTTTGCCTACTTTTAATTTTTTGAAAATTACGTTTTTCGGAATATTTTTGCGGTTTGCACGTAGCGTACCAATAATTATCAAGTTTTTCGGTGTAGTAGTTCATGTGCAAGTGTGACAGAACTGTAGTAGTTATCAATCGCAAGTATTCGTCTTTTATCAAGCAGTCCATCCATAAGTTGCATCACTACATTTGTTGGTACGGTGCTACCTTCAGCATCTTCTTTTCCACAATATACGCTAAAACCGTAGGTATAACCACCTTCCAGACAAAGTTTGAATTATTTTATCCCAAATTTGTGCCTTTTTTTGGCAATATACTGCTTGAGTCTTAGTCGCCATTGAAAAGACACTAAAGTTTCGTTAATGCACAAGTTTTCCTTTTGAACGATGGCAGCTTTGAATTTATTATTAAGTCTGCTAACCAAGGGAACGATCTTCTGCGAACGGTCATCTGTTGTTACTGAAATGCAGCGTTTTCAACAATAACTGCAAGCCATTCCTTGACATTAATTTTGTGATATTATTCACATAAAGATAATTCTTTGACAAGTATAAACGAAAAGATAAAAAATGACATAATCCCATCCATATAACTATACCCTGAAATCGTTTTATTTCGGGGATATCAGTGTTGTGCCACTCGATAATATGTGCTCTTTTTTTCTGATATCTTTCCTGACACTGCAGAGTATACCGATTTGTTTCTTCGACCTAAAAGTTAAAAAAAATTAAAACCAGTGAAACAAAATAAATTAGATATTTACCATCATGGATAAAAGGCCATCGTGTACAAAATACTCGTAGAATTAAAAAAGTGATTTGTTGTAGAAGTTTTCGTATAATTGTGTATGAAAACCTGCAGAATTATAGTCTTCAAATGTAAATTTCTGTAAATTTTCGCTGTTTACCGCCCCCCAGACAATAGCTTCATTTATTGCATTGGATATCATTGGATTTTCTAAAATTTCCTGTTTGGAGACTTCAAAATGTTGGGCAATGACAGATTCTATAGAAGCATTAACATATTCTTCAAAATTTATATACTCTTTTTCTTTATTGGTGGACGCAGATTCATCTTGTCCCAATAGTTTAGTATTTCCGGCCACACTTTTTCTTTGTTTTATTCTGTTCCGGAGTACCCGATTCATTTTCCCTGTCACTAGAATCAGTTGGTTGGTACTCGTTCGAAAGATACGTGTCGCCAAACTCATTCAATTCTTCATCATCTAACAGAATTTCTTGCCAATATTTTTCAGGTTTTTGTTGCTCTCTCTCGTACGACTGCATTGTACCGCTCCAATCTGAGCACTGACAAGAAAAACGAAAGCCACGGCGACGGCGCCTTAGCTTGTTAGATTTGCCGACACGTTATCAATAGGAATAGACATTTAGGCGTGATTCCACGTTGGACTCACATAGGCATTTTGTGATAAAAATATTGCTGGTGGCCGCGAAACTCGCAACGTGGACTCACATTTTAAAAAATGAAATTTTAACCAAAATTGACCCAAGAGATTTTAACCAAGTGATCGGCCAACGAAGACATTAAAATTTTCAATATAGTGGCACTTAACTTGTTAAACTAACAACGATTAGATTATTATCAGAAGATATTATTTATTTGTTATCAACAAACTTACAATATTTACTTATCACAAAGAGTTATTTGACACTAGTTTGGTAAAAAAGACAATTAAAGGTTTACAAAAGTGGGCTAGTATAGGAACATCACAATTACATTAACTTCTGAGCTTTTTAAGTTGTATTTAGACGAGATTGTATTTAGAATGACCTTATCGACATCAAAATGTATTATGACTTTCTTGTGGTTTATTAATATTGCACTGTGTAAGAAGAATTACCATGAGAGGATTCAAACTAAAGCAGATACAACAAACGTTATGATTTTCTTTGCTATTATGTTTTGGTAATATTTCGGCAGAGTGGTAGGTATTCATTTAGGTTAATTTTATTAAGAAATTTTTGTGTAGAGCATGTCTGTAATAATCGTTGCAATATTCCAGCAAGAAGCTATGAATTTCTTGGCTTGTGTAACAGAGACTTTTTTCTTGATATGCCTATTGGTGACAAATGTTGGCGATAATTATGCAATCTTTATCTTCTCTGCAGCAGATGTTGTAATGAACGAGCTTCTGTGGTTCTTTAACCAGGACGTTCTTCTTCTTCCTGTACCTCGTTTTCCAAATATTTTTGTCTTTAGTTTCGATGGTGGTCTTCTTCTGCACATATCTTCGTTCAAGGTCCACGATTTAACACCATAAAAAGGACTCTTGAAAAACCTTCATTCAGTTAATGGTAGATCTAGCTTTACCGATGTACGCTCTTATCTCTTGGTTGTTGGTCCATTCTTCATTTATTATGATACCGAGGTAGTTGTAATGCATGCGTTAATATTTTTACTTGGATTTACTTGACTTAGAGTTGACCTTATGTTATCTTTTCTTGCTAATTATCATGAGCTTTGTCTTCTTTACGTTTATATTGATACCATATTGTTGACTATAATACGTGATTTTGTTTATAAAGACTTGTAGGTCATTTAGGTTGTAAGCAAATAGTACGATGTCATTTGCATTATCTGATGTTAGTTAGCAGGTACCCGTTTAATAGAATCATTTTTCAATTTCGCACAAACTTCCTGCTAAACAATCTATCAGGGTAGAAATTAAAGATTATAGAAGGGAAAATACGGCTTTACCTCACTCTACTTATGATTTTCACATATTCAGTCTGTCTCACTTTTATATCTGATATTTGCGGACTGATTCCCGTAAAGGGTTCTAAATATTTTCAGATCTTGGTTGTTCAGACAAGTTTATATATCGCAATGCAGGTATTGGCATCTCAAAAATAAGACTTGTACTGAGAACAAGGCCTCTTTACTAACAATAGCATTTATTAACACAAACTGGTTGGGGAATTCGACTTTCACACACCATGTAAATTCTCTTATGGATTGTCTTTAGGAGCAATTTTGGGCTTATCGTATGGTATACTTTGCAATTCTTTGCATCTGTTTTTTTTTGAAAGTGCAATTGACTTCAGCCATTCTGTCAGCACTTCTTCAGAGTTGTAATGCTGTTAATTATCTTTGTGATTATTGCTATTAATTCGCTGTCCATAAGTTTGAGTAGTTCTGCTAGTAAATTACTGGGATCTGCAGATTTACCATCCTTTAGCTATGTTAATGCAAAATAAACTTTCTGCTGCAATATTCTTTACCCGTCATTTACTTCCTCTTCTAGCTCAAACGTGTTATCTCGTTGATCTTCAATCAGTTTTTCTAGTTGTTCTTTCTACGTTCTTATTTTATTCTGTTTGCCCAAGATGATATTTTCGTTTAGAATCAATTAAATTTTTAAATTTTTAAATTAAAGTTAAAAACTCACTTACCTGTGAGTTCTTTAACTCTCCTATGTACATTATAACTATCGTATTTTAGTTTTGCATTTTATACAATTTATTTGCATATTTCCATTGCTTCTTTTTCTTTTGCTTCTCTGCTTATCCTTCTTATTGTTATAATTATTGTTTTGTATCTGTCTTTTTTTTTAATAATTGATCTGCCTTTAAGTGTTATTTCTTTACATTTTCAACTATTTCTGTAATCTATTTGATTTTTTGTTTTTCGTTAAAATCGTCTCACAGCCACTTACTCGTTTAACGTGGCTTAGACCCCCATTTTCGTATGAAGATCTTTTAGCATACGTATATTTTATGACACGGTTTTCTTTTTTGAACTCTTTTGAGTTTGACTCGAAATACTCCCACCAGTGCAACATGGTCCGTCTCCAAGTCTGCTGCAGGATAAGTTTTGACAGATTTGAAGCATTTTCCGGAAAATTCTGTTGACTAAAATGTAATTTATTTGATTTCTAATGATTCTTCTGGATATGTCTTAAGGGGATTTCTACATGTACAGCTTTTAAGGTGGTAATTGGAATAATGGTAAAACTTAGTCCTGGGTTTTTTGCAATTTTTTTTGGGAGGCTCTCACGTTCTTGATACCAAGTCCATAGACTTTAGTTCATTAAAACATTTTTAGTTTAAAGAAAAGCAGATCAGAAGGAAACATATTTTAGTAACTTAAAATGAAATCGATGAACTTGACAAACAATGAAATACGTTATTTTGTACGAAATCTATTTTTAAGCACAAAATTCTTTCCATAAATTTATTTCACTATAAGGTATTTTTTATTCAGTTTTTTTCAGGACGACAGTTTAAAACGCCTATTGTGCTCTACCAAATCTTCTCTAGTAATATCTCAAAACGATAAAATCAGACAATGACCCATTTAATACTCGTATCTAGAATTACTTGTTTTGTATTATGTGGTGGAATATTTCCTATTTCCGAATATCACTGTGCATGTCAATTCTACTGAACGTAAGTGACCAACACAGAAGAACGAATCTTCGCTCGACACGGAGATTTTATCTGAAAGGGAAGTCCACCGAAGTTATCGAGCTCTTTTCAGATGCACTTTTGATATGCAGGTGGCTGTTCGGCTGTTGTACGTGGAGGTGGCGTAACTAAATAGTTATTGTTACCACATTTTGTGTATAGGCAAACTGATTAAACGCTGTGACAAAAAGCTGTCTGGAGATACGTTTGATAAGAGGTTTTACAGACGCAGTGTCATAGCAAATTCTTAGGAAATTGAAAAGACAAGCGGTCGGTTGTTTTAATGTGGATTGTATACGTAGCTTTTTTACTCTTTAAAAAAACAATGAAAGCAAACCGACTGATCTCATTTACTTCTAAAAAATAACAAATGTGACTGGTACAAAATGATTAAAATATATTTACACCCGCACGTAAGCATAAAATTATACAGAGCAGAACACTTTTGGCAGAGGAACAAGAAGTAACTATATATTCCATACATAAAAATTATGACGTTAGCTTTGCCGCCGTAAAGGCGCGCGAATTTATATATTTGCTGTAGAATTCCAAATATTTTTTCCATAAGATATAGTTTTAAATGTTCTGTGAGTTAAGTTCCTACCAAACTACTCTCTCAAATTACGCAACCATGACATTCTTCTACGGCCTGGATTCCGTTTTCCTTCTATTTTTCCTTGCATTATATTATTATGTCCCTCGTCAGGTGACCCAAATATTCGAGTTTTCTTCGTTTGATCGTTGACAAAATTTCTGGGTCTTTTCCTATACTTCGCATTACTTCAAAGTTTGTGACTCTTTCAACCCAACTTATCTTCAGCATTCGATGGTAACACCACATCTCGAAACTTTTAATATTTTTTATGTTGTTCTGTTTGAGAGTCCAGGCCTTTACACCATATAATAGCGTGTTAAAAACGTAGCCCTTTAGCATTCTTAATCGTAGAGGGATGCTTATATCTCTGTTGCAGAAGAATTTTCTCATCTTTATGAAGGTGGCCCTGGAAATTTCGATACGTCTTTTTATTTCATTGTTTTGGTCTCCAGTTTTGTTTATTGAAGTCCCCAAGTATTTGTAGCTTGATACTTTTTTTAATTTAAATGCCGTTTATACTAATATGTGCTGGTTGTGTCATGTTCTTACTGAAGACCATATCCTTGGTTTTTTTGATATTGATACTTATGCCATAATTGTTGCATGCAATATTTATATTTGTAAGTAATCGTTGTAATTCTTCTACTGTTCTTGTAACTGGTACAGTGTCGTCTGCGTATCGAATATTATTTACAACCTCTCAATTGATTACGATTCCTTCGTTTGCTTGCAAAAGGGTTTCCTGGCAGATGTTTTCACTATAAACATTAAATAGCAGCGGTGAAAAAATGCATCCCTGTCGTACTCCTCTACGTATTTCTATTGCTTGTGATATCTCATTTTCTATTTTGATGTTCGCTTTCTGATTCCAATATAGATTGAGAATTATTCGCAGATCTGTATTATCTATGTCCTTTCTTTCAAGAATGTCTCTTAGCTTATCATGGAGTACTGAGTACTCTGTCAAACGCTTTTTCAAAATTGATAAAAGATGCATGTACTTCCTGATTAACGTCTAGGCATCTTTGTGTAAGAACATTCAAACCGAAGAGAGCTTCTCGAGTACCTAGCTCCTTTCTGAATCCCATCTGTGTATCACTAATATCTGAATCCAACTTTTAATAAACTCGGTTGTGGATGATTTTTAGAAATATCTTTATTAAAGATATTGTTCGATGTTCTGAACATTCTTCTGCATTGGTAGAATATATTTCCGGTTCTGCATATATTTCGGTCAAAAACTTTTCTGACTGTTAAACCTTCCTTCCGCCTGTTTACATACGCTATACATATAAGACCTTAATGGATTGTCCAACGGCAGGTTTCCCAAAACTTAAAGTTGCAACGTTTGTGCCAAACATCTTGCCATTTTCTTCATTCGTGTATTATGTTTAGGATCAAGTGCTTAATCCTTCTGTGTAAGTGATCACTGATCACATTTCTGCTCCGTATGTTAGTTTATTAATAGTTTATAGACGGTCACTTTAATTTTTTTGGGTAGTTTTGGGGTCATCTCCTTTCTCAAACCATAGTAATGCTTATTGGCAAGCACTATTCTTCTTTTAATTTCTTCGCTGACTTTTCTATCTTCAGTCAACAGCGAGCCTAGATATATGTAGGTGTGGACACCTTCTAGTTCTAAATCGTCAATTATTATTCTTTTAAGTGTCTGGTTGCTTGACCTAGTACAATACACATATATTTGGTCTTTTGGGCATTTATATTTAGTCCCATTATCTGTGCAGATACCCTTGACGATCGGAATGCATCGGCCAGAGATTCTGTAGATATAGCTATGGTGTTAGAATGGAAAAATAAACTAACATAAAACAACATTTTAAATTTTAGTTTAGTGAGTTTTCAAACGTTAAATATATATACAGAAGTACAAAAAATCTTAAAGAAAACATTTTAAACTTTATTTGAAAATCATTTATTAACCCTGGTACATCACACTTATTTTTTAAGGCATGAACTTCACACTCGGGTCTCAGAAACCCAAAGCTGTTTTTTAGCAAAAAAACAGAAAATGTGAATATTTGATGGATTTAGGAGAATATCTAATCTTAGTAGAATGTGTAGAAAAAAATTTAACCATGGTGTGGTATTTCACAAAGAGATATATTTGTTGAAATTCAAAAATAACATAAAATAATATTCAAACATAAAACATTGTTATTAAAACAAATAAACATTAAATTGAAATTATCATCTACAAAATACACCTGTATAACTATCATTGTAACAAAAAAATAAACTCTTTTGGTAATATAAGTCTTAGTTATTCTTAGCCAGGTCTTCAGTTTCTTGGATCTTGATGTTCGCATTCACAGCATAGCTGGGCTCTATGTTCCATGCAATATGGTCTGCGGCACTCAGAACACGCAAAACTGGTTTTTCTATCTTTTCCTTTTGCACAAAAGCAGCATCTAACTTTTTTTGTTAAATAAACATCATGTTGTGGTGGGGGGGGGGTACCCAGAATTTCAGAAATTCTTTGCCGCAGTGGTTTTTGTAAAGTAGCCACGGTCAATCGTTCTTGTAACCATGGTTCAATTAGACTCATTCCTAACTGCTTTAGAAAAGATTTTCGATTATTGTTTCTACTTTCCTTCCAGTGGGGATTTGAGAGAGAAAACAAAACCAATGCATTTATTCCACTAGCATCAAGTATATTGAAAAAAACTCGTAGCGGCCAACGTCTGGTCTTCCGTGAGGTAGTGTAAGAATGGCAGAGCTGATCAAATGTATCTGTTCCTCCCTTCGTTTCATTATACGAATGTATAATATTGGGCTTACCCGTAATGGCATTAAGAGAGTCATCAGAATGCAATGTTGACAGCAAAAGAACAATTGTGTTTTGTTTAGGAGTATATGAAACAAGAGTTTTATTTCTATCAAAAGCAAATAGCGATGTACCTACTTCTTTTTTTTTTTGAGGAATGTAGCAGGTATTTCTCTCTTATTTTTTCTCAAAGTACCTAGGAGAGTTGATTGATACTGTTCTAACATTTGTTCAGCTAAGGGAATTGACGCAAACCAATTATCAATAGTGAGGTTTTGATTAGTTCCATGTATTTGTTGTGAAAGTTTTCGAACATAATATGCCGGTACGGATTCATTGTTTTCTGTGGTTACTCTTCCAACGTATGGAATTGCATTGAGCATATAATATGTTTTTGAATCATTTAGCATCATTATTTTCATTCCATACTTATCAGGCTTACTAGCCATGTAGATTCGCATTGCACATTTTCCTCTATATCCTACAAGCTGTTCATTTACAGTACAGTATTCGTATGGTGTATAGTACGATTTACAGTTATTCACAAAAATGTCGAATAATTCTCGTATAGGTGCAAATTTATCCACTAATTTTCTTTCTGCTCTACTGTCCTTACTATCAAACCTTAGACATAAGGCTATAAATTGGAATCGCTGCTGTGACATCGTCGCCCGAAATATTCCATTTCCAAAATTTACTGACCAAAGTTCATCTAGTTACAATAAGATACTCGTAATGCACCTGCTAAAAATAACAGCCCAATGAAAGACTTCACTTCTGTTCTAGTTACTGTCCTTGTGTAACTCTGCTGTCTAATATCATTGCATTTATGAATGACTTCTTCATTTGAGTGCAAAACAATAACATCCATCATTTGTTCGTTGAACAACAAATTCCAAGATTGTTCAGGAGATTGAACTGTGCTCGCTGCTCCTTTGGGGCCAGGTAAATGTATTACAATGTTTTCTCGTCTTGTACGACCCTGTCTTGCTGGTGCTTGTGTGCTCCACCGATGACCATTTTTCCCCAGTAAACTAGGAATATTTCTAACTGGTTTATCCACTATTTCGTCTTCATTGTCGCTTTGTTCACTGTTGCTGTCTGACAGTTGCTCTTCAACGTAATCTTCATCAGACTCGTCCCCTCCAAACATATCGTCTACGATATCGTTTTCACTCTCATTCTCCCATAAATTGTCTGCCTCTCTCTGTAATTCTACCTCGGTTAAAGGACGACGATTTTCTCTGTTAGTTGATGCCTTAACTCGACTATTTTCTCTACTAGTTCACGCCATTATACTAAAATAAATAAAAATAAGTTGAAACAAAATTATTACCGTAAACATCACCCTTGGGTCCGGGGTACCCATGCTTGTACTTCTGGAAATATCTTACCTCGTTGTTTCACTAAAATGCAGCGGATGACCCGTATTCTAACTCGGCTTACGACAGACTGAATTTACATTTTACACCACTCATGCGCATGTCACATTGCAATGAATGACTCTCTGGGTTTCTGAGACCCAATAGTGCAGTTCCAGGGTTAACTTGACATTTAAAAATATTTAATTAAAATGGATTATTAATTTAAAATTTTCCAAGATAGTTCCCAATATAAATGGATCACACCGTATTAAATATTTGTTTTTAGATTTTTATTAACCAAAAAATTAATGTTAGAACTAGTACAAATGAGACAGAAATATAACAATATTTGAGCTTATATTCTCTTCTCGCTTTAGTCGGTTAGAAACTGCCACTAAATCATATCTGCAACAAAAGCTTCACAAAGATTAAAAAAGCAACCAAAGGAAACACTAATGTCTTATTCAATAACGTATTCAGTGCGCTGCAGACGCAGAAGTACTTGAAATTTAGCTCTCTGCTGATTGTTACATCTTTCAAGTAAACAATCAATCAGATTTAAGTGAGTATTCATCATCTTTAGAGATTATTAGAGAGGAAACATCCACTCGATGTTCGATACACATATTGATTACTAAAACGGTCTCTTTATGCAAGTCTTACAAACAGGTTACAGTACACTGGCGCTTTGTTTAAAATGCACATGTTTCTCTTACATAGCAAGTTTTCTGTACCGAGAAGTTTGATTGGCCTTTTTTGTTGCATATGTTTTGTGTTATTTAATAAAGGAATGTTATAGCAACCAAGATGAATAGTATTTACTATGCGACTTATATACTTTCGAAATTAAAAATGGTTTTACGTATGTACTTATCAAGAGCCCCAGTGCAATAATATTCAGTACATATCGTTATATCGGTAATAAATTAATTCTTACAAGAACAAGATAAAAAACTGCATTACTGTGACAAGAATCTTATGAAAATATAAAAAGTTTAACACTGTTTGAAAAATGTACATTTTTGAATTAAAGTTACACAAGGTTTGCGATTTACAGCTGGTATCTTACAATGTTATTGATTATTTGAATAATTAATATTTATATGTTCCTGCGTGAATAATGTGAATATTTGGGTGTGTAACCCAAAATGGCCCCGTTGTGGAGAAGTTGTAATAAAGTCTTTTTTCTTTTACAAAGCTTCTTCGTGAACGTTTCTTCTCGTACGGCAGTTGCGTAGGACTTTGTAGAGTATCTACTAGAAGTAATCACCCATCATAGCTATAATGTCCGTTTTATGACCTAATTTGAGAAAAAATAGCTCTGTACTTTGAAGTAGTCAAGATGAAACACTAACAAGTGCTCTTTCAAGTTCATATATCTGAAATTCTTGAAGCATTGGTATGTGGACAAAAATGTATCACAGTATTTTGTGATATAACTAGAGCATACAATATATTTTGGTGATATGCTAATATTCAAACACTTAGTCGAAGGGGAATAAAAGCACAATATTGCACAATTCATAAAAAACTTCCTATCTCGTCGAATTTTTAATATACGAGTTAACGGGGCTTTATCTAATACAAACATTAAAAAACGGAATTCCCCAAGGATCTAATTTGAGCATAGCCTCATGGCCACAGGGTTTGATTAGATAAGAGGCAAGTTATTGCAAAAATATAAAATGAAAGGGTACAAATATCTGCAGCGCATTTTCAACGCCATCATCAAAACAGACTACTTTTCGAGTCAATGGAAAATTTCACAGATTTTATTGACGCCAAAACCTGGAAAAAAACCAGAAGACCTAAAATCCTATAGGCCTATAAGTTTGCTGCCTATTATATGAAAGGTATTTCAAAAACTACTACCTCTCAGCAGCCTTCCTAGACGTTAGTCAAACCTTCGATAAGGTTTGGCATGAGGGCATTCTTTATAAGATAAAAAAACAATTGACATATCCTTTCTTTCCACTCCTAAAATCCTACCTATCAGATAGATACTTCCTGGTAAAGCAGCACGATGAATACACTTAACTCCACCCTATCAAAGCAGGTGTTCCACAAGAAAGCGTACTAGGACCTATTTTATTGTTGATGTTTACTGCAGTCCTCCCATCCATCCAGCAGTAACACAGAAGTTGTTATTTTGCAGATGACTCCGCAATACTGGCCATGGACTCTAGTCCCACAAAAGCATCGGCAAATTTACAAAAAAAAAACCTAAATAAAATGGTGTAAATGAGACCAAGTCAACAAATGTAACAATGAAACGATGTAAATGCCCTCCAGTCATACTAAATGGCAAGCAATTAAGTAAGACAAACGACATAAAATATCACTTTGACAAATGAATAACCTGACAGAAGCACATCTTTACCAAAAGAAAACAACTGCGCATAAAATTTAGACATAATTATGTACTGGTTGATTTGTCGAAGGTCTAAATTAATATTGGAGAACAAACTGCTTGTGTACAAGGCGATCCTCAAGTCCATATGGATATATGGTATTCAGCTATGGGGCACTGTTAGCAATTCTAATCTTTCAATCCTTCAACGCTTTCAGAATAAAGTGTCTCAGTATAAATTGTCTATAGTAAATACTCCACGGTATCCCATTGGTGCATCCCAATGTACTCGCGAAGCGGTTATTCGATGACAATAATGAAGTGTGTAGACTGAAACGTTTTAAACCAAATGATCTACCAAACAAATTTAATGTTTAAGCAAAACCAACTGTATTTTAAATTTTACCTTGATTGGCATGCTAAACAAGAAATTTTCCACTGGAAGATGCTCCTACACACTATGTAAACAAATAATATTACTTATTATTCTTTATTTTTGGGTAGATTGTAATTTTAATTGGAGTTTATAAAAAAAGGAATAGGGTAGGACTGAGTACTAAGTTTTATGGGGTAGCGTTTTCTGCAGTATAAAATGTAAAAATGAGAGTGAAAAAGAGTCTTCTAAGAAATTTTCGACATGGCTTAAGCGTATATATTCGTGTATTGGATTCGTGCAATTGGATGCAATACGCGAGGAGATTGTGTATGCATTGTCAGTGCAACCTCTATTCGGCCGAAATCCTGAGTGGCATTCTGGAAGTATAGAAAATTGTTCGCAACATGGCATGAGACGTGCATAAACACCACTTTACATAAACAACTTTAGTGCAATTTCTCGGTAATTATTAGGGTCTTCCTTTGGTTCTTTTTTAGGTATCATTATTATTATCATTGATTTCAAAATTATTATGTAAAATCTAATAAATATATCTTAATGAAATTTAATGGGATTTTTTATCATATTATAAAGATGTTCCCGACGAATCATGAAGATCTTATGTGGTTGAAAAACGTTGAATAATAAAAGGCTTTCTTCCCTCTTTTTTAGTAGTAAAGTAATTTTTAAATATTTTAATTTTTTATTAATATTTCCGACCTATTTAAGACGGACAATAAGTCAATTATTATTACTGAAGTTATCATTTAACTATTTCTGCAAAAATCCGAATGCCACCTGGCACATCTAAACTTAGTCGTTTTTCCACAGATCCGCTCTGGTCTAACGTGATATCGTTATTCCTTGCCTTATTTTTATAATTCCCTATCCATGCGTTTACTTAATTACACATATCTAAATGTTAATTTTAAGGAAAGTCGAAAGTGGAAAGTGTACCCAAAAAACAAAAAAAAATCCTTTTTCATTCAATAGATGGTAAATTTACCTACGGTAAATTTATTTATTTGTGGAGTATCTCTTTAAGTAGTCACGAATAGCCACTGCTGGACATATTTTTTATTTACTTTCCTTGGAATTTGAAGGAATTTGAATGGGAGAAAATAACTTAAAATATTCTGCTATGCAGACGACGCAATACTACTCTCTCAAAGTGAAGACGATTTACAACATATGCTGCATCAATTTAATGTAACCGCCATAAAATTTAACATGTTAATTTCTGCAAAAACCACAAAATGCATAGTTACAACAGCAAATTTACTAAGATGTAAATTGAAGCTGGAAGATCATATAATAGAACAAGTGATGGAGTTTAAATATCTAGGCATTACATTATGTAGCTACAGAAAGCTCGAAACTGATCAAGTGAACAGACTAAACAGAGCCACAGGCTGCCTGCATGAAACAATGCGGAGAAAGAAAAATATCGGGAAAAAACGAAAGGCAGAATTTACTAAACAGTTATTAGACCAATAATGACATACGCGGCAGAAACAAGACCTGACACAGAGAGGACAAAAATGATGTTAGGAAGAGCAGAGATGAAAACACTTTCATCTCTGCACAATGAAGAAAAATTGATAGCAAGACACTATGGGACAGAGCTAGAAGTACAGATATACGACGTAGATGCAAAGTGGAAAACATCAAGAACTGGCTAAGAAATAGAAGAGTAGAATGGAACGACCATATAAGCCGAATGACAACAAATAGAGTAGTAAAGACGGCAAGAGAAGGTTCCCAATAGGAAGACGATCAGTAGGAAGACCACGAAAACGATGGAACGACTTACTGGAAGCACATTGAAAAACTGACATGAGGCTGAGTCATGTCTACATATAAGGAAGAAGAAAAAGAAGGGGAATTTGAAAAACACCAGAGCTATTTATTATTTAATTTCTTTCTAAAGTAATTTTCCAAATCTTTTAAATAAAGTCTATCTAACAATATTCCTTCAAGCAGAAAGACTTTTGAGATTTGATTTCAATATAGGGCCCCCACCATTCGCTCATACCGAGCTTCTTAGGTCTCGTCAGCGTCAGAGCGACATATGCAGAATTTCTGAATTGAAAACAAATCTCTCCCGTTTTAAAAGCATAATTATAAAAATAATTATATATAACTAAATTCAAATATTTGTGCACTGCACTTTTTACACTATATAAAGCAGGCAGATTGATCAATACATCGGCAAGGGGAATCCAATTTTCATTCCACGACCTGCCCTCCATCACGACAAATCTCCTTCGTCAATTTGTTTCTAATATCCCGAAAATGGGTAAATAAACAAATCAGAAAAATCATGAATGTGTTGCTTGTGTGAGTCCATTTCAAAAGGTAAAAGAAATTAGACTTACAATCAATTTAATTTAACTATCCAGACGACCAGACGAAAATTAATAGAGTACCGGCATGTACATAAGTAATGTTATATTTATTTGTTCATTTATTAATTCATTATAGTTTAACAGACTATTTTACCAATTTGTGGGTCTTACCTTGTCTGCTTAAACATTTTATTCATTTTGAAAAACCACAGACATGTAATATTGGCATAATTACTGTAATTTATATAATTTATATCATCTATCTTTGTTTATCTTTATTAGACAACACCCTAATATGGGTTTATTATTTCAGCATTTATTAAACTTTGTATCGAGACCTGAAGATGCTTTGCATATTGTAGAAAGCGAAACCGGTCGTCCGGATAGTTAAATTAAATTGATTGTGAGTAAGTCTAATTTATTATTTCTTTTACCTTTTTTAAATCAGAAAAACTTTTGAGATTTGATTTCAATACAGGGCCCCGGCCATCCGCTTATACGTATTTCGACTTTCTTAGTTTCGTTAAGTAAGAAATCTTCAGATTTTTTTTTTATTTTGTAATATTACTTCCATTTCGTTTAAAAGTGCTGTTCGTTTCACTTTTACATCTATTTTTAACATAAATCACTTTTTAACATCCAATATCAAATCTCTTTAATATTACTTCCATTTCGTTTAAAAGTGCTGTTCTTTTCACTTTTACATCTATTTTTAACATAAATCACTTTTTAACATCCAATATCAAATCTCTTGTTGTCTTCTCCGACATTTGACTTGTGTGCGCTTCTTATTATTATTAAGAGAATATTTTCATTTTTATTTCAAATCCTTTATAAAAGGTATATAATAAAACACCCAAACGGGCTATATCACAAATACATTATAGAACGTTTTCGGAATGTAAATTCCATCATCAGTTTAACGAAGCATACATGCTATAAGCCACTAAAATATATGGGTGAAAACCCGTTACATGTTATTAATTTATAGATATGTTAAATTATATATTATTATAAATTAGGATGTAATTAGGATGTATAATAATATATAATGTAACATATCTATAAATTAATAACATGTAACGGGTTTTCACCCATATATTTTAGTGGCTCATAGCATGTATACTTCGTTACACTGATGATGGAATGTACATTCCGAAAACGTTCTGTAATGTATTTGTGATATAGCCCGTTTGGGTATTTTATTATATACCTTTTACAAAGGATCTGAAATAAAAATTTTTGTGATACATGGTATACAGCCAGCTACAGGAACTTAGTTTCCTAGTGGATTTTCATTTTTGTTTAATGTAAGTAAATTATTATTATTACATTTGATACACCAAAAACGCTATTATTAACTAAAGTAGCAGTTAATAAATAGCAGTTATTATTGTGTCAACTCATCGCAGACATTAACCGCTTCTCCTATAATACACTCCACTTCGCTAATAATGCTACCTACTGCAGTTAAATTACGCAAACGTTTACTGAACAGCGTTAATAGACAAAATAAAAATATCGCCTGCCATTTATTATAATGTAAATTGATGACCTTCGCTTGGGTTGGCGCCTGTTATTTTGTCCGGTCGTTAAACAATGCAGCTCAGATACGATTTCTTCACCTTCAATACAGAATCGGTGTCTCCATCAAACAATAAGTTATTGATACCGTTTGAATTGTTCAAAAGTAGGTATCGCCTCTGTACGGATGAATTATTATTTTATTGCTATTTATTACAAGTGCAAATAAATATCTCGTTCTTTATGTTCCTGTAGAGGTACTTGTTAAGTGGATTTATTTATTATAAGGAGGATAAAATTAATGATTTTAATTAAGTAGAGCTTATGTGGTTACTTAGAGCCCTATAAATGCTGGCAATAATCTTTGGTTTCCAAAGATATTAAGAGCCTACATTACGCGTTTTTATCACCAAATCAATAATCTTATGTTAGCGGATTAAAAAAATAAATATAAGTTTTGTTTGCTAATAAAAAGTTACCCCTAAAAGAAGTTACCTTTTGGTCATTTCTATATTCAAATAGGAAAGTAATTATCGTCTTTTTGACAAAACCAGTCTTATAGCGATTCTTCTAAAATTTCCTCCTCCTAAATATAAAAACTATAATGTCTATTGCTATATTATCATCATCATCTTCATCATCATCCACTTTTATTAAGGTCCACGTTTCGGATGCATTTGTGGCTATGGGAAAAATGAGTGCCCTTACCAGCCTTAGTTTTGTGTGTATTGTTATGCTAGAATTTTTCCAAATTGTTACCAGTTTCATCATAGCTGTTCTAGCAATAGTCAAACTTCTACGTATCTCTTTGTCACACCCTCGGTCATTTGTTATTAGGGACCCCAGGTATATGAAACTATTTACTACTTCAAAGCCCCCTTTGTCTACTTCATGATCATTGTCTTACTCCTATTTAGCTTTAGTCCATATGTTTTGCTTTTCTCCTCCAGACATCTCATTATGTCTTTCATTTCTTCTTGATTTGCCGCGATTATTAAAGTGTCATCATCATATCTCAAGTATCTGATTTTTAGACCTCCTACTAGTACCTTTCGCATAATGTGTTCGCTGTAGATATTAAACAGAGTTGGCGAGATTATGCATCCCTACTTCCACCCTATGACACCTTCCTCTGTTCTAAAATGATCGAAATAGGTGTTGTTTATTTTTACTGTGCACTTATTATTTTCATATAGACTTCTAATTAGTTGAATTAAGTGGCCTTGTGTTCCCATTTCCGCTAGTATGGACCGTAGCTCCTTCCATTTGACTTTATCGAAGGTCTTTGTGTAATCCCCAAAGCACATAAGCATAGGAGTATTGAATTCACGAGTGTTTTCGATTAGCTGTCTGACATTAAGGATGTGTTCCCTTGTGTCTTTCCTGGGACAAATCCCGCTTGTTCTTCTGATATCTGAGGCAATAGAAAAGCTTTTAGTCTTTCATGTATTACATGAAGTAGAACCTTGCTTGCATGGGATATTAGGGTTACCGATCTGTAGTTGCTGCAATCTAGCGGAGATCCTTTTTTGAATATAGGGATGAAAGTGGATGTTGTGCAGTCGTTGGGTCACTCTCCGGTTTCCCAAATCTTTTTGCCGATCATATGCATAACATTTACTCCAACATTTTCAGTCTCTTTTAAAACTTCTGCGGTAGTTTGGTCTGCGCCAGGAGATTTTCTATTTTTTAACTTTATGATTGCTTTTCCTATTTTTGACTTTAGAATGTTTGGTTCTATCTCTGCAGTGAACTCATCGTGATTTGCATTCTGGGGATCATCTGCATATAGACCTTGACAATATTTTCTCCATACCTCCGCAATCCCTTTCTCGTCATTTATAATATGTTGGTTTTGATCCATTATGGTTTGTGTGATTGATTTAAATTCGCTGGATAGATATCGGACTTTGTTATATAGCTGATGGGATTCATACCGGTTTGCACGTCTCTCTACTTCTTTACATTCGTCATTTATATGTTTATTTTTATCATCCCTACATGATCTTTTAATTTCTCTACTTAATCTTGCTAATTCGTTTTTGTTGCTGTCGTTTTGATACATGAGAGATTTGATTCTCCTTCACTCTTCGAGAAGTTGCAGCGTTCTGTATGTCATCCAGTGTTTTCTCTTGATGATCTTTTTTTCGGTTCTGGTTCTTTCTACAGAGGTTTCTATGGCATTGCTGAAACCTTTCCACATTTCTTCTGGGTTTTCTTGTGTGTTCAACATACTAATTTCCTTTAATGCATCTCCTCTAAATGTTTTCGGATTTGAAATTTCCAGCCTGTTTTGATTTTGGTGCGGCATTGTTCTTTTTAGCTTCGTCTTGAAGCAAGCCCATAACAATTTGTGACCGGATCCACATTCAGCTCTTGGTCTAGTTGTTACGTTTTTTAAACATGTCTTCCATCTGTTTCTAATCAATATGTAGTCGATTTGGTTCTTGTATTCTCCATTTGGGCTGGTCCTCGTCGATAAACGACGGGCATGAAGTTTGAACATTGTGTTTACAATAGCCATACTGTTTTCGGTTGCAAAATCTATTAAATGTTCGCCTCGGCTGTTTCTAATATCTAACCCATAGTTTCCTACATTTTGGATTTTATCATTTTCTTTTTGTCACTATTTACAATAGATCGAAACAAATTTTAGCATACGCTGATAACATTGACATAATAGAATGTCAAGAAACAATAGTTCCTAGAATTGAAAAGGGCGGCAAAACAGGTCAGTCTAGTAATCGACGAAGACAAAACCAAGTTTATGTAGGTTACCAAGGATCCTATAACAAATGAGGAACATACTTGGAAGTTATATCTTTAAACGTGTTGAAATACCAATAAAATAAGCGAAGAAATTAAAAGATCAATAAACCTTACAAATAGGGGATACTATGGACTGCAAAAACAATTTTACTCAAGAAATATCGAAAGAAAACTAAAATTATTAAATCCAAAACACTGCTGAGACCGGTCCTCACATACGGGGTGGAAACATGGACCCTAACGCAGAAGGATGAAAGACTTCTGGAAATATTCGAGCGTGAAATACTCCGCAAAATATTTGGAACTACAAACGAACAAGGGTAGTGGCGCAAAATATTTAATTTCGAATTATACCAATTCTTTAATTAATCAGATGTAAGGTTCATTAAAACACAGCGACTTAAATGGGCTGGGCACATAATACGAATGTCTGACAACATGATTACTAAAAGCTAACGACATGAACACCTATAGGAAGAAGAAGCAGAGGCCGAACGCGAATTAGGTGGTTAGATGGAGTTGAGACCGACTTAGAGATACTTAAGTTCGGAAAATGGCAACTCGTTGCCAGAAACCGAACAGAATGGCAACTAATCTTAGAGCAGGACAGGATCCATAAACTAAGTCTTAGTATTGAAATAGTACTGCATGTGGAACTCTACCAAAGGCTTTCTCGAAATCAATGGAGCATAGGTAAATGTTTTTTCGAAGCGAAATGCTTTTTTGTAAAAGCATTAGCATGCAAAATGCGCTTCCTAAGTACCTATACCGCTTTTGAAACGAAACTGCTTATCACCAGTAATCTCTTTACAAAGTTGATATCTACGACAATAAAATATTTTTATAAAAAATTGATTCTGTAAATTTAATTAAAAAAGGTCCCGATTTAAAGCCTGATACAAAATGTCTTATGTGAATTAAAATTTTATTTGACTGGCCTAAATCGTGTACGAATCTATTTACTTGTTATTTTGTTTACGATTTTTCTATGCAGTTTTTTTGTTTTTATGACTCTTCAACCAAAATTGTTCGCCACATTCGGAAGTGCGCCGTGGCCGTTGATAGTCTACGTGCACAATTTTATTTATTATTTCAGTTTTGCTGATATTTTTATACGATGATCTGTTTGTTTTGTGGTATAAAATCATAATTAATAAAATATCATTTTTTAAAGGAAAGTGAGTAATTGACTGTTACATTTGAAATATATTTTGACTTTGTTTATTGTTCGGTAACGTTTGAAAATCTATTCAATCTATGTACTTTCAAAATGGTTTCAAAAATCCGTAAGTATTTGATGATTTTAAAAACATTTCTTGTGCTTTATATCTAATACAGTTATACAATACAGATTTTTACTAATTCTACTAAAAATGGAAATGTTTATAGTTTATGCTTGCTATTTTTTAAAAGTAACGAAAAACATCATTTCATAATATAAAACAGATTTGTAATTTTGTGATTTATATCAGGGAAGACTGCTATAATTACATCTTTACAGTAATTTACCTCCTTTAATATTTACATAAAACAAATCTACATAAATGCAGAATGGAATAGAACACAGCCATCTATCTAAGCATGCATAAAGGCCATTGAAAATTTAATAAACGACAAATAAAATATTGTTTTAGAAAAAAATAGTGTAATTACTTACATTAGTGGGGATAGTCGCATTAGTCTGAAATTTGGACAGTGGATTATGTTTTATTTTTTATTCACTTTTCAATCTATACATTTTTTTCCGCTAAGCTATAGTTTTTCTGTATTTCGCATTTAAAAAACTGATATTTTGACATAAATTTCAAGATGCCGCCGCCATTACAGCTGCTGTCAATGATATGCGTTTGCGTAGTATTTCTTGCTCCAATGTTGCCACACTTTTTAAATATATTGTTTATTGTGAAAATATTAATTCTCAAGTACAATCATAAAGGAATAATGATAATGAGTATCATTTCCATTTTCTGTTTCTAAGGGATTTATATAACTGTATTTCATTTGTTATTCACTTATGTTATTACCTATAGATTATAGTTTATTTCGTTATAACAATATTATTCTGATATGACAGATTGTAAAGTAATTTTTGTTTTTCTCATTTCCATAATAACGAAAAGTATACTGATGTACATCACAAATTCAGCCATTTTAGATTATTAGCTGTTATTTCAATTTATTGTAGTAATAATACATGATTTCAAAGTGTACCAATAAAGAAAATAGGGTAAAGTATTCGTGGATAACTGGTCTTTAAAACACTTCCTATATTTCACGCGTGTTTTAAAGACCTTAATATCCACTTATACTTAATATACTATACTGATAACGTATTTTGCAAAAATACTAATGAGTCCAATTTCCGTTTTCCCATGCCGTTGCCATCAATCTGGTGAGTATTTCGTATTATGTTGTATTTTGTTGGATGCATTAGTTATTAAATTCTTTTTTAATTTAAAGTTTTAGATGTGATTGGATTAGTTTAGATTAGGTTTTATTTTGTTATGTAATATAATCCAGTAAAATAAGTCAAATAAGGGGGCAAACCTCGGAATGAAAGATAATAAGCTGAAAATTTGCATACGTCTTTATTTTGATGGTATAAAACTTACCTCAAAAGTCTCATATAATCACGTGTCCGCGACTTAAGATATTAAAGGTCAAAGGTCACGAAAATGAGTTTTCTGCAAATATCTCGTTTCCCTTACACTTTATGACATTTAAGGTGCTAAGAAAAATTGTAGAATGGAAAATTCTCTTCAATTTTTGTCTCAAGTACTTTTATGTACCTTCAACCCTTCTTAAGATAGAGCGCAAAGAGTGGGGGACCGCTTACCTGTGTATACGGTAACGCGAAGTCAGCCAGTAGGATTCAATAAATAATAAGTTATATAGTTAATTATTCACTTAAAATACTATTATTATCATTAAATTTTTATTATTTATTATTTAATAAACTATATTTATAGATATTAATTATAAAATATATATTTTTTTATATAATATTTATTTTATTTTTAACAAACATACAATATTAAATAAAATACTTTTCGTCCATATTACTACGAATAGTATATCTCGAAATACAAATCTCTTGTACGGCGGTTGCTTTTTACACGCGTTTAGTGGATGTGATACGACTTCTGCGATTTATAGGAAAGGTAAAATATCGTTTATTAAAATGTTCGAAAAAAATCACCATTTACATCAGTCACCTCAACTATTTCAACAAAAAAACTGCTCTGTACAAGAATTATTTGAAAATTGAGTACGTATTTTCTTAGCAGCGTATAATGCTCCAACATCAGAAGACGATATAGACTCTTTTCGATACACCCAGTTCATCAAATCAACAAGACTCAACAAACCAGTGCAGTTATCAAGTCTTCCACCTTCAAGTGTAGCAGCTCGTCAGCATATCATTCGTGTCTATTATCAGACCCAAATTTGGTTGGGAAATGATTTAGAACCCCAAGAATTCGGCTGGGTAATGCAAAATGAATTTCTGGAACCAATAACAACATTATTACCGTCAGCACCAGAAGAACTGCTGAATACAATATTTTGCAATTGCAAGAAAGGTTGTGGTTCTAATTGCGGATGCAGGAAATCAGGATTGCAATGTACTTTAATTTGTGGGCAGTGTAATGGACAATCATGTCTAAACGCTTCATCAACTTCAGATGATTTCAATGAAGAAAGTGAATATGCACCTGATATTCTTGAATATTTTTATTCTGATACTTTAATAAACGAGAATGATGATGATGAATCCGATATTGAGCAGTCAGAGGAAGAAGAAGAAGAAGAAGAAGAAGAAGACGATGAAGAAGAAAATTAATACAAAAATATTAACCATAGATAATAAAAGAATATATATATATATATATATATATATATATATATATATATATACATCTTTATACCATACCTGAACCATCTGAAAAACCATACAATCCTGAACCTCCTATATCTAGAGTATTTAGAGCTGCCTATGGCACGCTTATCTTCATTAATTCTAGCAACGATTTCAAAAATGTATATATACAAAAGAAATTTTTAATATTTTAAAAGATATATAAATGGGGATTTTACTTATTAATGACATAATCCTGATCCCCTTGTTATTTCAGTCAATTCTGAACCTAAACATACGTGTATATGCACAAACCTGAGCCTAAGAGATGTTGCCAGTTTTAAGTAAAATGGGATTTCTTAGGAAAATTTTCGTATGTGTTTGCTTGAGAGTCAGAAGCAGTATATTTTTACTCTCCCTTAATTGTACATATCCTAAATCCTAAAATATGTAAACAATACGTCCTGTCTACCGATTATTTTAACAGCGAAGGCGTCATATCACTACCATAAATAAACCATACGTTCCAGTTCATAAATGTCAAAAATATGAGCTTTGGTTAACGGCGATTTATATTAAAAAAAAAAAAATCAGGAAAGTATTGCATTAATTTATTATCAAAAGTAGCTACATTGGTACATTAATTTGACTCTACTATTTATTATAGCTTAGGTAATAGGAATTTAACTTGCCTACAAACATAAGAATAATGTGATAGAGATCAGATCAAAACTAAAACAAGAAAGTCTTTCAAAACAGTCAAAAAAAATTAAAAACCAACTAAAAAATATTAGAAAATGGGTGTTTAATGTTTAAGTTTTCCTGTATATATATTATAAACTACAGCTTTGATACATGTCCATTTTCTTTCTTTAATTACCTCGGGATATTCTTTAATAAGGTGTTGCACTTTTACCTCAATGGAAGGCTTTCTTTTTTTAATGTCGGAAAAGTATTCTGCGATAATTCTTTTTTATTGTTTTGTCCATGATCTTCTTCTATCAATAAATATTTTCTTTTTTAAATTGCCAATCTTTTTTTGAGGTTCTTTGATATTATCTCAGTTAGTTGAAGTAGATGGAATCTGGCAATCGACGTTTAGATTATCATGAGTATCCAAGATATTTTCCATTTCTTCCTCTTCCGCATCAGAGAGAGGAGCTAAGTTAATGTTAGTTTCGTCTAATGTTTTAACTTTGTATTTTTCAGTTTAGAAAAAAAGTTTAGAAATTTAAGCCGTTTAATATACTTTGACAAACGATAATAATTGCAATGCAGTTGTAATGTGTGTCATTTGTAATGAATTTGCTTAATTGCTCCATATCATTATTGGAAAATTGAAGAAATTGAATAATGGTGGCCAAATGCTTTCGAAGTTTTGTTGCTGTTATACTCGCAGGTCTCTCCAACTGACATTTTTTGGCATATTCACGTGATTTCAATTTGTGAAATAATTCTTCTGCAGATGTTTGCAAAAAAAATATTAAGTTTCTTGAGGTCGTTAGTAAGCAGCAAAAGTTCTTCCTTGTTCCATTTATTTTGATTTAAATTGGTACATGTTGAGCAGAAACTTCATTACACCATTGGGATTCTAAAAGACTTTTTAATATTTTAAGTTCTTTTCTCTCATTGCTTGGGTTTTCTATCTGAACAAGAATAATATATGCTAAGTCGCAACATTTTCTCATAAGTGTCCCAAAATTTATGGCCAACGTTGGTGACTCATAATTATTTGTTTCTGGGTTATATTTTTTTATTTTATTAACTCCAGAAATTATTAGTTGAACATGCTTTGGGCGAAGAATATATATAAGTTTCTTAATATCAGGATTCTGTAGTCTTGTAGACTAAGAGTTTTGCGAGTCTTCGCATATTTTGTCTTACCAAATCAATTTTGCCTTTACTCTGACGGCCTTTTATGTCGTCTGCACGCATTCTGAAGAAAATTTTTGATTTTAATAAATCATTACGTTTAAGAAAATGGTGTAGAAGCAAAGTAGTTTGTCCGTCGCTTTGGGACGTCTGTCTTCTATTATTTTTCTCATCATAATTAGACGGACAAATTTTGGTATGCTTAAATAAAAATGTTTTCTTATCTTTTTCCTTAAGTTTCATAAAGCCAATCATCTCTCTTTTAAGTTAACCTTATGACATAATATGTTAACTACGTCAATTTCTTCTAAGTGCGATTGAGAAATATGTCTAGCAAAATGGAAAACATTCCCGTGCTCCGCTCTATCAATCACTTCTTCAAGTATTAACGAATCGTTCTTACACTGTTTGCTGTTACAGATTTGTGGATGGCTCTTTTTTGTGGCATTTTTAAATTTGAGAACTGCAAGAAAGAGTCAAAGTTTAACCAAATTTAAGAACAATTAAACAAATAAATACCAACCATTTTTTTAGCTCGGCCGTCTTCTGATGGCATATAATTAGGATATTTATGGAATCGTCGTCATCCTCTATAAATTCGCTTTTGGATGTGTTAGACGAGTTATTAATTTTTTTTTTCTATAGAAACACAGCATTATTATTTTCCGCATAGGAATCACATTCGTCGGATAAAAAATCCATATTTATTGCTTGATCTGGGTCCTTATATTATTAGATTTGTATGTTCTCGAGATATCCCCACTTTCATCATATTAAATAGAAGAAATCAGCTTAAAATTTTTTGTCACTCAATAATTTACAACTAACCTATTTTGACACCCATTCATTTTTGAATAAGATAAGTAGTTATATTTCTTTGAACTTCCAAATATTAACTCTTTTCGAGATATTTTAATATTGGTAATTTAGCACATGATTAATGTTTTGAATGTCGAAGAAGTGTAACATTTTGATACAAAAGGATTAGAATTTCTCTGTAAATACAGGAAATTTATTTTAAAAAATATATTTTATTCTTCGAGCTTAATAGATTAGAAAAAAGCATTTCAGACCCATTATTATTAAGTAAGTATATAAAATATTATTTAAACTTGGCCAATTTACTTTCGTTAAACGTTGCTCTTTTTCGTCTTCCCCTTTCCATTTTTCTCTTTTGAACTTTAAACTTTTGAATCTTTATTTACGTGTATCTGAGAAATTGGATATAAGCTACTCTCCGAATTTTTCGAGCAATAATCAAAGTGTATTTTTTCTACGTTTTTGTCTAAAAATTATACATTTAATCTTTAAATTCTTTCTCATTCTTTGCTTTTCTGGTTCATTTTGCACAGGATGTTTCAAAACTATTTTGAAAAATTTCAGGGGCATGATTGATAGATGAAAAGTTCTCCTCATAAACAGTTCCCCTTTGCGCTATTGTTAACTAATAGAGACAAAGGTTTTAAACTTATTAACCTAAATAACATGTAATAGTGCTAATTTAGTCAAATTCGTCTGAGATACTGACAGTGATAAAATACTAATTTAAAAATATAAACAGAAAGACATCAATGTCCATTAGTTAGATATACTTTTCTTTCTAAGATAATTCCCCTAGAGGTTTATCGAAGTACTTTTAAAACATCTTGCATAACAGTTAGCAAAAAGAAGATGACGTGATTTCTCTTACTTGGGATGCCCTATATAAAATGAATTTAAACAGGAACTCAATATTTTGAGATATCACAGACTACTAAAAACATTTCATAAGCCATCTAAAATGATGTATCACAGAATTCCCCTCTATTAATTACGTTTTTGGTTAAAAAAATAAAAACTTACTTTTTTTTAAACATTATTTAGAACAAATCCTAAAAACCGGATAATATGATCATCCCAAATTGCAAATCAGCTTCTTTCGATAAGAAAATCGCCTATAATAATTTTTAATAAACTCTTGACACAGTCTTTTTGTAAATATGAATTAAAATCAAGAATAACTATTTTACTTGGACACCCTGTACCTCTGTTAATATTAACTTATATAAATAAGCACAATTCATCTAGATTTTTAAGCCAAAGTGCTCAAAATGACAATTTAGTTTAATACCTTTGGTATAATTAACCTTTCCCTAAATACATATCAACCATCAGTTTACAACGTCCTTTATAATTATTCATTTTTAAACACACCTTCCTGAACCAAAACAAACGACTGTTGCAACTAAATAATAATATCTTATACCATCTATTGAAAAGAAATCTCTCTGGCCTTGGCTAAAAATAGAATTCCCCAATTCTCTAAACAAAATAATGACAAAGCAATGTTGCCACATAGTATGGATCAGGATGGTACTAATTGTAATAATGTATATAAAAATCATGTATATTCAAGAAATTGTTTCCAGCGCCAAAGTGGCAAATGGCTGAACTAAAAAATGCAATCCTGAACCACAATACAAACAGGTTTCTCTTGGATTCCGAATGACATATTGAATTGAAAGTTAGGCAGTTTTGTCCGCTGATGACACCACTAATTAAAAAAAATGATTTAATTTGTAAATTTTAAATCATATGTCAGTTATATAAGGAAACCAATCCTGAACCAATATACAGGTTCAGGATCGTAAACGGGGTTCAGGTTTGTGCTTAAGTTTTACTATCGAAGGCTCAGGATTGTACTAAAAACAAATATATATATATATATATATATTTGTAACTTTATAAAATCGATTATTGGATTAATAAATAAATATATAATAAAAAAAATAATAAATATTATTTTTTCAGTATTTAATTAAATATAAAAATGATTATTGTTGAATTCTGCACTTGATCTTAATTTATCGTATATACAGCTGTTAAAAATATCATTAAAGTTTATTTGAAATATTTCATTTAATATTGTATGTTTGTTAAAAATAAAATAAATATTATATAAAAAATATATATTTTATAATTAATATCTATAAATATAGTTTATTAAATAATAAATAATAAAAATTTAATGATAATAATAGTATTTTAAGTGAATAATTAACTATATAACTTATTATTTATTGAATCCTACTGGCTGACTTCGCGTTACCGTATACACAGGTAAGCGGTCCCCCACTCTTTGCGGTCTATCTTAAGAAGGGTTGAAGGTACATAAAAGTACTTGAGACAAAAATTGAAGAGAATTTTCCATTCTACAATTTTTCTTACCACCTTAAATGTCATAAAGTGTAAGGGAAACGAGATATTTGCAGAAAACTCATTTTCGTGATCTTTGACCTTAAATATCGTTAAGTCGCGGACACGTGATTATATGAGACTTTTGAGGTAAGTTTTATACCATCAAAATAAAGATGTATGCTAATTTTCAGCTTATTATCTTTCATTCCGAGGTTGCATCCTTATTTTACCGGACTAATAGTCAGTGATGATTTTTACAAAAACGGGATAATTCAACGGGGAAAATGATTGGTATTTACAATTGATTTATAAATTTTATGTAACTACTAAAGCTATTTCGTATTTTGATAACATTTTTCTCTTGTTAATTTTTGATTTCCTATACTTTTCATGAATTTTTTTCAATTTTTGTTACATTTTTTCAATTTTTGTATGTTTCCGTCCAACAGTCTCTGTCCAGAAGTCCAACAAAAATTCGCATTTTTAGGGACCCTCACTATTGTAAACAAATACCCTATCGGGGAAATAATCACTGATTTTATGCAGTTCAGAGAAAAATGGCTCAAATGAAAATTGTACATCTTAAAATGTTCTTTTTTTTTTGCAAGTTTCTAAATTAAAATACATAAAGAATCAAGATAGTTGCAAAAAAGCCTTAATTTTGCAATATATTAATTTTCTTTTGTGGATAATGGCGTGTAATATGCCATTCTTCTACGTATTGCGCCCTCTCATTTCAAAGTTTGGCGATCCAAATGGCAATTGTAGCTTTGGAAACTGCTGCACGAAAGATTGGTCTGGAGAAGCGGTCAAAGCATCTTCTCAGGTCTTTCAGCCACGAATTCTGGCGTCTTCCAACTGATCTTTTGCCCTGCACTTTATCTTTTAATATGGTTTAGAGTAATTCATATCTTTCACCTCTCAACACATGATCCAAGGATTGTATTTTTCTCTCTTTGATTATGCTGAGTAATTCGTTTTCTTTATTCATGCGCCGAAGTACCTCACCGTTGGTAACTTTTTGTATCTATGGAATTCACAGCATCCCTCTGTATATTTACATTTTAAAGGGATCTATTCTTTTTTCTGTTTCGGAGTCCATTGTCCAACTTTCAGAGCCATACGGCAAAACAGAGAAAAACGTAACATCTGATCATTCGAATTCTGAGCTCTAGGCTAAGGTCTGATCTTGTAAAACATGTTTACATGTTCATGAGTATTTTTCCTGCTCAATTCTTGACAAAATTTCTTTTTTTGGGTTACACCGGCTGTTGATATTTGCTCCCAAATATTTTATGGAAGTTACCAGTTCTATTATTTGTTCCTTGGCATACAAATGTACGTTTTTTGGTATCTTTGAAAATACTAGAATTTTAGTTTTGGAAACATTTAGATGTAAACCAAAAATTTCGCTATGACGAGCTACCGCATTTATTAAATTTTGTAGTTCTTGTGCGTTGCTTGCTATTAGGACGGTATCATCAGCGTACCTGATTTTGTCTATCCGTCCGTTAATCTTGATTTCAACTTGAACCTCGTCTAATGCCTTTCTGAATATAGAGTCCGAATACAGATTAAATAATAGTGGTGATAAGACGCAACCTTACTAATTCGTTTTTGTTGCTGTCGGTTTGATATTTGAGAGATTTGATTCTACTTCGCTCTTCGAGAAGTTGCAGCGTTCTGTCTGCCATCCAGTGTTATCTCTTGATGATCTTTTTATCGGTTCTGATACTTTCTATAGAGGTTTCTATGGGATTTCTGAAACCTTTCCACATTTCTTCTGGGCTGTCTTGTGTATTCAACATACTAGTTTTCTTTAATGCATCTCTAAATGTTTTCGGATTTGAAATCCCCAGCCTGTTTTGATTTTGGTGTGACATTGTTCCTTTTAGCTTCATCTTGAAGCAAGCCCATAACAATTTATGATCGGATCCACATTTAGCTCTTGGTCTAGTTCTTAGGTTTGTAAAACATGTCTTCCATCTGTTTCTAATCAGTATGTAGTCGATTTGGCTCTTGTATTATCCATTTTGGCTGGTCCACGTCTATACGCGACGGGCATGATGTTTGAACTTTGTGTTTACAATGGGCAAACTGTTTTCGGTTTCAAAATCTATTAAACGTTTGCCTCGGCTGTTTCTAATACCTAACCCATAGTTTCCTACATTTTGGATGTTATCATTTCTTGTTTCTCCTACCTTAGTGTTAAAATCGCTCATGATTATAAGTGGTTCTTTAGATGAAATATTTCTAATTGTGTCTTCAATAACGGAGTATACGTCTTCCACTTCATTGTCTATCGCTTCTGATGTTGGCATATAGACCTGAAGAATGTGCATTTTGTTTGGTGATTGTGACGTATTGTGAAACTTTTTTAGTCACCATAATTGCAACACCATTTCTTCCTGTGTTATTTGCTCCCGATATGTATACAACATGTGATCCTCCGTTCGCAAGTGTCCTTTCCAATGGGTGTCCGAAAGTCCGCATATTTCTATATCCTCTCTTTCGACTTCTCGTTGTAGTATTTGCAGTTTGCCTGGTTCTAATAATTCTCGAACATTCCGGGTTGCTATTCCCATTGCTTTCCTTAACTAAAAATCTGATTTTCTTCCAGGCGCCAATTTCGCATGTGTTGCCTGTTTGCTCAGAAACACATGCCTGGTAGCCCATTTGACACTAGTTGGCCCGGAACCAACTGAATCGCTAAGCATATCTAACTGATTCGAAACATTCATGATGGTGTAGTCACGGAAATATAATCAGGTAGTTTCCCCTTGCCTGCCTGATCGCAGTATCACGGCCGGTTGAATCATTATGTGATATTCGCCAGTGAGTATCTGTCATTAAGCCAAGGGTAGAAATCATTACGCTATAGCCTTAATGAAGTAATGTCATAGCTGCTGCCCTATGCCATGTCCTCAGTTGGTCTACGGGTGCTTATTTGGTAAAACCTTATTCACACCTATCCTACATATCTGTAGGACATTTCCCTATCAGCTAGTGGGACGCGCCGTGTCGGTATTGCGGACTTCCCGCCCGTCCGTCTTCCGCGAAGTACAGAAGAGTCCCTACTTAATTAAGAGGCAAGCTGGGACGGACACGGTATAGCGTTTCCATATTGATGTTCTGTTCTGTACTTCACTCATCCCCAAGATGACTATTTTTATTCTTCGCATCTCAGCTTCGGTCTTTGCAAGTTTCCCAGACATGAATATGCTGCGTACGGTCCAAACGGCAATGCGTACTATCTTGTCATATATTTGGATTCTTTGTCGACTTCATTGGACCTCAATAGTAGTCGACGGGGGTGTTTTCCCGTTGCCTTCCCTATCGCAATACCACAACCATTCAAACTCCTTCAGTCATGCTCGTAGTATTCCAGTTTCAAACCAGTCCAGGATCATCTCCTCTGCGCCTTGAACTGATTCTGATGATCTCTGCTGCCCTTCACCAGGGAGGGATAGGAAATAGGTAACTAGATTTTGGAAGGACAAAGGGATGGGACATGATTTCTTTCAATAAGGAATTGAGAGCAAAGCATGGCTCGCGTGGGTAGGGTCGACCGAATAGCTTAGAAGTTTTTTAATTTGTTTATTCCGTAGAGCGATAATTTAAACAACTGTTCTTACCGAGAGACTTACTCTAGAGGTATTCTTTAAATTAAATTCGATTCTATAAAGTTATATTTTTAAGGTATATTAAAAAAACTGCAACATTTTATTAAATTTGTTATTAAAAAACAGTTTAAAAAAGGACTAACATTTTAGCTTATAAACAATTACAATATCTTTGACATTTTTATGTCACACGCTGCCAAGCGTGTGACATAAAAATGTTCAATGAAAATTTGGTGAAAAAGCACTTTCCAAAATAAAACAAAAGCTTCTATGACCAAATGGAAAAAAGATAACATTTTTTTTTCTAAAAATCGTATTTCCAATTTTTAATAACATTTAGAGGTTGAGTAGTGAACAAAAATAATATTTATATTTATTACCTAATTATCATTATTATATGCATAACAAAATGAACTATTTCATTAAAAGAACTATAAAATTAAGTTACAGATATAAATGTATTTTTATATTTTATAATAATTATTATATATTTATATAAATAATATACACTTATTAATAAAATTGAAATCTTTCATACGAAATATTAGTAAAATTCAATAACTATTTTTAAAAAAAATTAATTTATTTTCCGGAATTTTCCAAGAGATGAAATTTGCACAATTCTTTTTTTTACACATTTTATTTTTATAGCAAGTGTATATTTATCTTACCCAAAGACATATTATAAATATATGCTATAGTCATTAATATTACCTAACAATTACATTAACCTATATTTTTAGCAATTTTGCGAAAAAATTAATTACCGTGAAGTAGTAAAATTTCTGATTAACAATATTTGAATCATCAATTTGTAGAATGAATCAGCAAGAAATCAACCGCATCGTTTCAAGAATATGATTGAAATGTCAAATATTGGTAGTTCAGATTTCTTTCCTAGGTGGCATCGTTACCTTACTAGACCAAGGGTGTAACTTGTCATCATAGCCTTTTATATAGATAGATTCTTGAGGAGATTGGTCAATATTTTGTCGTTCTAATGCTAAACTCTCTTAACAGATTTATTCCTACTTCTTCCTTGGCTCTCTGACCTTGTTTAACTCCAGAAAAGTATAGTTCATACTTTTCATCTTCTTCTTACGATGCCTATCCGTTCCGGATGTTGGCGATCAACATGGCTATCCTAACTTTGCTTGCTGCAATTCTGAATAGTCCGGTTGTCGATGTATTAAACCACTTTCTCAGGTTTTGAAGCCAAGATATTCTTCTCCTCCCTGGTCCTCTCTTTCCAAATACCTTGCCCTGAAGAATGAGTTACAACAAGCCGTATCTCTGTTCATTCCTCATAACATGGCAAAGATATTCTAGTTTGCGCTCTTTGATGGTGTTAATAATCTCGCATTCCTTGCCTATTCTACGTAGGACCTCAACATTAGTCACACGATCCACCCATGAAATTCTTAAAATACGTCTGTTACACCACATCTCGAATGCCTCGAGTTTTCTTAAAGAAGCTTCGAAAAGTGTCCAAGCCTCTACTCCGTATAATAACGTAGAAAATACATAGCATCTAATGAGAGAGATTTTGGTAGCATACTTTTGATACAAGTTTGTTTTTTCATTTCCTGGTTTTTTTGGTTTCGCTGATCCCCATTATTTTAATTCCTCGTTATTTCGTATTCTTTTCCTGTTAATGATGTTATGTTACATGCTCCCATTTTCATTTCTTTATCACATTTATCACCTACCAATTTGTCCTTACCTTTGCAATTCCTACTTGATCAATATTGTACCTATCTAGTTGTAATGAGTTTATCCGAAAATCGTATGAAGGTGTGAAGCGAGGAAAAACACCAAAATATTGCAAACTGTTTTATATGTCTACCAGAAATGGAAAAAACAAGTATAAGAGAGTTATATATGAATTCGACGAAAAATTTTAAATTAGTATTAACTCTAGTATCGAGTATGAATATTGAGTAGCTCAGAATCCGCGATCTTGCCCACAGCCAGTTCCAAGCCCGGATAAAAGAGGAGGGTTGATCGGCCAGGTTAGCATCCTACCCATTGTAAAAGAAAACAAGGCTCAAAGAACCGATATAAAGCCTCGAAACAAGACGGAACTTGATGATGAACCACACAAAGGAAAGGAAAACGAGAAGAAAAAATAAGCCCACAATCAGATTAGTAACATGGAACATTACTCCTTTCCACAACAAAGACCAAGAGATAATAAAAGAACTGAAAAATAAAAACATAGATATTTATGCAATCGAAAAAATCAAAGAAAATGGTAAAGGCCAAGCACCAGCAGGCGTAGGTATACTATAGACGTAGTTATATTAAAAAAATTTAAAGATAACATAAATAACTGCCGTTATATCTTCGAAAGAATAATACATTACAATGGACTACCAAAAATAAAATGTCATATTTATCTCTCTATAGCCCCCAGGACTGCAAACCTTAAGAGGAAAGAGAGGCATTCTACGAATAATTGCAAACCATCCTGGATAAAATACCTCATGAAGAACCCTTCATTCTTATGCGTGACTTTAATGCACAAATCGGAAATGAAATAGTTCCAGGAGTAAAACAAAGATTTAATAAAAACCATGTCAATGCAAATGGAGAACGAACTCATGGCTAATTTCTGGGCATTTAACGAACTGAGAGTCAATAATACATTTTCGAGCATAAGCTCCAGTATAAATTTACATTTGAAAACTCCAGGGGGCACAAATATATGATTGATTTTAATAGAATCCACCGAAAGCAGATTCTAGATATCCGTACTTTAAACTCAACAGACACAGGGAGTGAACACAAACTAGTACTAGCAAAAATAAGAATGAAAATAACACCAAATCATTTTCCACAGGAAATCACCGAGGAAATATTCGATGTAGTTACACTGTGTTACGGCTTTACAAGAGAAATGTACTAAAGGAGGCTAGCATATAAGATACAGCTGAAACAAATAGACGACATCAAAGATATAAACGCGAGCTGGGAAAAACAACATTGAAGAAGCAGCCACAGAAGCTTTAGAAAAACGCAAAGTCATACTGAATAAAAGAAACAACAACAATACACCATGGTTTAGAAAAGAAATAAAAGAGAAATGTAAAGAGAAACGAGAGGCCTACACGAAGTACAAAACAGCAAATACTTCAGAATCCCGAGACACCTACAGAACAATATGAAATGAAACAAAGCAGTTCTTAAGAAGAACAAAAAGTGAACACTGGAAACAGTTTACAAAAAGGATGAAAAGCGACTCTACGGTATACAAAAACAAATATGGAGATTTATGAGAAACCAACGGAAAAAAATGGCAGAATTGAAGGAATACAGTAACATATCAACAAACGAATGGGAAAGATACCTGACGAAACTGTTTAAAGGAAAGGAGAATAATAATTAACACAATAACGTGTCTGAATTAAGACACGAAACATAAATCAGTTTTCAGGAAGTAGAGATAGCTATTAATTCACTCAAAAATAAAAAGTCACCAGGACCAGACCGAATAACCAACGAGCTTCTAAAACACGGAGAAGAAAGTATAACTCTAGAGATGATAAAACTTATACAAAAACTAATATTGCACTGCAAGATACCAAACGCATGAAGAAACAGCATTATGATACCAATATTCAAGAAAGGAGATAAAGAAGAACAAGTATAGAGGTATAAATCTACTGAACACCGCACTTAAGCTTACCACAAAAGTCCCAACCAACAAAATAAAAAAAACCAACAACTTTATCAGATGAACAAGAAGGATTCAAATCCGGAAGATTCTGCGTAGACGCTGTATTTGTACAGAAACTACAGAAAAGGTCTACGAGTACAATAAACCAGCATATCTATGTTTAATAGAACTAACAAAGGCTTTCGATTTCATCCAAGTCGAAGACGTTTTACACCTACTGCATAAAAGAAACATACCAATCAATATTATACAAACCATTGAAAACATCTACTTCCATAATCGAATACAGGCAAAGATAAATGGAAAACTAAGACAGTGTATACCAGTACAAAGCGGAGTCAGACAGGGTGGCTCGTTAACCCACTTCTCTTTACTTTCTTTTCCTTTCTACAGAATGGGGAGCAAATAAATTCAAATATTGATTTATGCAGACGGCGCCTCATTGATCTCTGAGACAGAAGACGAGCTCCAAAGATCCACACATCTTCAATACAACAACCAAGAAATACAATATGATAATATCAGCAGAAAAAACCAAAGTATGATAACATCTAAATACCCGCTACGATGTAAAATCGAAATTGATGGGAAAATAATAAAGCGGGAAGCACCGTTTAGATATCTGGAAATAGATAAAACTAGTTACGGAGATGTTGAAAAAGAAGTACGACAACAAAGCTTAAAAGCAAGTAAAGCGAGGGATTTCTTAATGACACAATCTGGAAGAAAAAACACCTAACAAGACACAAAAACAAGAATCTATAAAGCAGCAATTAGACCTATATTGACATACACGGCGCAGACAAGACCTGACAAATCTAAAACGAGACGACTACTAGAAATAACGGAGATAATAATACTCCGACGACGAGGGAAAAGTCTGTTGGATAAGGAGAGAAGCGAAAACATAAGAAGAGGATGCAATATAGAAGAAATAAATAGATGGGTGACAAAACGAAAACAGGAGTGGAACGAACTCATTAGTAGAATGGCAGAGGATACGATAGTACGAATAGCACGAGATGTCACCGAGTGGACGAAGAGATATTGTCAGACCAAGAAAAAGATGGTGCGATAATTTAAACAATTTATGAGGCTAATTTTGAAGAAGAAACAGGCTTTAAAGCCTACATACAAGAAGGAAGAAGAAGAAGAAGATTATTGACTGTGTACGAAAAAGGTGAATAATAAAAAAAATTGATTTATAAGGATCTCCCATTACCACTATCACCCTACATTTTAGTACTTTGAGCAATCAAAACATTAAATTTAATTTGAGTGCTACGTTCAAAAGGACTTTAGTTCATTGAAATGATCAATAGTTCTCGCGACTCCTCTTTCCCCTACACTCTAAAAGCATAACACACGGATCGCAACCACAACTGTCAGCGGGTTGTAAATTAAATGCAATAAAGCATTTCATTAAATATCTTGAGCTGCAAATAGTCTTAGAACGTAGCTAGAAGACATGTATGACCTCATTCGCGGTGCTGTTTGA
Source organism: Diabrotica undecimpunctata (assembly GCF_040954645.1). Taxonomy (NCBI): domain Eukaryota; kingdom Metazoa; phylum Arthropoda; class Insecta; order Coleoptera; family Chrysomelidae; genus Diabrotica; species Diabrotica undecimpunctata. The sequence continues at coordinate 96,150,428 of NC_092811.1, forward strand.
TTTAAATCTAAAGAATCCGAAGTAAAAAAGTGCAATTGCACCCTCGGGCGGTAAAAACTAATAAATATCGACAGTGAAGGTTCTTTTATATCTCACTCGGTGGTTTGATCAAGGAAACTATTTTATATTGTTTTTATGGGAGGTTGTAAAGTTTTTCTAATTGTATAAAAAAAGGTGTTTATTACTATAATAATTCCTCCCGGCGTTTAACTGCTAATAAACGATAAAAAGTAGGTAGATATACAGGGCACATCCACTTAGGTCTAGTTTATCAAAGAAACTGATAATTCTAAAATTTCGTAAACATCGTCATAGACAAAAAAAATTACTAAATAAAAAGCCTTTTTCGTGACACTCGTTGATACAGGTATTTAACAACTTCTTTGATAAATTTGCAAATGATTAAACGTCATTTTTTACTTATAAACAATATAATATAAAAAATAGAAGATGACTACAGGTGAAGATCTTAAGAGTAAATTATATCGAAAAGCAGCACAATTTTACTGATAACCCATGGAAAAATCTTTAAAATAAGGGTGGTCGCACACAGAAAGAGCAAAACTGTTTTAGTCAAAAACGTTTTTGTTTGAAACGAAAACGTTTTTGTTTCCATAAGAAACATTTCGTTTTCAAGAGAAACAAAATGTTTGCACAAATAATACTGCAATCAGTTTTATTAAAGATATCGACAGATAACGACGAAATTGCACTAGTTTTCTGGCAGTGGTTCCTCCTACAGGACAAAAAAACGCAAAATCAAAGACAATTTTGGGCGCATCCTATAAATGAGAAAAGAATCTGGCCTCAATCAGTATAATTAATTTTTCTGTGTCCACTTCCATGATACACACAATATAAACAAGCAAAATATCGCTGTTTCCACATGTGCTTCTTGTTGACTACTCGAGCGGTTTTAAGAAGGGAATTCCAACAACACGTTGGTCCTTCGTACATTGAAATGTTTCGACACAAAACGACGATCCGGTAATCAACATCAAACAGACTGACTGAGCCTAAACATGCTTTAGACACACGACTAATCAGTGTGCGTCAGCTCATTTCATTTATATGGAAACATCAGCGTCAGACTCGTTTAGTCAAAAACGTTTTTGACTAAACGGGTCTGACGCTGATGTTTCCATATAAATGAAATGAGCTGACGCACACTTATTAGGCGTGTCTCTAAAGCATGTTTAGGCTCATTTAGTTTCAGTCAGTCTGTTTGATGTTGATTACCGGATCGTCGTTTTGTGTCGAAACATTTCAATGTACGCAGGCGCAACGTGTTTTTGGAATTCCCTTCTTGAAACCGCTCGAGTAGTCAACAAGAAGCACATGTGAAAACAGCGATATTTTGCTTGTTTATATTGTGTGTATCATGGAAGTGGACGCAGAAAAATTAATTCTACTGATTGAGGCCAGATTCTTTTCTCACTTATAGGATGCACCCAAAATTATCTTTTATTTTGCGTTTTTTCGTCCTGTAGGAGGAACCAGTGCCAGAAAACTAGCGCAATTTCGTCGTTATCTGTCGACATATTTAATAAAACTGATTGCAGTATGGTTTGTGCAAACATTTTGTTTCTCTTGAAAATAAAATGTTTCTTGTGGAAACAAAAACGTTTTCGTTTCAAACAAAAATGTTTTTGACTAAAACAGTTTTGCTCTTTCTGTGTGCGGCCACCCTAAGAGTTTGTACAGTTATTTTGGTTAATTTGTTGCCTAATTAGTGAAAAAATAGTTTCCAATGTGGATTTGTTGCAAATTAATAATAAATTTTTTAAAAATGCTCAAAAAATTTAATTTTACGTGATAGGAAGGACAATATTACAGAGTGGGGCTAAACTGCGAATGCTTTCTAGATCCTATTTCTTGGGTGGATTAGTCCCTTTTGTTTGTCTTATCTTCTTGACGATATCTATTCACTTTTCCCGTTTCTAGTTTTTCCTCTTCATTCTTCGACCCCTACCCTTTGGAGGTCGTCTTCAACTTCTTGCGGCCACTTTGATCTCGGTCTTCCCCTTTTCTTTCTTCCTCCTGGGTTCCATTCTATCATTGCGTATGTCACTGCTTCATCTCCTTTTCGCCAAATGTGACCTAATCATCTATCTCTGCATTGCTTTATTTTAGTCACAATGTCTTTCTTAAGTTCTTCCTTAATTTCTGCATTTGTTCTGTTTCTATATTTATTTAGCTCTGTTCTGATTGGTCCCAGTATGTTTCTCATAATATTTCTCTCTGCTATTCTTAAGTCTTTATTCGCTGCTAATATTTTTTCTTTTATTTCGGACTTCCCTTCTCCGGTTTTGCTTATTGTAATTCCTAGGTATTTGAAGTATTCTACTTCTTCAAACTCATAACTTCCTATTTTGATTTTTTCTTAGTATCATTTCTATTAATTTTCTGTGGAATTTTTAATTTTTTAAGTGCTATCATTAATCATTTCCTTTTAATTGAATCAAATGCCCGTTTAAAGTCCGTGAATAACATATCCAATTCTAATTTTTATTCGTTTGCTTTTTCCATTATTTGTTTTATTGTGTGTATTGCATCTATTGTAGATCTTTCTTCTCTGAATCCACTGTCCTCTTTGTGATGTTTAATAACCCCCTTTGTATAGTTGATGTCAATATTTTATATGTTGTATTTAGTAACGTTATTCATCTATAATTTTCACAAATTTTTTGGTCTCTCTTTGTATGTATTGTTATGATCTGCCCTATCTCTCAGTCCCCTGGCATTTTCTCTTCTTTTTATATATTTTTCAATAGTGCCAGTATTTTTCCTTTCAGCTCCCTTTCTCCGTATTTTATTAGTTTCATATTAATTCCATCTTTACCAGGGGCTTTTCCATTTTTGCTTCTCTGCAAACTTCCTAACATTCCTCTAATGTTGGTTCTTTTGAAATTTCGATGTCTACTTCATCTACTTCGTCGGCTTTTTCTTCGTGCACCGTTTCTCCGTGTTATTTATTTCTTCTCCTGTTGTTTCCTCCATCAAAAGCTCTCTGTAACAGTTCTTGCAAAATTGAAATTGTATTTCCCAGAAAGCTTTATTAACAACGTTATTATGCGTAAAATATTGGGTCTACATGAACTATGAAAGCACCAAATTAAAGAAAAATGCTTATTTTATCAAATTAAATCATTTAGAGGAAAACTGGGAATGAATGGATTCGCATGGATATGTGGTGAAATGTATATGGCTAGACTGGAATGCCCAAACAGTTGGGGGAAAAGGGGCTAAATGTAGTTCTCTACCATATAATCAGTCATTTTCATAAATGAAGGCAAGTTAGAGATATCCGCCATAAAGTCCTTGACGAAACAAGTGCCGATTTGTTCTGGGTTTAAAAATGGCAAACCAAATAAGTGGTGCAGGCACTTGCAGTTGAAATCTTTTCTCTTGTAAGTGGTTACTAAACCAAGTTTTTAGATTTTGCGAAACCAACTTTGAATCAAGTAAAATAAACACCCAATTCATTTCGCAGATGACCAAAAGGCAATCACTGCTTTGTGAATCGAAATTGTAAAATCAGCCATAAGTTTTGATGGACTAAAACGACACCAACTTCTTCGGAGCAACAAATGAATTGAGTAAAAACAGCGAAGCTAATAAGAAGATAACAGGACTTAAGTGTCTAAAGCTAGCCTGAATTCAATTTGGATAGGGTACCATGTTAACCAGTACCAGTTCTTTTATCCAGGACTTCCACATGAAGAGCATTTAAAAACTGGCAAACCGGAAATAATCATGGACTACAACGAAACGAAAGAAGGTGTTGACAAAATGTGCGAAGCCTACAATTGCGCTCGTGCAACTCGTCGTTGGCCAATGGTCATTTCAAGCAATGAACAGATTCATCATCATCCAGCCTCAAGAGTCCACTGCTGAACATAGGCATCTTCCTCATGTTTCCAACCCCGTCTATCTTGCGCCGCTCTCATCCAGTTTTTATTGAGTCTTCTTAAATCGTCAGTCCATCTTGTAGGTGGTCGACCGACGCTTCTCTTGTCTTCCCTTGGCCTCCATTCCAATAACCTCTTTGTCCATCGCCCATCTGTCATTCTGGCTATGTGTCCTGCCCATCTCCATTTTAGTCTGGCTATCTTCTCGATGATGTCAGTCACCCCGGTTCTTCTCCTGATGTCTTCGTTGGTTATTCTGTCTCGCAGAGTTATTCCTAACATGGACCGCTCCATTCTTCTCTGCGTGACTCTCAGTTTGGTAGCTGCTGCTTTTGTTAAGGTAAGTGTTTCTGCTCCGTACGTCAAGACTGGGAGGACGCACTGATCAAATATCTTTCTCTTTAGGCATGTGGGCAGCTCACTTTTAAAAGTTTCTCTCAGTTTTCCAAATGCTGCACACCCAAGGCCGATTCTTCTCTTCAGTTCATTTCGTTTCAGTTCGTTTCAATGAACAGATTGCTGCGATATAATCGGTACGTCGACGACACGATTTATATCGCAATATAAGCGACAGTGTTTTTTCATGTCACGATTACATTGGTGCGATTAGTAGCTTGAATGGATGGATTCTTTAGAATCGGAGGAAGATTTGACCTTGCTGGTTGCTTTAGCAGACTAGGTGGATCATAGGTAAAATATATAAATATATATTAAAATTAAAGATTGTCTTATTATGTATTCTGGTATCTGGAAATATTATACCAAATATCTGTTTTCATATAATGGGCAAGTTTTAATATCTGTTAATATTTTTTATAGAAAAAGAAAAATTGGGACTCATAATTTAAAAAGACAACAAAAAGGAGAATTTCATACGTTAATGCCAAAACTTCGATCTGACGAAAATCGGTTTTATAAATACTTCAGAATGAAAATTGCTTGTTTTCATGAAATTTTAAACTTAGTAAGAGAAGATATTTCTAAGCTTCATAGCAATTTTCCTGAGCCTATTTCAGAGAAAGAAAGACTAGCCATTACTTTAAGGTAAATGGAAGTTGATGACTGTTGAGAACTCTGGTGTAGTTGAATTATCTGCTGCTGCTCTTCATAGTGCATTACCTCTTGCTGTGCAATTATTTAGGCAATTTGTAGTTTGGTTTCAGCCTGACATTTTCCAGAAAATTGTTTTATCAAACCTGCATATGGTAAAAACAATAAATCTGTTAAGTCTTTTTTGTTTTTTTTTTCTGCTTTCAAAATAAGTAATAATAGAGTCAACTAAAGTTGTAGGTTTTATATTTTGTACATTTCTCACTTTTCGTTTCTTTGGTTCTGGTGCTATAATCGGGGTGGTGACATCAGCACAAGTAGCAGACTCTTTATTTTTTATAGGTAACGGTACTTCAGATAGATCACCAAGTTCACTGTTTTCGTTACCAGAAACATCTACACCATCATCTTTCTCAGTTACAGACTCTACTTGAGTCGCAACTTCCGGGACATTTGAAGAGGTTTTAGCAAAAATCAAGATAGGTTGGAACATTTTCATACTTTCAACCCATTGCCATGTTTTATTTTGTGCAGCTTGCCCAATGCTTGTTCTGATTACTCTTAAGTCTCGCTCATAAGAATCACGTAAACTTCTTCACCTTATCTGCGGAAGGTTAATAATTCGATGATTACTGGTGTTTTCCTGCATTTCAATTAAAAAATATCTGTACTAAAACATTGTACCGATCGTAAAAATACGAGAATGTAACTGCAATTAACATACAAATTTAGAACAAGGATTATGATGGCAAACAAATAGAAAGAACCGGAAAGTAAATTAAAAAAAAAGTGTGCGAGACAGAGAAGGAAAATTATATGCATACGGCAAAACTGTTATAGCTGAAGCTTAAAATCATCACGAAAATAATTAAAGATGTTTTTGTTTGTTTTGTTAGAGTTTGACAAGGCATTTAGTAACAAGCAGAAATATTAATATAAATTTCCGTTGCAAGGTCTTTCAGAATTATGGCATTTTAATAATGTGTAATGAATACAGGAGTGTCTTGTGCATTGAATTTTAATTATCATGTTCGGATTTTTGTATCGCTAAAATGTCAATGGATATTTATTGAGATTAACTTATACTCATGCATAAATCATACAGCATTCTAGACTAATAAATAACGTATATGATACACAATTTTTTTAATCGAGGAATATTCATAGTTTCTGTATTCTTATTTTAATAAGAGAATTTGCATTAATATGTAAATGTAACAACATTAGTTTTGATTTGTCGTTTCTGTCCCAAGCAAACATATTAGCTTTGAATAAGAAAAAAGCAAAATGTTGTTCGTTCAAGACATGATTTTTTAAAAGATTTAATTTTCTTGTTATATAACAATGTAGCAAAAAATATTACTGAAGTGATAAGTTTGCCAAGGGGTCTATATTCAAATTCAGCAAGTGTGTACTGAAAATAGACGGACGTGTATAAACTCATCACTTTATAGCCCCCATAAAATTGTTAGACCCTCCGAGATATAGTAAACTGATCACCGGCATCCTTTGGAGATCGGTAAACCCATCACCGCAGATAGGTAAAGTCATCACCCGAAATTTTGCTCTAAGGCGCTGGTTTGTAATGCCGAAGATTGCATGTTACCTATTACACTTCTCGTTTATGTGGTAATTTATTAAATTAAGAAATTATTTTAAGCAAATTGCTTTAAAATAGATATTAATATCGGGTTTCTTACGGTGTGACCTATTAGACGTTTCTGCCAATTTAAACGGTTTTGAGATCGGAAAATTCAGTTGCATAGGTTTTCGATAGTGAACTTTATAATGAAAATATTTATTAAAAACAGTTGGAAAAATGGAAATGAAAGGATTAGCATGGATTTGTGGTGAAATATAATGGCTAGACTGGGATGCCCAAACAATTAGAGGGAAAAAAACCGGATTATTTTTGTAGTTCTCTACCATATTCACCAGAAGTTGCAATCTTCTGGTGAATGATTTTTGATGTCCTCTCCGATAAGTCCTCTTGAGCTTTCATCTTGCAGGAGTTTAGTTTAAGCTGATGACTTAACGGCTTAGTTTTCGAAGGTCGCTTAAGTGATTGTGTTCCAAGTTGCAGTGCAGAATATTTTTCGCAACTAAAACAATTATAAAAATATAAACAATTACAAACAAATTAGAGGGAAAAAAACCTGATTATTTTTGTAGTTCTCTACCATATAATCGGCTATTTTCATAAATGAAGGCAGGTTAGGGATATCCGCATAAACTCGTTAATGAAACAATCGCTGACTCCAAAAATGGCAAGCCAAATAAGTGGTGCAGCCACTTGCCGTTGAAATCTCCCTTCTTGTAAGTGGTAACCAAACCAAGCTTTTGGATTTTGCGAAACCAACTTTGAGTTAAGTAAAATAAACACCCCATTTCTTTCGGAGATGGCGATTACGGCCTTGTGAATCGAAATTTCGACACCAACTTCTTCGGAGCAACGAATTAATTGTAGACTAGGCTGGATCTGTGGAAATTAAGACCATAATGGACATTTTCCATAGGAAGCTATTTTTTGCTGGAATCCCTTCAGGATGTGCCCAATATCGATAATCACGATATGCGCCAGTCGCAAACCCTGTGCTAAATTTTTTATTTAACAAAATCTGAAAACAATTGAAAATTTCTCATTTTTTTGCTCCTATTTTCGTTTATAATTCGGAAAATATTGATCCTAGAGAAAAAATTATATGAAGTTAAAAGTTTCGTTATTCAATTTTACACAATATTTCGTTAGCTAGAAATTGAAAATTTAATGTTTATTGTTGAAAACATAGCAATAATTGAAAAAAAAGTACAAAAAAATGAAGTTAATCCTTTAAATGTTTTCGACTTTCTAAAATTGACTTACAAGCTCCATATTCCGTCTAGAAAAACCTTTTAATATGTTTAAAACGTGTGCTAAATTTTGTTAAGATCGGTCGGATAGGTTTTGCATAATAATTTTGCAATCCAGCCTACTGGAAAAAAATCGCAAATTTTCAAATTTATAGTAGGCCCTAAATAAGGCTCTCAGATAGTTGCAAATTTTTTTACACATAAAGGAAGGCTTAAACTTTCCACCGCTTTTTGTAAAATTCAAATCGGTTCACTAGGAGAGCCTAGAAATTTTTTTAAAGTTTTAAATATTTTTTAGGCTTATAAACAAATTGAATAACTTTACGAGCTTTAAACATATCCTTCCAAAAAAAGAAAAAGACTTTAAAAAAAATTATTGAAGATTGAGTCAAAATAAAGTTTATTTATGAAAAAAAAATTTTTTTTTGTTCGCCTTTGTTTTAACAATTAAATTATTTATTAACAATTAATAAATACATATTTGTTTACTAAAAGTAACAATTTACTTCAATGTATAAATTGCAAGCTCAAAAAAAATGCAAGAAGAAAAAATGCAATTACTTGTTTAACATACAATTGTTTATTTATACCATTTTTAATTGCAAATTTACCAATTTGCAATTAAAAATGGTATTTGAAAATATGATATTTGAAATCCTTGTCGTTCGAGAGCGCCATTAAAAAAAAAATAGGAAAATTGGTTAACAAGAAGCCGAGATAATGCAATTTTTAGCGCGCGCTATGATTTTGAACTAGCCGATTTACATTTCGAGTGAATGTCCCCCACCACCACCTCTCATGCATTCCGAGCGACATTTTACGCGAAAACGGTTTTTTATTTGTCCTTTTTATGGATGTTGCCATGAAGCGCATTACGTAAAACTTTTGATATAAAAAGTACTTGACAAGACGAGGGAATTTGTTTAAAAACGAGCCCTATATCACTTATGGTTACACGGCAAATGTATGCCAACTTTGACCTTCAATATCTCGGCAACCAGTAAGCCGAATGTATCTTTTTTTTTTAAAGAAGCGTCTTTTAATTTTCTTTAAGTGTATAAATTTTGAAATTGAAATGTTTAAAGCTCGTAAAGTTATTCAATTTGTTTATAAGCCTAATATATATAAAAAATGTTTAAAACTTTAAAAAAATTTCTAGGCTCTCCTAGTGAACCGAATTGAATTTTACAAAAAGCGTTTGAAAGTTTGAGCCTTCCTTTATGTGTAAAAAAATTTGCAACTATCTGAGAGCCTTATTTAGGGCCTACTATAAATTTGAAAATTTGCGATTTTTTTCCAGTAGGCTGGATTGCAAAATTATTATGCAAAACCTATCCGACCGATCTTAACAAAATTTAGCACACGTTTTAAACATATTAAAAGGTTTTTCTAGACGGAATATGGAGCTTGTAAGTCAATTTTAGAAAGTCGAAAACATTTAAAGGATTAACTTCATTTTTTTGTACTTTTTTTTCAATTATTGCTATGTTTTCAACAATAAACATTAAATTTTCAATTTCTAGCTAACGAAATATTGTGTAAAATTGAATAACGAAACTTTTAACTTCATATAATTTTTTCTCTAGGATCAATATTTTCCGAATTATAAACGAAAATAGCAGCAAAAAAATGAGAAATTTTCAATTGTTTTCAGATTTTGTTAAATAAAAAATTTAGCACAGGGTTTGCGACTGGCGCATATCGTAATTATCGATATTGGGCACATCCTGAAGGGATTCCAGCAAAGAAATAGCTTCCTATGGAAAATGTCCAATCCAAAACAGATCCCGCCTAGACTATTGAGTAAAGACCGTGATGTAGGTTTCTATGCATTTGTCGGGAATAACACAGAATATAGGAAGCACTTAATGCCCATTTAATAAGCCATGGATGGTGAAAAATTGCAAGAAAAATAGAGTGAAATGTATTATCTATGTAATATTCTTCTGCTTTCGCTAAGTAACGTAAATTCTCAAGAATGCCAAAAATAATAAAATTTTGATGCGAATCGTTATGCAACACAAAACATTTATCTCGGTCCCCATTTAGATTCATCTGTCGGATTGCTTGATGCTCTTCCCCATTATCTTCGGTACAGGTGGTATAAAAGGGAAACGATCATTGCTCATATTCCTCCGAATAAAAGAGATGTCCGTTGTTATCAGGTGTTCTTTGAAAGAAGAAGTTGCAATCTTCTGGTGAATGATTTTTGATGGCCTCTCCGATAAGTTTTCTTGAGCTTTCATCTTGCAGGAGTTTAGTTTAAGCTGATGACTTAACGGCTTAATTTTCGAAGGTCGCTTAAGTGATTGTGTTCCAAGTTGCAGTGCAGAATATTTTTCGCAACTAAAATAATTATTGAAATATAAACATATACTGGTCATTTTCAGGAAACTGGACATTTTTCAATAAAATAAAGTCTTCTTTAGTTTTAAAATTTTAATATGTTCTTTGCATAATTTTACGTATCATGTGAAAAACTACTTTATTGAATTATAAAAAATTATCTAATTGTGGTTAAGTTAAAAAATATTTTGATCTTCTGCTGGTATTGTAAAACTTATTATAAAAGTATAATTGCAATTCTGCATAGAAATTAGTTATTTATATTAAATGATTTTCCAATCCTGGCACTTTGAATTTTTATTAAAAATATCTAGCAAGAGAAATGGGACGTGTACGAACTCATCACTATATAGCCCCCCATAAAATTATTAGACCCTCGGAGATATAGTAAACTGATCACCGGCATCCTTTGGAGATTGGTAAACTCATCACCGCAGTTAGGTAAACTCATCACTGGGATTTTTGCCTGGTTTCTAATGCAAAAGATTGCCTCTTACCTGTTACACTTTTCGTTTATGTGATAATTTAATAAATTCAGAAATTATTTTAAGCAAGTTGCTTTGAAATTTAACTGAGATATTAATATGTCTCACAGTGTGGCCCATTAGGCGTATCTGCCAATCTAAATGCTTTTGAGATCTAAAAATTTAGTTGCATATGATTTCGATAGTGAACTTTAAAATGAAAATATTTGTCAACATGTGCTATTTTTGTTTATATCGGAAGTAGTCCCCAACTTCGTTATTTGATTTTCATTGCATTTTTATATTTCTCATTGAATTCTCGAGATAATTTGTTGAGCATACATTCGGTCTAAGTCTTACCGTTTTGGCGTTATTTGACTATCTTGAAAATAATAGGCGATTTTGGACAGTTAGTAAATATAAAATATCTAAAAAAATAGGAAAAGCTAAAACCTTGAGTGTGCATTAGTGCATAGAAGTCGAAGGAAACTTAATTTTCTACACTTAATTACGCTGATTTTTTTCTGTTTGATCAGGATTATGTGCGAAAACCAGTGCGAAACAACTAAACAAAAACGGTATAAAATTTCTACTCACCAGTTTTATGACATTTAGCCTTACACCCTTTCGTTGCACAAGTCCACAAAAGCAATTCGATTTTTTTAGAGTCTTTTGCAATTGAAATTTGAATTTATTGATAATGATCATTTTTTGTCCGCGTTGGCCCAGAACGTAATCAATTAGCAGTTCACTATCCCTGTTAAAAGAACAAGGGCAAATGAAGAGAAATTTTTCTTTTCACATGATTTTAGGTAGCTATCAATAGAATTTTGTGAAATTCCCAAATACAAACCAATAAATTGCAGTTGCATTTGAGACATCTGGATTTGGATTATTCTGTGAAATTACCAAAAACTAGCCGTTTGCAAGGATTTTATGGTCTGTACCTGATCCGGGGTGCAGGTAGGCTAGTGATCAGTTTACCAATCTCTTAGGGTCTATTTTAAAAATCCTACTTTTATGGCGGTGATGAGTTTGTACTATGTATGAGGGTATTTATGGTAATTGGTGATGAGTTTACGTGTACCCGAGAAATGTAGATTATTTCTTAACAAACATTAAAGAACAATATTGACATGCATTTATATCTAGATTTAAACTTCTAAATATGCAGGGTGTTTTACTCTACCGGCGTTCACGAAACATGGAAATTGTGTCAATCAAAATTTAGGTTGTTACCTAACAGACCATCATCTTCAATATTACACTGATTCGCACTTATTATTATTATTTACTTTTCTCAAATGGATAATGCATTATACTAAATAAGTAACATACATATTTTATATACATACTTTGGTTTGTATCTAACTGTTTTATATATATTAATTTTCTTATTCTTATTCAGTGGCGGATCCAAGGGGGGGCGGGTCAGGAGGGTCATGACCACCCCTAAAACAAAATTAAATATCAATCAAATAATCCTAAAAAAGATCATTTAAAACCCATCAACCCTATAAGTAGGAAGTCAAGAGTTGAAATGACTCAAACTCATTTATTCTAGGGGTAAGTGTAGAATCATACGGAAGCCTTTTTAAATTGCTCTTTAAAAAAATCAACAATTCTAAATACAGTAACACCTCGACTAAGATGAGATAGAATTACCGCTCACACATTATTGCTCATTCAATGTACATGACATGACTTTTCGAACGAAATCCGCACATTTTTATTTTCTATTAGGTATTTCTTATCTTCAGTTTTGTCTACGAATTGGTTGTTTGTAATTTTAATATGTATTATAATTGTTGGGGCTGTGTGCTACATTTTATAATTATTTATCTAGAATAAATATCAAAGTGAATATTGTTGTTGCATTAGCTCTGTCTGATACGTTAGTGAATACAAATAAAGGAACTGGGGGCTGCTGTCCAAGGTATTTGTGAAACTGTGAAACACTCGCTTGTCTAACCCTAGAAAGATAATCATATTGTGATGTACATAAAAGATAATCATGCGTAAAATTGACGCATGCCAATATGTCGAGGTTTATACATTAATTTGAATAAACTGTACGGCAATTTAATATTTACTCACATATACAAATAATAAATAATACAAAGAATTTATTTATATTATATTTATTTATTAAAAAAAAATCAAAAACTAAACTTCTGTTATACATTAACAAAATTTGGGAACATTCTTCCTTACACCATAAAACTTACTTTTTACTATAATAATAAGACATTTTGTATTATAAAAGAAATAATAAATATATCTTATATATAATAGGAATATAGTTACATAAAAATTCGTTACAAACAGTTTTTACACATATCAATATTATGCTCTCGACAAATAACTTTTGAACATTTTTTGCACGATGCATTTGCCTTTCGCCTTATTTTTGAAGGGCAATAAGTAGAGTAAATGCGTTTCTTCGTTACTGGCTCTCGAGTGTCGTTTTCTGATGCACCAGGCTCTTCTTGCGATATCATAGTAGATATATTGTCGCGCAAATATCTCTTCAAAGTAGGAGCTTCTAAACGCTTACGCATAAACGACGATGACAATGCCTTGCTAAGGCTTTTCATGAAATTTTTGCGATTTAGAGCCTTTTCACCTTTGCTGGTAACATTGTGGCTGTAGATTATATAAGCGTTTATGCAGGCAATGTTTATCATTCTATACAATAAAGCCATAGGCCATCTGTTAGTCTTCCTATTACAGGACATAAGAGAACACATTTGGTCTAGTGTGTCGACTCCGCCTTTTATCTGATTATAATACATAATCATTTCCGGTTTACCAGTAATTTCATTGATGGTAGCATCCTCATCACAAGATGATAATAAGTAAACCATCTTAGTTGGCTTCGGTTTATAGGAAACCAATGTAAGAGGTCCGTCAAAACAAAACATCGATGTACCCACTGGCCTAGAGCGACTGTTTTTCAGTTTTTCCGGTATTTCGCGTTTATTTGATCGCACGGTTCCCACAATAGTCCATTTATACGGTTCTTGGAGTAAGCTTTTTGCCAAAGGGATTGAGGTAAACCAGTTATCACACGTAATATTACGACAACTACCATGCACAGGCTTTGATAACTCCTTCACGTAGTATTCACCGAGGGGTACACCATTGGTCTGGGTTCCTCTTCCCAAATAAGGTATTCCATTTATCATATACTTTGTAACACTATCACACATCATGAGGATTTTTATGCCATACTTACTTGGCTTGTTTGGAATATACATCCTAAACGGACATCGCCCTCTAAAGCCAAGTAACTGTTCATCTATCGTCAAGTCAGACCCTGGAGTATAATTACGTGTGCATTGATAGATAAACATATCCCATATTTTTCTAAAAGGAGTAAATATATCGTTTTCTCGTAGTGTGGGCCGTATAGTTTTGTCATTCATTCTAATGCATCCTATCAAAAAATCAAAACGATCACGACTCATCACAGATACGTACACCATCGACGAAGATCGATCAAACAGCTCATCGGTGGACATATGGTTGTCTTTTCTCACTGCCGTCATTACCAGAATACCAAATAAAGCTCGGATTTCATCGTCATTCGTGTCAAGAAATGTAGCACCTGTCATAGATTCCCGTCGTTTCAGTGATATCTCTGCATTTGTCCATTTTATTATTTCCGTAATCATCTCGTCCGTAAAAAACAAGTTGAAGCATAAGACGGGGTCAAATATATTACGGCACATGCGCGTGGGACCTCTTTGAGATCTAACAATATTCTGTGCTAAAACTCGGCTACGCCTCGTGGACTTCGAAGTCGACCAGCAATGTTTATTCTTACCTCTAATAGTTCTTTGTGGTAAGACTAAGATTCGGTCGGAAGAAGAACCCGGTGAAGAGACTGGTTGTTCAACAATAAGACCTTGTTCATCTAAGATTTCATTTCCACTTGGCGTCGGCTGTTCATCTCTCATCTCAGCTTCAAAAGCTTCTTCTATGTCGCTCTGCACATCATCTTCACTTTCGTGGTCTGCTACTTCACTACCGGAATCCTCACTAGGAAGATCATCATCACTTTGTAAAAGAGCGGCCAGGATACGATCATCTAAATTTCTACTTGCCATTCTAGTATACTATAGTCACGATACCTATAAAAAAACAACAATATATAATAAGTCTAAAAACGTGAAAAAGTAATACAATTACTATATAAATCAAAATCTTAAAAGTCACGTAAAAGATAATCATGGGTAGTTATATTTCAGGCTCAGGCAGTCGTTATATTTCAAAATGGGTGACACTTACCTTAGCGACAACTACGTATCGTGGAAGCTCCTAACGACGACTGAGATGTCCTAAAAGCTCAGCGACAGATTCGCGCTATTTAGAAAGAGAGAGCAATACTTACAAAACGCATGCGTCCATTTTACGCAGAGTATCTTTCTAGGGGATGTTTTAGGTACAACTGTATCCTTAGTCGTCTTCTTCAGTCACCAAAATTAGATTTTAAGCAGGCTACTGAGGCCATAGAGGACACTAAATGCATTCTTCAAAATAAAACATCAAATGCTGAATCTGCTTTTAGCAAACTTTACTATGAAGTAAACAAATAGCTGAACAACTAGACATTGAAATAAATATGCCTCGTATAGTTTCTCGTCAAACCTGTCGTCAAAACCAATCTGCTAACTATTGCGAAGAATATTTCCGAAGATCTATTTATTTACCCCTTTTGGACAATATCTTAACTGATTTGGAAGAACGACTTTCACCGAAAGTTATGAATCTATTTAACCTTCGAGTTGTTTTACCTAAAATTGATAACGCACCAAAAGAAAAAGTTGCATTAAAAAAATTGTTAACACCTTCCAGGATATTATTGGACCAACTACTTACTGCATATTCCACAGTAGAACAAGAGTTTTCACTGTAGATTCAAAAGTGGAAAAAGTCGTGCAAAATATTGGAAAACTTCCTGATTGTATTTTAGAAGTATTAGAAAACTGCGATATTCATATGTATCCAAATATCAGAATATTTCTGCAAATATTAATTACACTGCTAGTCAGTGCAGCAACAACAGAGCGTTCTACGCTTAAGCGTCTAAAGACTTGTCATAGAAATAGAACTTCTGCGGAAAGGTTAACTGGTTTAGCACTCATCGATGTGTATCCTGAAATTTCTCTAGATGTTGATGCAATCATAGAGCGATTTGCTAAATCGGATAGGCGAAAAGAATACATTTTTATAAAATTAGAATAATATTTACTCATCTTATTCTTATAGTATTTTTAATCACTGAACTTTTATTTACCACTTGTTGCCGGCGGTTGCTGACAATTCGTGAGAAAAAAAATATACTCACTTATAGCCCAATATGCCTAATTATAAAAATAACTATTCCATTACACTTATTCTTAAGGTTTCTTCTTCATTACGGAAGGGTGGCGATAACTACAGCAAATTGCTATCTATCTTGAGCTGTTCTTAGTATCGAATGTGTGTCCATGCCTGTTCAGTTTCTTACATTCTTCAGTCAGGAGCATTTTTTTCTTCCTAGACCTCTTTTTCCTTCTACTTTCCCTTTCATTATGAGTGGTGGAAAGTTATATTTTTCTTCTTTGTAAATATGTCCTAGATAACTCGTTTTTTATTGTTTACAATATTTAGGAGTTCTCTCTCAGTCCTCATTCTTCTCAGCACCTCGTTATTGGTCACGTGCTCTGTCCACGAAATCTTCAGCATTTTTCGAAAAACATACATTTCAAAGGCTTCTATACGCCTCATACTTGTAATTCCGAGAGTCCATGTTTCCACTCCGTATAGCAATAATTGAATATTATTATATTATATTATTATTATATAGAATGTTTTTACAAATTGATATCGGATATCCAACGATAAGATAGAGTTTATTAGTAATGTTAAATACATTCATTAATGTTTACACTTACATTGCATTTAAATTACTTCAGTTTGGTTTATCCTTATTTATCTTTGGTTTGTTCTTGATTTTGTAGCTATAGGATAGGTGGGTTTAAATTAATTGTCTTTAAAATAACTAGTTTTAATTGGCAGTCCTTGATTTTTCAGTATATATATATTAATAATTTTCCTTTGGTTTAATAGTCTTGTACACTTGATTTTACTGTCATAGAGTATGTGGGTTTAAATTATTTTTGTTTTGTTTAAGTTTAAGACCCCTTAATGTTGTACCCTTCTGTGCACCTGTAGGTTATTTGAGTTTAATAACTTCTCATTTGTTTAACATATCGTTTAAAATAATTATTGAGAAAATGGTTCCTTTACATGAGGCACAAATCATATCAATCGTACAGGTGCAAAAATATAAATTCTATATCAAAATCACCCTCAAGACCCATGACCCCCCCCCCCCTGACAAAAATTTCCGGATCCGCCACTGTTCTTATTGCAATTAAAATCCAGAAAATTTAACCAACAATCAGACTTAATTGATTAAATGGTGTCTGATCTAAAACTGTCATAATAAAAAAACCAAAAATCTTTTGTGTCATATCCATAGGTGAAAAGTCATTACGTTGACTTTTCACCTATGGATATATCTGGCATACCTATGGGGCATACCCAAACTGTGACAATGTGACTTTAAAAATTTAATCAGAAATCTAAAAATGTAATATCAGAAAGGGTAATCTTATTACAGCAACAAAGTAATATTATGCCTCGTCTACAAGAAACATATTGTACAGTTGACTTAAAGAACTTAATTTAGCTCATTTTTTTCTGTTTGGTCAGAATGATCCGCCACCAGTGCAAAACAACTATAATTGGTTTCAAATGAGTGTAGAGTAATAAATCATGAAGTGTCATAAAATTTGCCTGAATTTCGTGTCGTCATGGGCGTAGGCAAATGGACGGATGTCAACTTCGTCGTCAAAAATTGATGTACCTCAAAATATCATATTTTGGATATTTTGTGATAACCAATTTTATTTAATTTTTCGATTAACTTATTCTTCAAAGTCGTATTCCATTATATGGTCATTAAAGCTAATTACATTTTTATTTATAAAAACAAATTCACTTCCATACTGAACGAATAAAAGCATTAGAAGAAACTGATAAGGTATGACGCACCTCCTAATATTACTAAGAACTAAAATAAATCAACATGAAGACTAATAACGCGTAATGAGGTTTTACTTACACTTTCATTATAATCCCTCTTTTATTTTATTATTATCATTCGACATTCGACATTCGAGTTAGTAATTGTTACTACACCAATTAAACGTACAGTAATATTGTGATATAGAAATAGTGAAAAAGTTATAAAATGGCGACATTTACTCCAAAGAAAAGAGGTGTAAAAAATTCTCCGCTATCTGTTAGTGAAAAAGTTATAATTTTAAATGTATATGATTGCATAAAACACGATCACCCTAGTTTGTCTGTGCAAGAAAGTGTTGAGCGATGTGCCCGAATGACTGGAATTGGACAGTCCACGATTTTTAAATTATTGCGAGAAAGAAAGATATCAGGCCAGTTAAGTCCATGCAAGAGAAAATCAGGAAGACCAATAAAAATCTTAGGTGAAGACACCAAACGTGACATTCGAAGAAAAGTTCATTCGTTTTATTTTAAAAAGGAAATACCCACCCTTGACAAAATACTAATGGAGATAAGCCAAGATAACGATATTCCTTTGATATCCAGAAAACTTTTATGGAAAACTTTAAAAAGTATGAATTTTTCCTGGGAAAAGCACAATCGAAAGGCACTATTACTGGAAAGTGATGAAATCATTTGCTGGAGACGAAAATATTTGAGAACTATAAAACAGTACCGCAGAGAGCACAAGAAAATTTTTTATCTTGATGAGACGTGGATAAACGAAGGTTATATAGTCCAAAAAATGTGGCAAGATAAAAATGTAACAAGTGCTCGCCAAGCTTTCATAGAAGGCCTTTCGACGGGTATTAAAGTGCCTTCGGGAAAAGGGAAGAGGCTTATAATTGCTCACATTGGAAGCGAAGAAGGATTTTTAAAAGAAGGTTTGTTAAGCTTTGAGTCGTGTCGGACGGGAGATTATCATGAGGACATGAATTCGGATGTCTTCGAAGACTACTTCGGGGAAATGTTAAAATTTCTTCCAGCTGATTCGGTCGTGGTTATGGATAATGCAAGCTACCATTCAAGGCGCATAGAGAAGGTACCAACTTCAGCTTGGAGAAAGCAAGAAATTATTAACTGGCTGTCAAATAAAGGTATTCAGTTTGAGACGAATTCAATAAAGAAGGAACTACTAGCCGTAGTAAAACAACATAAATCTCGCTTCATAAAATATGCCGTAGAAGTTACAAGCACAAGTTAAAGGATATGTTGCAAGGCACAATACCACATTTAAAATGAAAGATGTCAAGGTATTGTTTGATCAAGCCATTATGGAAATCACATCAGAAAACTGGCAAAAAGCAATCCAGCATGTTTTAAAAGAGGAAGATAAAATGTGGGAACTGGACAACTTGGTCGATCAGGTGGTTGACCCTATAATAATAACACCAGGGGATGATGACAGTTTTTCGGATGAAGACTATAGTGATGTAGAATTGTAATAACGTATCCAGTAAAGTTTTTGTAGTTTTTGTGAATAAATTGATTTAAACTCCCCACAAGTGTTTCAATATGTAAAGTTCATTCGTGTGTGTTTGTGAGTATTTCCCGATTTCGGTTCGTATATATTTTATTGTTACATTTTATATTTTTTTAATAACACTGTTCTGCTGTATTACATTTTTATTTCCTTTAATATGATTTTTAAGAATGCATATTCTTTTGTCAATTAACCCACTAGCGCGCCTCTGGCTCAGTGTTTATCTGTCGATAACAATGGACTAATCCCTTAAAACAGGGTGATACCTACCTGCTCTTTATGAAACGACAGAATTTTGCAATGCGGACGGAATTTATTGACGGATTATTGACGGATTACCCTGTAGCGCTTTTGAATACTTCATGAGATTTTATTACTCTACACTCATTAGAAATAGATTATAAAAAACGGTATAAAATCTACTCACCAGTTGTATGACATTTAGCCTTACACCCTTTAGTCGTAAAGTCCACAAAATGAAATTTGATTTTAGAGTCTTTAGCAATTGAAATTTGAAATTATTGATACGTATTATTTTTCGTCCACGTTGGCTCAAAATGTAATCAATGAGCAGTTCACTATCCATCTTAAAGGAACAAGGACAAATGAAGACAAACTTTTATTTTCGCATAGTTTTAGTATCAATTGAATTTTGTGGAAAACCAAACAAAAATCAATGAATTGCACTTGCATTTAATACATCTATTTTAGATTTATTCTGCCAAATTACCAAATCTTAGCGGTTTGCAAGGAGTTTATGGTCTATACCTGCCACGGGGTTCAGGTAGGCTAGTGATGAGTTTACCAATCTCTCGGGGTCCATTTTAAAATCTCTAGTTTTATGGCAGTGATGAATTTATACTATGTACGATGGTATTTATATTTATGCTAATTGGTGATGAGTTTACGTTTACCCAAATAGGGATGTGTACGAACTCATCACTTTATAGCCCCCATAAAGTTATTAGACCCTCCGAGATATAGTAAACTGATCACCGGCATCCTTTGGAGATAGATAAACTCATCACCAGCATTTTTGCTCCAAGGTGCTGGTTTCTAATGCGAAATTTTGCCAGTTACCTGTTACACTTCTCGTATATGTGGTAATATATTAAATTCAGAAATTATTTTAAGCAAATTGCTTTAAAATAGATATTAATATCGATTTTTTTACGATGTGGCCTATTCGACGTATCTGCCAATTTAAACGGTTTTGAGATCTGAAAAATCAGCTGCATAGGTTTTCGATAGTGACTTTATAATGAAAATATTTATGAGCATGTGCTGTTTTTGTGTATATCGGAAATAGTCTTCAACCTATTAACTAATTAGAAATCTATTTATTATGACAGAATGAATAAAAATGCTTAAGTACAGTCTCCTGGCTTTTATAAACGGTCAACGTCTACTTGAAGAATTATCCTGTGAAAACAGGACAGGTGCACGTAAACTTTGCAGTTTTATGTACACCATTGTTTAGTACTGTAGAAGCGTAGATACAAAAGTCAGGATATTGAGATGAGAATGGTAAAAATGGTTAAAAAAATGGGAATGAAAGGATTCGCATGGATTTGGGGTGTAATGCATATGGCTAGACTGGGATACCCAAACAGTTAGAGGAAAAAGAGACTCATTACTTACGTAGTTCTTTACCATATAATCGGCCACTCCAACAATAGCCGACTCGTTCTCGGTCCAAAAATGGCCAGCCAAATAAGTGGTGCATCCACTTGCCGTTGGAATCTTCCCTCTTAGTTTCTGTTCTCGGCATATTTTTACGCTTCATGTGAGAAATTACTTCATTGAATTATAAAAAATGATCCATTTATGGTTAAGTCAAAAAATATTTGGATCTTTAGCTGGTATTGCAAAACTTATTATAAGAATATAATTGCAATTCTACACAGAAATTAGTTATCTATACTAAATAATTTTCCAATCCTGGCACTTTGAATTTTTATTAAAAAAATCTAGCAAGAGAAATGTAGAGTATTTATTAACATACTTGAGCTTTTATTTTTGCCATACTAAAGAACAATATTGACATACATTTGTGTTTAGAGTTAAACATCTAAATATGCAGGGTGTTTCACTCTACCACCGTTCACAAAACATGGAAATTGTGTCAAGTAAGAAAAATAGCGAAGTTCTCTATAATTAAGCGGCCTATCACCAAAAATTATTTTCGGCTATACAAGATGTTGCATGTGACATGATTTAGGTAGTTTTTAATAGAATACCATCTTCAATATTACACCGATTCGCACTTATTAGTATTACCGTACTTTTCTCAAATAGATAATGCATAAGTAACATACCTACATATTTTATATACATACTTTCGTTTCTATCTAACAGTTTTGTAAAAATATTATAAAAAAATATTAATCTTCTTATTCTTATTGCAATTGTCCACAAAAGCAATTCAATTTTCGAGTCTTTCGCAATTGAAATTTAAAATTATTGATACCTATCATCCATGTTAAGAGAACAAGAGCAAATGAAGAGAAATTTTCTTTTCGTATAGTTTTAGGTAGCTATCAATAGAATTTTGCGGAATTTCCAATAAAAGCCAATAATTACATTTGCATTTAATACATCTATTTAGATTTATTCTGTCAAATTACCAATCTTAGCGGTTTGCAAGGAGTTTATGGTCTTTACCTGCCACGGGGTGCAGGTAGACCAGTGATGAGTTTACCAATTTCTCGGGGTCTATTTTAAAATCCCCACTTTTATGGCGGTGATGAGTTTGTACTATGTACGAGGGTATTTATCGTAATTGGTGATGAGTTTACATGTACCCCCAAATAGACAGTCCATAAACTTTTATGGTTTTGTTCGGAATAATCTTAAGAGATAACGTTTACAGATGTAACTAGTAAAAACGACAAAATACATCAAGAAGAATCGCAGATATCTTTTATAGCGCGAATTTTAACCTTCCGTCGGGCGCGGCTGTTCAAATTAATACAACACAAGTATCATAATATTTTTTTACATTACTATCGTTTTTTTTAATCACACATAATATATTACTTTTCGATTGTTTTAGTTGATACGTCACTCCATGCTGCCACAATCCAAATTAAGGCGTTAGCAATCGTTATGAACTTCTCCAGTTTAGCTGGTGAAAAAAATATTATCGCTTTGTTAGATAACTGAATATCCGAATGGGATGTTGCCTTATCTAGAAATAAGAAAATTTTTCTTTTTTGTCATTGCATTTTTCTCTCAAATTTGTGTAGCCAATCCTGTCATGTTATCTCTGGTCATCCCTTCTGTTTTTTTCCCATTTAAATTTGCACATAATAATACGATCAGCCTTTCCTTGGCAGATTTATCCCCCGTGCACTTTTCATTGCGAAATGTAAATATAATACACCGTCACAAGTACTTGATGTTAGAGCCCTAACATCTGCTAACCTGGAGATCGATCACAACCTTGTTTTATGCAAGATACTACTAGAAAATCCGCAACGAAACAGAAAACCCCCAATGGTCATCGAAAAACACAATATAGAGTCGCTAGAAACAGAGAGTACAAAATTCGTTTACGAGAACAGGATTACCAGCAAACTAAAAGAGATCGAGTTACAACCAGAATGGAGAGTAGAAGATACTTGGCAAAAATCAGGAAATGCATCAACCAAGCAGCAGAAGAAGCAATTGAAAAGCGGAAAATTAACACGAGGGCGATAAACCTCACCAAACCGTGGTTTTGTCAAGATGTGAAAGAACTCTTTGAATTAAAACGCAAATGCTACCTGAGATATATATATATATATATATATATATATATATATATATATATATATATATATATATATATATATATATATAATATTTATAATAGCACACAATCGTAAGAAGCTCTCGCAGAATATGTCCAAGTAAGAAACGAAGTAAACGCAAGAATAAAATCAATCAAAAGATAACATTGGGCAAAATTCACCAGCGACATGGACTACGACCCACATGGTGCCCTAAAGAAAGTATGGAAAATGCTTCGGAATAGGAAAAAACCAGTTAACGAGTTCGTGCAGACCAAGGGAGTACCTATAGAGACATGGCAACAAAATTTTAAGGAGCTATATGATGCCGAAGAAACGCTAAATATAAACGAATACTAAGCAGATATAAGTGCTACAATCAATGAGGAAGAGGTAGAAGCAAAGATCAAGAAGACAAAAAACCGAAAATCACCTGGAACAGATGGTATACCCAATGAATTCTTAAAATATGAAGGCCCTGAACTTGCAAGTAAACTGTCACAACTATTTAACAAAATCTTAAACGACACAGAAACACCAGAAGACTGGCATGAGAGCATCACAATTCCCATATTTAAAAAAGACAAAAAACTTGCCCAGAAAACTACAAAGGAGTAACCCTCTTAAATAAAACGATAAAACTTTTCACAAGTATTCTTAAGGATAAATTGGCAAAGTAAATCACTAATGCTGAAGAACAATAAGGTTTTACAAGAGGGCGGTCTATAAAATATGCAGTATTCATAATAAAACAAATTAAAGAAAAAGCTATAGAGTTCGGCATGCCAGAGTATATTTGCTTCATTGATCTGACGAAGGCGTTTGACAGGGTTCGCCTGGGAGACATTCTAAATATAATAATAATAGAAAATAAAACACCGACCAACATAACAAAGATAGTCCATAACTTAAATAACAACAATGTAACCAAAGTTAGAGCAGAAGACCAATTCACTGAAAATATTCCAACATCGGGAGGAATTAGACAAGGCGACAGTTTAAGCCCCTTCCTACTTAACCTACTCATGTGCAAAATTATAAACAAAGTAACATCTCTCAATCTCGGATACAGAATGGACAACAAAAGAATTTGTATGGTGTGTTACGCAGATGATGCAGCAATTATTGCCGAACCAGAAGATCATCTTGAGAGACAGCTCTTTTAGTTCTATTAAATAAGCCGCCAACTAAATATGACCTTTTCTACCAAACAAAACTAAATGTATGACAATAGCAAAAGATCCGCTCAGATGTAAGTTAGTGGTTGAGAACAACTCCATAGAACAGGTGGTGCAATTCAGATATCTGGGCGTAGATATATCAAGCACACACGACCCAGTAAAGGACCTAAGGAGTCAGATCAACAAAGCATTCGCATTGTCGGGATGTCGGCGAGAGATAATCTGGTCAAATCCGTATATGCGCACAGATAGTAAAATTAGAATCTACAAGACTTGCATACGACCGATCATGACATATGAATGTGCGCGAAGATACCAACAAAACGAAACAGATGCTAAGAGTTGCCGAAATGAAAACCCTAAGAACAATAGTGGGCAAAACAAGAAGAGACAAGTTAAGAAATAAAAACGTCAGAGAGTAGTGCAAAATTCAATATATTGTAAGATGGGGAAGGCAGTATGAGAGGATGTGGTACAATCATGTAAGACAAATGGATGAGAATAGACTCCCAAAAATCGCCCTAGAAAACAACCCGCCCGCTTCAAGACCTCCAGGAAGACCACCTAAAAGATGGAGGGATAGTTGGCAGTCTACCTCCCAGGAAATTAACCAGAGGCAGCTTCAGAATTAAACAAATCGAATGATCTCCAAGAAGTAGAAGAAGAAGAAGAGTTTCGTCGACGTTATAAATATCTTCAGGTAAATAGCCACTTAATAAATTTAGCTATTTTCTTTACCACTCTGAAACGTCGTTAAGGTTAACATTTGCAGCTTCTTCAGAAGTTGTAACACCTGTTGGCAATACCACACGCTCCTGCACTTTTTCAAATCTCTACACAGTTTATTGTCTTTGGCTTCCTTTCTCATAAAATGAATCACATTTTTTCTTTTGAAACTTTTCCCTTCAGATTCGATTTAAACTCCATGTTTAATATAGGTACACAACACAGATTTGCAAATTTGGAAATGATTCTCCTTTGCAGTTCGTACTTACAAAAAATGTCTTCTTTCGGAGATGCCTTTCTATTTACCCATGTATGAAATGTGCGTTGACCTAAAAACTGTCCGATTAGCAGAGGTTTTAGTTGTAGAGAGGTGGCCGTTAACAGAAGTTTTACTGTATTAGTATAAATTAATAATTAGTTAATATAAAATATTTATAAATTATGGAAATATTAGTCTTGTCATTTTATTGAAAACTGTTTTATTAATCAACTTGTTTTAAAGACATTTAGATATTTTTTTCACTAATACTAACAAATAAATGTATTTGTTTTATTACATGCTACTTTATGTCGTTTCCTCTTACCGAATAGTTTAAAGATCACAGCGAAGATTCCACATGGTATTAAACACATTGTACAGTTTTATAGTTTTCAGAACCATTATCTGCTTTGTTTAAATCAATAGTACGGAAGCCTCTTTTCAAAACGGCTCGTTAATATTCGGACCTCCCGCCTTGTCCCCAGTAAAACTATAATTTCCGATGTCAGCTGTCGTAAATGCTGTAAACTGCAGAATAGTAAATAAAATATCCATCCATACGTCCTCTCTTTTATTATCTCTGTAAATTAGGCCGATATTCTCGATCGTAAAAATTCAAGAAATATCGTAAAGTCCACTACAACTTTGGGTTGCTGTTTTATGCAGAGCACGTTTCGCCAAAAAGTATTTCTATTAAACTGAACAGTACCGGATTAAAAGCAAAAGCAAACTAACTCGGAATAACCTAAAATAATGGACTCATTCCAATAAAATAGAAACAGCTCAAAGTAGACTCGGCGTTTAATATGGGAGACTGGAGAAATAAGTCGAAATATTAGGAAAATAAAAAAAATGTAGCCATATATATATTGACAAATTTTACAAGTAAAGTATATTCTAAAATCAGTATACAGGGTGTTTCAAAAAAGGTAACACCGTCTCTAGGATAGGTAAAAATCTCAAGAATAATTGGGATTTGCTTAGTAAAAAATTTTTAATCCAGAGCTTCTGCATAATGTCGCTCTGAGAAGACCTAAGAAGGTCGAAATACGTATAAACGGATGGCAGTGGCCCTGCACTGAAATTAAATCTCGAACGTCTTTCTGTAAACTTACGAACTTTAGCTCTTTGTCTGAGGAGCATTTCGTTATCTTCTTTAGAAAAATAGTGGACCATAAATCAATGGAATAATCTTTGGCGATTTACAATATTCATTAACTCTTATAGTCGTTCGGAGGAATACGGATCTATAGAACACATATTATGCTCAAAAATAAAAAGTACGAAAGTGAGCATTATATTTATTTTTTAATTTACATAATTCACATGTTCACCATGTGCACCATTGCGGCGAAACAAGCTTTATAACGATTTTGTAGATTATTCAGCATATTTATAAAGAATGGGTCTTATTCTGATTCCTTTAGCATGCTCCAAATGTATACATCAATTGTTGTCAGATCAGGGTATTTGAAGTTTGTTAGACGAAAAATTATTCTGTTTTTAAAATGTTTGTAAAGTAAAACTAGGAAGCGTATAGTTGTATGCCTCGTTGCGCCATCCTATGAAAACCATTACCTGTGCATCTGCAGATTTTGTGCGCTGCAAAAATTTTGTAAATGTCTCACAATCGGTGTAGCAACGTTCTCTCAACGTTTATTCCCAGACGTCGTAAGTTTCGTTTTGGAGACTACAGTCTGATCGAAAAAGCGTCGTTGATCATTGTTGGTAAGAACTGTTTTTGCACTACCGGAAGAACTTGCGCTGATACAAGATACCAGTATTATAAAATTTTTCAACGATTGCTAACATTACAATTTTACTGGAATAAACACACTTTCTCCTTAGTTATGAAAACCACATTTTAGAGTTCTGTTAATATGACAGGTAATGACAAATAAGCTCAATCAAATAAATACTATTGCATACTCTATTTCACATTTGTCCAAATTTCTGTACTTTTTATTTTGGCGAATACCTTACAAAGAACCGAAGAAAGCTGACCTTTACTGGAATTTTATATCTACTAGGAAGTCGGAAAATATAATAGACAAAAAAAATATCTTTGGTCAGTTCAGTTAAACTGTACTGTGATGTAGTTTGGTGAAGCTATGCAGTTAAAAATACACAGTTCGGTCAATTTTTTGTCATCCAAATTCAATGAAAATTGCACACTCTCTTAAGTTTGTCTTTTGTTCTACCTGACGAATTCTTAAAAACGAAATATGTCATGTTGAGGTGTAAATGAAGGCAGACTTAAGAGAGAAGACGGTCATTACCACCTTTTATAAAATCAATTACCGAAATTTGTTTGTGTATTATGTAGATCTTCCAGAAATGTGAGTCTATGTCTCAGAAATACAACGGTTTGTCTCTATTGTCTTTGCATTTTAATTTACTGTTAATACTTATTTTTTTTATGATGGATACGTATTTTTAATGATGATTTTGATGATTATTTTGATGATTATCGGTTGATCCAATAACTTTTATGTTATTTTCAATAGTATTTTGTTTTAACGAGAATAAACCTATTAACTTCAGTACAACCGTTGTAGAATAGACAGCTCCCGGAGAAGAAACAAAAATAGTATTTTTAAATACATAAGGTTTTTTTCCTAATTAATTTATTTTTAAAAATATAGCTGCTATATTTGAATAACAGTTTTTGGCCTTAATATACCTTTAACAAAATTGTAAACTCCAGTCCGTTACTGCACAACAATGCATTTTGAACCCTAAAACACCCAACATATGGTCCAGAGTGAATATCAAGATACAGTTTATTTCTATTTTTGGCACTTTTTCACAAAAGGAATGTAAGCAATAAAACCTCTAACATGACACGTTATTGCTCCATTAAGAACGACCAACACAAGAAGAACAAAAGGACAAACGTCTTAATAACTACAAATTTTATGGCAAATGTGTCAATAATTTTATGCTTGACATTTAAAGATGCCAGCAATAAGCGTGGAAGAGGTTTGTTGTTTTAAAGCAGATGTTCTGTGTAACCAATTTTATAATAAACAAGGTAATAAAAAATAAGAAACGACACTTATTTTCAATATAATTCTGAAACAATATTTTTTTTGTAATAAATATTTTGTTATTTTTCTGAAGCTATTTTCTTGTGGCATCTTAATGCAATTTACTATTTTTATTGAGAATAAGCCACAATTCTACTTTAAAATAAGTTTATTTCGACGTTTTGATTTCCATTTCGCAAAATACGATTTGGCATAGATCGCTGGTCCAAAAAATGGCGTATAAAATTTAATGAGCAGAAATCAGTTCATATTAACTTTACTAACAAGAAAATTAATTCTAAGGTGTTAGTTACTAAGAGTAAGTCAAAAAATTCAAATTTTTTTTGTGATAACGTGATGGTGTTGTTCGTAGTGCAATGGTAAAAACAGTAACTGGACATTCATCGTCCAGTAGTTAAATTGTGTGTATTGCCTTGCTCTTAAAGGCATATTAGCCTTCAAGGGAGGTGGCTATGTTAAATATTGGACACTTAGTTTCATCAAAGGCATGGCAACACCGAATCAATACACAGAGTAATCAACCGATGACAGTGAATCAGACATTTTCCGATGACAGCGACGATTTTATTCGCCATTCATACAATATACTTGTACATCACAAAAATTGTAATATAAATTTAGCAAAATATAAAATTAAGTCTTATATTTACATAATGTCTAAATTAATAGGCCTTAGGTGGCAACAAAAACAACACCTGGGTTTAAATCTGGACGTCAAACTCAAATGGAAGAAGCATGTTAAAAATGAAACTGAACAATTAAAGATAAACTACAAAAACATGTTTTGGCTGATAGCTAGGTACTCTCAACTTTTCATCCAGAATAAAGTACTGATTTACAAACAGATATTAAAATCGGTGTGGACCTATGGCCTGCAATTATGGGGCTGTATCAACAAAAAGCAATTATAGAAATTTACAAACGCTCCAGAACCGAGTATGCCCATACAATAAAGAGACGCAAACTGGAATACTTCGGCCACATTCTGAAACACTGTAAAAAATATGAACTTTTGCATCTGATCATTCAGGGAAATATCCAATGTAAACGTGGTTCTCGTAGAAAAATAACGTTATGGCTGAACAATCTAAGAGCTTCCCAAAAAAAGTGACGATAGCCAATATGGTAGCCAACAGGATATTCAAAAAATGAAATACTCGGAGTCTCAATCTCCAGTCTGAAGTCCCTTTCTACGGAGTACATTCCAACGTTATGTCTCCCAGAAATATCTTGTTTGTTGAGAATTGAGTAAATTAATAAAGTAGTAAAGTATCAAAATACACGTTATAAATAGTCTTAGCTTAAACTTTATTATAATCAAAGATTACCTAGTTGAATTATTTAAATTTATTAATGAAAACCCTGTCTAGTCTATATTTGAAATACTTGTTATTTAATATCGTTAAACTGTCTATCACCCGCGGGTTAGCTAACTAATCATATACCTCGATTTCAACTAAAATCAGACTAAAATAGAAAATCTTCAACCCGAAACCGACACGACACGTTTCGGCTATTAACTTATTAACGGAATCAGTAGTTATATCTCGGAAATGTTGACAACCGATAATCTTGTCTATGTTTATCTCGTCTACAATGGGATGTGTTATAATTTAAGTTGTCTCAATATCAAACACCCAAAAAGGAGATTAAAACAAAAATGCTAGCTAGATAATTAATGTGATTAAAATCGTTAATTATTCTATGTTATCTTGGAACGTGGACGTTACAATTAAAAGCTAACGTTTAGTAGCACTAACAATTATAAAGTTATTCATCCTAATGATAAGAAAGATAAATGAAAATATTTTTTCTTCAGTTTCCCACTTTAAAATATACAATATATAAAACACCAGTTACTAGATACTTCACTATAATTATAACTGAAAATGATTATATAAAAGTAGCATACATTACATACAGGCTGGGCTTGGACATTAACTTTTCCAAAACCAAAATTCTGCTATTCCACAAAAATTCCCATGAACAAGTTACACCTAACATACAAATAAATGGTATCACCCTTCAGAGTTCCTAAAGCTTCATATACCTGGACAGAGAACTAAATATTCAACTAGACCACCCAAAAGAAATTAGAAGACGCATTGAAATAGCAAGATCTGGTTTCGTGAATATGCGTAAAATGCTCTGTAACCCCAAGCTATAAGTCTCAATAAGATTGAGAACACTACGTGTTATGTGTGGTCTCTATTACTATATGGCTGTGAGACCTGGACACTAAAACAGTATGACGTCAACAAATTAACTTCATTTGAAATGTGAATGTGCCGCCGAATGCTAAGAATAAGCTTGATCAGCAGAACTACGAATGAAGAAGTACTGAGAGCAATGAACACACGCCGTCATCTGGTCAATCCTATCAAAATTAGAAAGATGTCATATCTAGGACACATAATGCGCCATAGGGAATTTGAGTAGCTCCAGGTAATATAAGAAGGCAAGATTGAAGGTAAAAGGGGCATAGGACGAAAGAAAAAATCTTGGCTACGGAACATCAGAGATTGGACAAACACAAGAGGAAATTAATTAATTCATCAAGCCCATAGATAATGGCCATATTGATCGGCAACCTCAACAGAGAAGGCACTTATGAGGAGGAGGAGCATACATAATATATCATAAATACGTAATGCTCATATTATAGGTAAAATGGGTAAATAGGTTTTTTGCACATTTTAATTTTCTTCCTAAATTCCTCCTACTTGTGCGTTTCTTAAATTGTATGCTACTCATCATCATTATTCTGGCTTTACAACGCTACGGGGGTCCTAGCCTCCTCAAGAATTTCTCTCCAGTCTTCCCTATCCATCGCATGCCTCCGCCAAGTACGTATTCCAATATTTCTCATGTCTTCATCGATGTTATAAAGGAACCTTGTTCTGGGTCTTGAACCCATTTATTTTTTCTAAAAGACTACTAAATAAATTACAATTCTACAAAAAACTTTATAATATTTAATCCTTCACGTATAAATAATGTTTTGACAAGGAAAAGTGATTTCGATCTTACTAAAAACATAGTTTTAAATTTAAACAATGATTTCTAGGCACCGCGCGCTTGTGTCCCCGCGACCGTACATGAATATCATAGTATACACAGTATACAGTGATATCTTGCTCGAAATGCATATTCGAAATATTTGGTTCATGTTTTGAGCAAGATAGAATTAATTTATCCTTGTCAAAATATTCTTACTTATACTTAAAAGTTTAAAGAATATAAAGCTTTTTATTGTTCTGAAGTTTTCTTGTAGCTTCTTAAAGTAATTACTATTTTAAGGGGAATAAGCCACAATTCAAGTTTAAAATAAAATTAAAGCTTTTTATTCCAAAAATCAACAATATAGAGAAATAAAAATAACAGAGTGTACAAAACAGTCATCAGACCAATAATGACGTACGCTGCAGAAACACGACCTGATACAGAGAGGAAATGAGGAAAAAAAAGGATGTTAGAAACAGCAGAGATGCAGAGAGCAGCTCTTGGAAAAATTGATGTGGTGGAGAACATCAAGGACTGGGCAAGAAATAAAAGAGTATAATGATCATATAAGCCGAATGCCAACAAATGAGGCTATGAGAGCAAGAGTGGGCTAACCAACGTTTTGTTGATAATTGAGTTATATATTGCAATCACTTCTAACGACCTAAAGTTTTAAAGCAAAACCGGTCTAACCAACATTTTCGTATATTATAACATAAATCTCGCCAGTAAGGTGATTTTGCATTATAGAAAATATCAAAAATTTGAAAACACGAATGGGCTAACCCACGAAGTTGTGGAATAGACCAAAATTGTTCAATACATAAATACGTAAAAGAATGCAAGAGTGGGCTAACCATCGTCCATCAGTAATATTTAATACCCAATTTAATACTGGATTCCATGCACCAATTATGGATTCGTGCAAAAAATGTGATTTGTATAACGATAAAATAAAGTTCTCAACAGTGCAAGCAGAAAAACGTGAATTTGAAGTAACACTAGAGGTTCACAAACGAAAAGCAGACCGTGCTAGATGTGGTATGAAACCAGATGCAGAGTATGCAGAACATATTCCTGAAGAAATTACAGTGATTGCATTTGACTTGATGCGAATGTTGCCCACATCAGTTATCAGCACTCAAATTTCTTACTATAAACGCCAGTTGTTGTTGACTTACGGCTTAGGAGTCCATAATTTGGCTACTAATAATGCTCATATGTATGTTTGGAATGAGACACGAGCATCACGAGGACCTCAAAAAAAAGGATCCTGTTTACTGCATTATTTTAAAAATGTTGTTACAACAAAAAATGCAATACTATATTCCGATCAAAGCGGAGGGCAGAACCATAACATTAAAATGGCTGTCCTTTGCGATTTTATTTTGTCACATCCTGATATTGTGGTGGAAAATATTGATCATAAGTTTTTAGTCAGCCGACATTCTTACCTTGTCTGTGACCAAGATTTCGGAGTAATAAGTAAGCAAAAAAGATTTTTTAAAGGTATCTACGTACCTGACGACTGGATAAAGGTAATAGCACATGCACGAAAGAAAGCATATTTTACCATAATAAAGGTGACAGAAAACGATTTTTATTCTACTAAGAAGTTAGAGAGAAATATAACAAATTGTAAACTTGATACACAAAAATCAAAAAGTCCAATGTTTACAGAATCAGTGGTTGCAATACAAGAAAACAAATCCATTTACAATTTACTACAAATAGAGCAATAATGTAGATGTTCTCTTTTACTCACTAGATGACAAAAAGAGGACACCCAGGGAAATACTTCAGCTAGATTATCTTTATCCCTAAGGACGTCCAATAACCGAAGCAAAAATTAAGATATTTTGGAATTACTTTCATTTATAGCTCCAATACATCATCGATTTTACACAATAACCAGAACAATAATATCCACTATACAGCAGAAAGAAGAGTTCATTAACGATGAAAATTAAGTATTTTTGTTACTTTGTTTTTTTAATAAAGCATATTTTCAACATTGATACTATTTAATTCTATTGTACTCTAAGTCTAATCCACATTCCTATTAATATTTTTAAGGGCACGCTGATGCAAAAGCGGTCTAATCCACAAAAAAAGCTGAAATTTTAATATTTTTGTTAAATATACTGCAAGATCTTCGAGTTTTTTGTTATTAGTTAATGATTTGTAAACAATGACTACCTTTTGGCATCATCTTTTAATTTTATAAAATTTCAAAAAAACGCATATATTCTTGGTTCATGTAAATCCATTATTCAATATTTGGGGTTAGCCCACTCTTGCTCTCATAGCCTCAAATAGAGTAGTAGAGACGGCAAGGGCGATTCTCCAATAGGAAGACGATGAGCAGGAAGGCCACGAAAACAATAGAACGATAACTGTCTAGAGGCACGTTGAAAAAAAAACCAAACCGAGTACATAAAAATAAGACGAAGAAAGAAGAGAAGAAGAACAGAAATACAGATATTTTGTAGTATCGTTGGAAAACACTCCTAGAAGGAGAAAGAAGCAAAAGACATGTATGGTCAAGGATCATACTGGGTAATAACTGGGTATTAAAGACAAAATAGAGTGGACTTAATACATTAACAGACTGGTCAATAACAAGTACGGAGGGAGTTGAAACATGACGGTAACAGATAACATGAAAAACAAAACATACAAAGAAGATATTAAAGAAACACTCGACACGATTTCTATAAACGAAAGAAATCATTTTAAACTTCTTTTTTTTTTATTTATTTAGGCTGCAACCACAAGGGTTATTAGCGACCTAAAAAATATAATACAGGTAAAGTTAGAAAAAATTACAATAATTGATACAATCCACAGTCCGCGCAAAGGGGCGTTTATGCGTCAAATCACTGTGTCCCAACCGCAAACGCGCTGTTCTCACTTGGTCGTGTCTATTTGCTGTGGGTTGGAGCCACGGTTTCACTAATTGTTCGATTTCCTTGAGTTTACCTTGCGATGCACTCCACTTATTCCACCACACACTTAACACTTTATATTTTATTTCTGACTTGAAGTCACCAGAAGAAACCTCATTAATAAGAATGGAGTCCTGGCTAAAGGATGCTAAGCGGGCTAGTTCATCTGCTTCTTCATTTCCTTGTATACCTGAATGTAATGGAACAAACATGAAGTCAACAGTGATCTTATTATTCTTTAGAGAAATTATTTACCGATGAGTCAGAATCTTCTTCCGACAATGAAGTTTTCTCTACAGAGAGTAAATTCATGTGTTGGTCTAGTTTTCGTATTAATTTGGTGCTTTTGGTTCTCATTCTTTTATCGATGTAATATGGATGTAATTCCGTTAGAAACTTTATAAGTGCATAAGAGTCTTCTGAGTACAATTTTGTTACGCTGATTATGTCTTTTGATCCTTGTATATTTTCAAATAGATCCACTACTTGATCGAAGCTTAACAATTGCTTTTCCCTTTCTACATATTCTCTAACTGGTTCTAGTAATGTTTGGACATTTGGTTTCTTATCTCTTAAGTTTCTGTCATCAGTTTTGGTTTTTTTCTTTAATTGAATCTTAGGTTTTGCAAAGTTTTCTTCGACGGGTGGCGTGATTACATCTTCTAGGGTTCTTTTTCCGGTTGCTTTGTTCGAAGTTATCTGGGGTTCGTCAGAATTCATGTGTGTATTTTTATTTGGAGGTAAGTGTTGACTTTCGGATGATTTCGGGTGAGGTTGATTTATGTTTTTGGGTATTAGAGGATGACTCAGACGATGTAGGTGTTGCGATTGTAGTGTTAACTGAAGAAGTAGTCAAATGTATAGATGTATTTTGTAGTGAACGTTGTTGGGTTTGGTTTATTGATAAATTTTGGATTGCTACTAACTCTAATGTGGTTTAAAAAGACGTAGTAAGTGTGGAGGGAGTGGTACTTGAGATTGGGGGGGGGGGGTAATTTTGTAGATTATCTGGTTGAGTATGTTTTATTGATGAATTTTGTCTCATTTCTGTTTGCATTGCACTATCATTGTGAGGATGGTTAGAAGGTGAAATATTTGGAGAATTAGCTGCCTGGTGTTCAGTTAATTTGCATTTGAAACATGTTTCGTTTTTGACAATAAATATGCAGTATGATGTTTGTTCCAATTCGATGATAAAAGTTTCAGGTAATACAAAGTCGTCTGGAAACGGTGAAACGAAAATTTGTCTTCGGAAGCTTAGAATATGACTGAAGGCAGGATTGGTTTCTCCTATCCGTAGGTATGATATGTCTGAGAGAGGATTTAAACCTGGTTTTATTAATTCGTCCATTATTAAGTTAGAAGGTATGCTTGGACATGCATTAGACAGAATTAAGCGGACTGATGGAGTTATTAATCTTCTCGCTTCTAGTATATTTCCATTTACTATTATCTACTTTGTTTCTGCTATGAATTTACCTACTAGGTTTTTAGATGATAGATATATGCATATTCTACCGTTTGATATACGGGATACGAAAATTATATTTTTGGGTTCTATATGCTGACTCAATCCTTCAAGATAGTCATTAATTGTCCAATTCTCTAGATTGTTAAATAGAATAGCTTGATCTCTGTTTGGGATTAATATACTACGTGGTTGACTAACTGCTTTTGAGTGTGATGCATTTTGTGGTAGCTGACTGGACGATGACATCTTTTATATAGATTTAAAATCCGACTATACATTCAAGTTCATACAAATTGAATAATACTTATAATTAATTGCAGTGATTTACTTAAATACCTAAATCCAAATAGATGAAAAAAGTATAGTTTATTTACTCACGATTCCTATATTCAGTATACAAATCACTTTCACTTGGTTTTTTACTTAATTCCATTTTTAACTTTATTACGGTTGTTCAATATTATTAATCTGAAATTGATTCAAGGCATATTTTTATTATTTGTATCATTCCACTTTCATTACTGTACGTAATTACAAATATCTACTAAGGCCTTGTAGGTTAAATAACCAATTAATATGAACAAATTAAAAGGATTTTTTGCAAAAGGGTAATATTAAACACTATCCGGGTAATTGACACGCTCTAATGTCTTATAAATGTATCTCTTCATTTACGACGATACTTAGATTGTGATTTTCACGGCAAGGTTCTTTTGTAAATAGGTCGAAATAGAAGTGATTTAATGATTAGTGACAAACATGTGTTTACAAGACAGAAATTTAGATTAGTTCGTATCTACAAATTACTTATTGTTGCAACGTTCCAAACTTAGGTGTGGCAGATATCAATCAATCAATCAGAGTTAGGCGATCGATTAATTAAAATGCATTGTAAAGTTTGTTTTTATAATGCCAGGATAATAAATAACTTTAGAGAATAAAGAGATTCAGTTTAGTGATCTTTTAAATGTTGTTTTTTCTTGAGTGACAAGAAGATGTAATTGTTACTATAAAAGCTATATACAGGGCGAGTCATAACTATTGGGACACGGACTAAGGACAGGTTATTTGGACCAAAATATGGCTATTGGACCAAATATGCCTTAATAAAATGTTGCTGAGAAAAAAGATACAGGGTGTTAAAGTTAATTTTTGTTTTTCGTTTTTTGCTTATAGTTTCCCTGTATATTTATAAATTGCTATCAAAATTGGCACAGAGGCATAATCTTAGACAAGAAATAGTATTTTATTTACAATTCCACTATCAAATACCAAACTAATAAACAAAGTTGCAACTAACGTAAGGTTTCCGTTTTGACGATAAATCAAAACTAAACACACTTTAACTTAAAAAAAACTCACAAAAACTCAAACTAAATGTTCTACATGGTCTTCTCCGATTTATATGCCTTTTCTAATTCTTTTTATAAAGGATTTTCGGACATTAAAAAAATATTATTTTGTCTTCTTATAAGATTAGCAACATTTTGAATGTATCTCCAAAGTTCGTCTCGTGTATTAATTTCATTGGCATAAACTAAGGACTTCATATGTCCCCAAAAATAAAAATCTAACGGGTTGTACTCAGGACTTCTTGGTGGCCATTGAAAATCACTGCCTATGCCAATCCATCGTTGAGGAAATACATCATTAAGATGATTTCTAACAGCAAATGAAATATGAGGTGGCGCTCCATCCTGCATAAACCACATTTTTCTTCTTACATCCAGTGACAGATCATCTAAAATATCACTAAGAGTATTTTCCAAAAAGAATAAATAAGAATCTCCATTTAAATTCGAAGGAAGGCCCTAGTAGTTGGTCGCCTATAATGCCACACCAAATATTCAATTTAAACTCATGCAGAAAATGTCTAGCTTTAATAGCATGCGGGTTTTCTTCTTCCCAATATTGACTATTTCGCCAATTAAAAACCCCTCGTCTGGTAAAAGTTGCTTCGTCGGTGAACATAATATTCTTAATAAAGTGTCTGTCATTGCGATGTTTATTCAGAATACGTTGGCAAAACTGTAGCCGTCGTGGAAGATCTGTTGGAAGTAAATTTTGAACAGAAGTGAAGTGATAAGGATGGAGGTTCTTTTTTTTTAAAATTCTAACAATAGACGACTGACTTACTCCTGTTGCTGCTGATACATGTCGTGAACTTATTTCAGGATTTTCATCTACTCGAACCAAAAGTTCATCTTCTTGATTAGGTGTGATTTGTTTCGGTCGACCACCCCGATTTTTAGTGTGAAATTACCCAGTTTCACCTAAACTACGATATAATCTTGCAAAAGTTTTGTGATTTGGTTGCCTTCTGTTTGCGTATAACATTCCATACCTTCTGGCTGCCGAGCGACCGCAAAAATTTTCTTGTGCGTATACGCAAATCATATCTCGCATTTCTTCATTAGTAAAATGATTGTGACGAGGCATTTCAATAAAAAAAAATAATGATTACTTTTAAAAAATGCAACATTACACTACACTGTCACATCAAAAATAATTTACTCTGAACAAATGACATTTACCAACAACAAGTATCTGACAGTCCAAAGCATACTCTTCATAAATGAAATAATATTTGAAATCATTTTTTAAGACTCTAAGCAGTTCGACTGCGTTTTTTATCGAAAACGGTTGAAATTATCATGTTTAAACAGGAGTACCAATTTTACGTAAAAATGATGTTTACGTCATATTTTCTAATAAAAATTACTAAAAAGTTTCATCGGAAAAAGTTTAGACTAAATTTGATCATTGATCAGTAATGATTGATTTGATCAGGAAAGATCCACGTGGCGCCCTCTATGACAAAACGTAAAATTGTAAATAAAATACTATTTCTTGTCTAAGATTATGCCTCTGTGCCAATTTTGATAGCAATTTATAAATATACAGGAAAACTATTAGCAAAAAACGAAAAACAAAAATTAACTTTCAACACCCTGTATCTTTTTTCTCAGCAACATTTTATTAAGGCATATTTGGCCCAATAGCTATATTTTGGTCCAAATAACCTGTCCTTAGTCTATATCCCAATAGTTATGACTCAATCTGTATAAAAAAACTGACTAGATTTTAAAGTCAAATATGGTAAACATTGTTGATAATTTCAATTATAATAATATAATTCAGACAATATCAATAAACATTTTCGAAGCGAAGCTTCTACACTGGCGTTGTATTATTTTTTTTTCTTTAAAGAAATGCTGAGGCGAGCATCACGGAACTAGCGCCAGTAGAAGGTGTTACGGGTAGAGCCACGACATAGCGGTCTTCACATCGCTTCACTACTCTAAATTATTTTCCTTTCTTTTCATCATATATTTATTCTAGACAGGTGTAAAATAAAAACTGCATGACAAAAAAAAACTAACAAAATAAAAAAATTAATTAAAAAAATATTAAAACAATATCTGTCAATAAAAGATGTAGTAAAACAAAAGAAAAATAAAAGATCGATACTTGAATTCGATTCGTAATGTCAAAATTTTAATAATCAAAAATCATAAATGTCCGCCAGTTAATATCTATCAATATTAAATTGTCTGTTTAATAACTCCCGATTTCATAATCAATTAAAGTGAACATTACATTAAAAGTTCATTTAAAGTGTAAATTTTAATTTCCTAATTCCTAATTTCCTTCTTCTTAGAGTGTCGTCTCCCTACGAAGGTTGGCAATCATAATGGCTATTTTTATTTTTGAACTTGCTGGTGTAAACAAATCAATTGATATGCATTGATACCAATCACGTAGATTCTTCAACCATGAGTTCTGCCTTCGGACAACAGATCTTCTTCCTTGAATCTTTTCCTGTATTATGAGTCTCAAAATTTAATATTTTGGTCCCCTCATCACGTGGCCTAGGTATTCCAGTTTTCTGGTTTGCATAGTGGTGATTAGTTCTGTTTCTTTACCAACCCTCTCCAGTACTTCTTTATTTGTAATTCTATCAGTCCATGATATTTTTAATACTCTGTGGTATAACCAAAGTTCAAAAGCCTCGATTTTTTTTAAATTGCATTTTTTTAATTTCCAAGTCTTAGCTCCATATAATAATTTTGAAAATATATAACAGCGAATGGTACTTAGTCTGATCCAAATTTGGATTTTTGCACGTTAGGAGTGGCTTCATTCGTATAAATGCTGATCTGGCAATCTCTATTCGCCTATTTATTTCTGCAGTGTAATGATTGGTTTCATTGATCAAAGTTCCCAAGTACTGATATTTTTCTACTTGTTCTATCACGTTACCATTGATTGTCAATAGGTGATGTATATTTTGTGGTCTTTTTGTAATTAGCATGTACTTAGTTTTTTTATCGTTTATAGTAATGCCTATCTCAGCACTATTCATACTTAAGCTTTCGATAAGATGTTGTAGATCTTCTATACTCGTTGCTATGATCACAGTATCGTCTGTATATCGTAAGCTGTTAATTAATTTTCCGTTAACGGTAACTCCCGCTTTGATAATATTAAGCGTGTTTTGAAAAATTTCTTCAGAATATAAGTTAAACAAAAGTGGCTATAAAACTGTCAAAATTAGAAAGATTCAATATCTGGGTCATATAATGAGGGGCGAGAAGTACTTATTACTTAGATTAATTATGCAAGGGAAGATACAAGGGAAGAGAAACCCAAGACGACGCAAAATATCCTGGCCAAGAAATTTGAGAGAGTGGTTCGGTTGCAGCTCATTAGAATTATTCAGAAGCGCGGCCAATAAAATTAAAATAGCGTTGATCATTTTCAACCTCCGATAGGAAAAGGAACCTGAAGAAGAAGAAGGCTATAAAACACATCCCTGTCTAACTCCTCTACAGATCTTCATTTCTTCTGAGTGTTGCCCATCAGTTTGAACTATGGCACTTTGGTTCGAATATAATGTTTGCACTATATTTA
This sequence comes from Diabrotica undecimpunctata, assembly GCF_040954645.1. Taxonomy (NCBI): domain Eukaryota; kingdom Metazoa; phylum Arthropoda; class Insecta; order Coleoptera; family Chrysomelidae; genus Diabrotica; species Diabrotica undecimpunctata. Next base: position 96,190,997 of record NC_092811.1, read on the forward strand.
TGATTTTACTGTCAATGCGCTTGTTCATAAGTATTGATATTAGTTTTTCATGTCTTACTTTATCGAAAGCTTTTTCGTAGTCAACAAAGCACAAGTGTAGATCAACGTTTACATCCCGACATCGCTACATCAATATGTTGATGGCACATAGTACCCATCCCATTTCGGAACACAAACTACGTCTCTACGTCTCTACTACTTTCAGTAGTATTTTTAAAGTATGACTCAGGAGGCTCAGTGATCGATAATCAGAGCACTCTTGTTCGGTTTGTTTTTTAGTGATGGTTATAAATGCTCACTTCAGCCACTTTTGTGGTATTATTCCCGTATAGTACACCGTGTTGAATAAATCTGCCAATACTTCCAAGTTATCCTCTTCCACTAGTTTTAGCAGCATAGAGTTTTTGATAGCATATTTGATTTCATCTATCGTGATCTTCTGTCTCTCTAAAGGATTTAATTCTTGTATTTTCTGCATTTCACCTCTTTCATCTTGGAAAAGTTCTCTAACGTATTCCTTCCACCGTCTTAATTTTTATGGTAAATCTATTAGCAGTACTCCTTTTTTGTCTTTTATGTGTCCTTGCTGTCTATTTAGACCCATTCCAGTCACTTCTCTTATTTTTTTGTGCATATTTCTCATATCATATTTTGTTTCTAGTTCTTTTATCTATCTCTTTACATTGTTTAATCAAATAGATTTCCTTTGCTGTTTTGATTTTTTCCTTAATTATTCGTTATATTTCTTTATACTTATGTAGATCTTTTTCTTTATATTTCCTTATCTCTTCCATCTGTAATACTATTTCTTCTGTCATCCACTGTTTTTTAGACTCTGACCTATGTTGTATCAAACTTTCTTGAGCTGGTTTCAGTAATGTGTTTTTTATATCATACCACTTTTTATTTACATCCATAATTTGTTTGTTGTCAGTAAGTGTTTTTTGTTCAATTCTTTTTAATTTTATTTTCACGTCAGCAACTAACGGATTGTGGTCTGAGTTAACATCTGCTCCAGAATAATATTTACTCCTTTTAAAATTATTTAAGATAAAAAAATCGTTCTATAACATTTGCTTTTTTCTTATACAACAGGGCGTTATAGGCCATAACACCCGCTTAATATGCCCTAGTATACAGATCACGACATTGTTTTATTCACCATACAACACAATGGCAATCGCTGTGACATGTTACACGTTTCCACTTCTATATTCATTTCACAGTAGGTACGAATTGTCGTAATTGTCACATTGACATTAAAAATTTCAAACGAAGTTCTGAAAGAATAAACAAATAATTAATAAAATGCCTATTACGTTGAATACTGTCCAAAAAATGTGCAACTTGTAACATGGTACTTTCAGGGTCGTTTTATACGCGAAGTAATTGATTTATTTATTGTTGCCTTCGAAAATAGACCCTCACCAAGTATTACAACAGTTAAAAATACCGTTAAACATTCTCAAACTTCGGGATATGTAAACAGCTGCAAAAAGTGTCATGAAGGTAATGAACCGCGTGTTAGACCTGTCGATAAGGAGCGTCAGAACAGTGAACCCTGCAATAGTGTACAAATTGCTAGGGAAGTTAACGTGAATGCTTGAACTGTCCAGCGAGTTCTCAAAAGGAATGGGTATCATTGTTTTAAGAAACAACCAACACAAGAACTGTTTCCGGAAAATAACTTTAGGCGGATGGAGTTTTGTGAATTTGTGTTAGATAAACAGAATGTAAATGTACACTTTTTAAAAAATATTTTATTTTCTAACGAAATTTTATTTTCATTACATAAAAAACACAATCCATCCATTGCAAGGTATTATTCTCGGAAAAATAAGCACATCAGGTTTGCAGTGCGAACGCAGCACCCGCAAAAGTTAAATGTTTGGACTGTGATGTTAGGCGACCATATTGTCGGTCCATTTTTTATCGATGGAAACTGTAACGTTATAAACATCACATCTCTATTAATTTATATTTAAATAATTATTTCATTTTAATTTCTTTATCAGTTTATTAATTTCTTTATCTTCAGTTTAATTTTTACTATTTTTTATTTAAAAAGTAGTTGGCGCCCTCTGTTTTTCTTTTCTTCCTCTTTCTTTCTTTTCTCTCTCTTTCTGTCCCGTACAATAAATATTCGCCCTCTATCTTTCTGTCCGGTAGACTAAATATTCTGTGTTGACAGACAAGCTAGTTTCATGATATCTATAGCAACATTCTATGATATCTGTGCTAACTTTATTCAGTCAGTTCCTTCCTATTTTCTGTCAATCACATTTAATGGTGAGATTATTTTTTGCCTCTTTTTAAAATTTATAAAAGAACGCAAACATTATTATAAGATTCATTTTAGGGTCTACAAATTCTCTTGGGGTAAGTACTTTCATCGTAATCTTTATTCTATAATTCTGACAGCATTTGCGATATTTGTAACCTTACTTCTTTCGAAAGCACATTTTTCCGATTATATGCATTAGGACTCTTTAACAGAATTTAACTAAGTAGTAACAATTGTATTTCATTTTATCCTTGCCATCTGCTATTTGTTTAATTGTAATTTTGTAAAATGGCAAGAAAGTTAAACCTTTTTGATGTGTCTCTAATGCAAGCTGTTTCTGGTATTTTAGTTTATTGGGTTTATTGACGGTTTTATTGACCACATCGAGTTTATTGACCACATTCAAAATCATGAAAATTGATTGACCAGATCGAATTTATTGGCCATATTGGACATTTATTAACAACTTAGTCAGGACCTACATACACATATTACTGTAGCTTTCCAGAAGACACAACATTTAATTGGAGGACCTAACATCTACAACACAACATTAATTGTTAAGCTTTGGCAGGGTTAATTATTGTTTTTTATTATTTTTAATAAACATGTTTGGTTAGGATTTGTTTGATTTGCTATCAGCTAAGAGTTCAGGTTCAATCCCTAGTTTAAGACAAGACGAACTCACACTTGAGATACTGAGCTAGGCAAGGCATAGACGATAAACTTCCATGGTTGACTGAGGTATTATTTATATGATAGTACTTCAATTCTCTTTGGTAGCATTATCGTTACAAAACCTAACCAGGCCCAAATGTTTTTACTTTTATAGAATGAGATCATTCCTACAGTTCGACGCCTTCTTGTTAATTTTCAGGTTTATTTCCAACAGGATAGGTGTTCGGCTCACAACTCAGCAACTATTAACTTCCTCAATCAAACGTTTCCTGATCGACTGATAAGTACACGTGGTACAATTAAATGGCCCGCTAGATCCTGTGACTTAGCGCCTAACGATTTCTTCTTTTGGGGTTTTCTCAAAGGAAACATTTATAGGCATCAGTTTAAAAGGGCCACAAACCTAGTCGAATTAAGGGCAAAATACTTTATTTATTTGCAAGCATTACACCAGCCCTACTCCAAAATATGAGGATAAATCTGTATGACAGATTTGGTTAGTGTTTAGGACAAGGAGGTGGAATATTTGAATTCATTAATCTGCTTTCCTAATTTTTATTTTTTGTTAGGTTCATTTTACGAAGTTTGTGAGTTCCTAATTAGGTAGTATTTTTTATGTTTAAATTTGCAAGAATTTTATTGTTTTTTTTTTTATTTAAAAGTACAAACGATTCTTATTCTAATTTTTTTCTTCTTTCTTGTCTTATTGTTATAAGCTTTGTCCATAAAATTTGTATAATTTTCAGTGACAATAAAGCATATTACTTATTTACTCACTTATTTATTTGTATTGCTATTAAGACTAAAAAGTACCCAAAAAATTAGTTTTAGAGCATTATAATAAATATACTCTAGAGATGGGATTGCTATAAATCTTAATTTCTATGGTCAACAAAACAATGTCGTTATGTGTATAATAAGTGTGTTTATGGTAACGTATCCAAGCTAAAGTAAAGAAATAATATGCAAGTGAAAAATAAAAATAATAAATTAATTCATGTCACCCCTTTTTCCACTACAATTTAAAATATCTCCAGAATTATTAGATATAGATATAAAAAATATTTAGTTACATTGTTTAAATACGTTAAATTACATTGACTTTAGTTTATGATGATAATATAAAATACAGGATAGTACAATAAAAATACTGAGCAAATAATGAACTTTTGTCTTATCCTGCATTAGATTTAAAGACTATTAGCAAAATCAATCATTGTTTTAAATTCTGACAATGGTTTAAAATCTATAGTTACAACAGGTATCTAATTTTGTGTCCCTTTTTAATTTATACAGTGCGTTAGACTCGTCACATTTTTCATTGAAATTTGGTTATACCTTGTATAACACAAAACAACTTTATATTATTGTGAGAAGCAAGTGAAGCGAATTTTAAATTTAAGATAAAATACAGGGCTCTTTATTAAAAAAAAAAAAATAAAAAAATAACAGATATAACAGACTTTTCAAAAGAGTGGCTCATCCCGTATAGAAAAAAAAATATGAACAAAATTAGCCGGCGCACAAACCTTGTAATTACTACCCTTTAAACACTTGCTCTGAAAATATTGGTAACAAAACGCTTTGAATCATTCTGTATATTAGAGTGACGAGCAACTACCTGTAAAAATAATATGGTAAACTCGATGGAGAAATTAATATTAACTACCGGAAAGACTGAAAGTTATCTTGGTAATTACGGTATCTTTGAAACGCAGCAGGAATTTTTCGACTGCAACCGAAGAAGCTGTGGGAACCCGTCCTGCGATTTAGTTGTCATAAAGACGGCATTTATAACATGTTAGACGAACCAAAAAAACTACTGTTACTCTCTAATACCTTCAATTATTTTCCTGGATCCTTCAAGTAATTGATGGTAGTTAAAATTGTGTAATTAATTTGGGTTTATGTAATTGAGATGATAGATATTATTTGGTGATTATGTGAAACTGGAGTATTATTATACATCGTGAAATTGCACAATAGGAGAAATTTGATTCCGGTCATAAATTATGAACACTATTAATTGAATTAGTTTCTTTTATCTTATACAATAAAAGATATATTTTAAACTAACTTTTAATCCCTGATAAATATTTTGAGAAATATTGATTCGAAACTGTTTCGTTGTATGTAACTTTTTCCATATATATATATAATATATATATATATATATATATATATATATATATATATATATATATATATATATATATATATATATATAACTGTTTTGGATGGGTTGGAGTCAATAAAAATCAACCCATCCAAAACAGTTATATATTTTTTCCAAACGAGTCACAAGTACTTCTTTTTTCTTATTCATATATAAATATATACATATATATATATATATATATATATATATATATATATATATATATATATCAAAATACTCTAGGGGACAAAAACAAAATGCGAGATTACAGAAGGATTTTAAATAATTAATTTCAAATATTTTTAATAAAAAGTTATAAACAATTTTGGAGAAAAAGATCCTGAAAAAAGAACTTAAGAAGCACTATACTTCTCCTCCTCAGTCCTAATCCCTTATCCCTTTTGTGATAAAATTATTCCTCTGCCTCCTTTCTGAAGTGATAGGAATGGGTGTTGTTTAGTTTTACTGTTCGCTTATTATTTTCATATAGACTTCTAATTAGTTGAATTAAGTGGTGGGGTGTTCCCATTTTCCGCTAGTATGGACCATAGCTGCTGCCATTTGACTTTATCGAAGGCTTTTATGTAATCCGCAAAGCACATAAGCATAGGAGTATTGAATTCACGAGTTTTTTTGATTAGCTGTCTGACATTAAGGATTTATTCTCTTGTGCCTTTTCCTGGGACAAATCCCGCTTGTCCTTTTGATCTGAGACAATAGAAAAGCTTTTAGTCTTTCATGTACTACATGAAGTAGAACCTTGCTTGCATGGGATATTAGAGTTACCGTTCTGTAGTTGCTGCAATCTAGCGGAGTTCATTTTTTGAATATAGGAATGAAAGTGGATGTTGTCCAGTCCTTGGGCCACTATCCGGTTTCCCAAATCTTTTTGCAGATCATATGCATAACATTTACTCCAACATCTCCAGTTTTTTTTTAAACTTCTTCGGAGATCTGGTCTGCGCCAGGAGATTTTGTATTTTTTAACTTTTTCATTGCTTTTTCTACCTCTGACTTTAGAATTTTGGTTCTCTCTCTGCAGTGAACTCGTCGTGATTTGCATTTGCATAGACTTTGACAATATTTTCTCCATACCTCCGCAATCCCTTTCTCGTCATTTATAATATGTTGGTTTGTAGCATTTTCAAATCCCCTCGTATATATTTAAAATATTAAAGAATATTTTTAGTGTATTTCATTTACTATTCGTACGTATTAAAAATTTTCAATCCTCTTTGCGTTGAAATTTATTGCTTTCCGAGGTCGATTATAAACCATTTTAAAGTTTGTTTATGTAAAACAGATATGTATTTCCTTTTTATCCTTTGATCGAAACCGCTTTGAGATATTTTGCCCATTGGAAATAGACAGAAATATTCCGGTTTATATGTTTTGTTTATATTAAGTTGGGAAGCGAATGATTTTTAAGAATCGCGTCACTCTCGCTAAGGTTGTTGTCATAAGCGGTTGACTTTAGCGTTTGTCCAAATTTTTCTTCAAAATTTGTAATATCTTCGTCCTTCGTCGTTTTTTATGGGAAAACGAATAGCAGTTCAATTAATAGTTACAGTTAAAGTGAGTTTTAAATTGTTGCCATTGTATCCAGTTGTACCTATTCCTGTTTTGTAAGAAGCCAAGCCATAGTGCCATTTCAACCTTTGTTTCTGGTCGTCATTCCAGACCATTGGTGCAGTCCAGTTCTCCCAGAAATTCTAAGGTCCATTGAGATCCGGTTTAGAAGTAAAAGTGCATTTTGGTGAAATCGGGTAACTTTTTCTGTGATTAAATCTTAAAGTAAAGATAGACATTTTTTTTAAATGAAAATAATTGCTTTCATACAATTTAAAAATGTAATAATTAATATTGTAAATTTTAGGGTGTGACCATAGCTGTCATATTATTCTGTTTCAAAATTTAATGTTGACATATGATAGCTTGGTTTTATTATTTTTGATATTAGTTTTGCTTTGTTTTTTTAAAGAAGGTTAACCCCCATGCAGTAACAATTTTTTGTACGTTTCGTAGCATCTCTCACTTGTAAACAGAGTTTGTAAACGAATAAGACATATGTAAGTTTTCCTTTTTATTATTTTGGTATAAATCCTTGTAACTATTAATATAGTATCTTTGTATTGTCTATTTTTTTGTAACTGTTTGTGGTGACACAACAATAAATGTTTGATTTATTTCTCTAAACCATTTTTTTTATTTATTTAAAAAAAAAGTTTAAAACCCCTTTTTTTTGAGTTTCATATAAAAAGATATATTTTTCATTTCTAATACTTATTTCAATATTTACAACTAGTTGTTGTAATCGTTATAATTTGGCACCTCAAAGCGGCGTCCATTTTAAATTACTAGAGGTCCTTTCTGTTGTTTTGTTTGTCCATTTATTCCAAGAGATTCATGTAAGTACCCCTTTGTTTAATTTTTTTTTGGTTGCCCCAATCCAACCCCCTTGCCATTTAACTTATCCACTACCTAGCTACTCCAAATAATCCCTGAGTGCCATTCGCATAAGTTTCGTTTGTTTAGCTTGCCCTATCTCCACCCCAATAGTTTCTGTCCCCAGTTTTAAACCCTCCTATAATTATGCCCTATGTGGTAGGCAAAATATTTCGTTACAGGATTTGATCAATTATTGTTTGTGTGATTGGTTTAAATTCCTTGGGTAGATAACGGACTTTGTTATATAGCTCATGGGATTTATACCGGTTTGCATGTCTCCCTAGTTCTTCGCATTCTTCATTAATATGTTTATTTTTTTCATTCCTACATACTCTTTTCATTTCTTTATTTAACCTTACTAATTCGTTTTTGTTGCTGTCGTTTTGATATATGAGAGATTTAATTCGAAAAGTTGCAGCATTTTTTTTCGGTTCTGGTTCTTTCTACAGAGGTTTATATGACATTTCTGAAACCTTTCCACATTTCTTCTGGGTTGTCTTGTGTGTTCAACATACTAGTTTCCTTTAATGCATCTCTAAATATTTTCGGATTTGAAATCTCCAGCCTGTTTTGATTTTGGTGCAGCATTGTTATTTTTAGCTTCATCTTGAAGCAATCCCATAACAATTTATGATCGGATCCACATTTAGCTCTTGGTCTAGTTTTTACGTTTGTAAAACATGTCTTCCATTTGTTTCTTATCAATATGTAGTCGATTTGGTTGTAGTATTCTCCATTTGGACTGGTCCACGTCGATAAACGACGAGCATGATGTTTGAACATTCTGTTTACAATGGCCAAACTGTTTTTGGTTGCAAAATCTATTAAACGTTCGCCTCCGCTGTTTCTAATACCTAACCTATATTTTCCTACATTTTGGATGTTATCATTTCTTGTTTCTCCTACCTTAGCGTTAAAATCGCCCATGATGATGAGTTATTCTATAGATGAAATATTTTTTATGGTGTCTTCAATAACGGAGTATATGTCTTCCACTTCATTGTCTAGCTAAGCTTCATCATATTAGTGTCAACCTCAAAATTACTTATGATCAAATTTTGCAACAACATCCTTGGTTTCTTGTTAACGATTCCTTTAACCACAAAGAAGATGAGGTCTTCTGCTTCTGTCCCCAAGAAGAGAAGTCTTACCAACAAATTAAACCGTTTGATTTTGCAAAAACAACATAAAACAAGTACCTGAATACTTATGCATAAGTTTTCAGGTCACCAATTTTATCCTAGAGTCTTAAATCTAAGCAACACTAACTTTTCAGAGGATGAATTTATTGTGTTTTTTAGGATAAGGCCTTAAGATTTCTTCTTAGAATTTTAGGTTAACTGACTCAGTGCTAGGAGACTTTGCAGTTGAGCTGAATACTCCAATAGAAGGTATGAGAAACAATGCTGAAATTAAACAGTATTTGAGAAACTCTTACATTAGCTTACTTCAACAATAACAATGTAAGTACGAGTACAAACGTAATTTTTATAGAAATCGCCATTCTTTTAAAACACAAAAGGATTTGCTAAAATCAATTAAACAAAAAATCGATAGAGATTCTCTAGTACTTAGCAAGGCTGATAAGGGAAATTGTGTTGTAATCCTAGAACAAATTCAATAGGTACATAGAGAAAGTAGAATCTTTCCTTTTAAATATTAGTTTTGTAATTTTGGAAAAAAATCCACTTAACACCTTTATTATTAAAACAAAATTGTTTAGTAATACTATTACTAAATATAACAACAGAAAGTTTACTATATCTAATCCTATAAAACCTAGCTTATATGGACTTCCTAAAATTCATAAACACAGTTGTCCCATAAGGCCTGTTGTTAGTTCCTGTAACACTCCAGTTTCTATATTATCACAGTTTATTTAGAAGACGATTCAGTCTATCACTAATTTTAAGCCTAAGTTCTCCAACAAATTCTTTAGATCTAATAGAACGTTTAGATAACATTAAAATAGAAGAGAGTTTTTATTTAGTTCCTTTTGATTTTTCTAATTTGTTTACTTCTGTACCAAGAGATGAAACTTTACCTTTAGTACACAACCTTCTAAACAATTGCAACATATCAGCAAAAGACAAAGATGCCATCTTAACTATACTTAAATTTTGTCTTGATCAGGATTTCTTCCAATTTAATCAAAAATCAACCAACAGGTTTAGCGATGGGTTCTCCATTATCACATTTTTTTAGCTGATATTTTCTTAGACAGCTTAGAACAGAAATTTGTTAACAGCAACAACAAAATACTTTTTTGGTCAATATATGTTGATGATTGTATAGCTCTCATACAGGGAACCCAAGATGATGAATTTTACAGATCCTAACATATCTTTTACACAGAAGTTCAACTTATTGCCAGAATGAAATGAAATGAAACATCTAATCATCCAACCCAACATGAAATGGCTGCTTTCAACAGTTACATTTATAGGTTACTCAAATTTCCACTTTCTAATGAGATCTTCAATTTATTACTTAATACTCTTAAGCAAATTACTTTCAATAATGGTTATGATCCCAACATTATCCATCTTCTAAATAGAGCTAAACTTAAAATTGCAGAAAAGCTTGCTTATTCATCACAATGTTTGCTTCAACCCAATGCTAAAAATAACATCAGATATTTCTCCTTTAGTTATATCAGCAACATTTTCACAAAAATTTCAAAACTTTTTTACTTTTACAATGAAAGATATCAAAATTTCCTTTAAGTCACACAACACTTTAGGTTCATTTTTAATCAACACCAAAGATAGGATTCACACACTTGACAAAAGTGGTATTTATAAATTAAAATGTGCCTAAATGTGATGTCTCTTATGTAGGTAGAAACATTCGAAAGTTCTATCTATCTATCTATATAGCCCATGCTGTCCAATGTTGGACATAGGCCTCCTCTTTCTTCTTCCACGTCTCTCTATTGTAGGCAGTTTGACTCCACTTCGGGCCTGCGTGTTTCTTCAAGTCATCTGACCATCGCATTTGTGGCCTTCCTCTTTTTCGTTTGTAACTATATGGTCTCCAGTGTATAATCATCTTATTCCATCTGTCGTCTTTCTGTCTTATGGTATGTCCAGCGAACTTCCACTTAAGTTTTGCTATCTGCGTTAATACATCGGTCACTTTTGTGTTGTTGCGGATCCAAGTATTTCTTTTCTTGTCTGATAGTCTGATGTTCAGCGTTTGCCTTTCCATGGCTCTTTGGGTCTTTGCTATTTTTTCCATGTTTTTCTTTGTAAAAGTCCAAGTTTGAGAACCGTAGGTGAGAATAGGAAGTATACATTGGTTAAAGACTCTTGTTTTTAAATATTGGAGGTATTTTCTATTTTTTAGTGTATAGGAAAGTTTTCCGAAGGATACCCAAGCCAACCAAAAGTTGGTTCGAAAGTTATCTACTAGAATTACAGAACATTTGAAACGACCAAACTCTTCAAGTTTTGGTCAACATTTAGTATCCAGTAAACATAATTTTAACATCAATACTGGTTCATCTATTTTACATGATATTAGTGGAAAGAAAAAGTACTTGGAGTTGGATTTATTGGAAGATTTCAAAATTACAAGGGAAAAAAATGAAAACTCCCACTGTCTTAATACTCAAATTAATTTAAATTGTACTAAATTTAAACCTAATTTTGAAAATTTTATTGCAGCTTCACCTCGTAGAGCACGCAGCTCGACTGTTTAGACCTCCTTCACTGAGTATACCCATTAAGAATTTATTAATTTTATATTTTAATTAATATTACTATTTTATTCTCCAATAACTTAAACTAGCTTAAAAGTTCTACCAAGCATTATTAATAGTGCTTGGATGACCTTTTTATTGTAGTCAACCACCCACTATCTAATAGATTGTTTAGTCTATTTGTCGCATTTATACTCTACGTCCACATCAGTTGCCCCCAAACTAGCACCCTAATTATTATTGACAGGTTTGAGTGTGAGATCTGGATTATTCAAACTACATAAAGTAATCTATATAATTTTCTATTTCATCAGTTGACTTTCTATAGTAGTGTCAGTTGGAGCTTTGGTCAATGCTCAGTTTCATAGAATTTTAAAATGTGCAGATCACATTACCCTAATAGTGACTGCCCATCCAAGTTGTCATACGTCAGATGTCACTTTACCATTTCCGTTAAGGCCAGGAGCCATTCTCTCTTCTGATGCCACCCAATATGTAGGTGCTCATATTATATTACATACAATTTTTATCAACCATCAACTTTGAGTTTTTTCGAAGTTAATTAATTTTTCTTCAGTTGAAAAAACATTGACTTATTTCAGATGCCCTTAAATATGCTCTAGGAGCGAAAGTACTTGGGCAAGATTGAATAAAAACTGTGCTCGATATCTGCCTTTTATTTGATTAAAATTCATTTATTCAAGCATTCAACCTTATATCACTTTATAAACAATTATCCCGAATATAAAATAAACATTATTTTTTATATTTATCGCAAAAAAAATAAAAAGGGAACTCCATAAGTCAAAAAATGGTAACAAAAAATTGGAACCATAGTGCACATTATCGTTTCAAAAGTAAGTGATTTTTTGTTTTTCATTTATTTTTACATGTTCACTATTTATTTACTCAACAGTGAAATATTCTTCTTCTTCTTCAAGTGCTCTGTGCGTTGCGAACGTTGGCTATTAACATGGCAATTCTGATCTTGTTTGCGGCGCTTCTGAATAGTTCGACCGATGTGAGCCCGAACCACTTCCTCAGATTTTGGAGGAGTGTTTTCTCCTGCCTGGCCCTCTCTTACTGTCTATTTTTCCCTGGACAATCAATTGCAGTAGACGGTACTTAACGTTTCTCAATATGTGGCCTAGATATTCAAGCTTTCTTTGTTTAATTGTATTCACGATTTCTTTCTCCTTTCCGATTCTTTGGATTACCTCTATGTTGGTGACATGTTCGGTCCAGGATATACGAAGAATGCGTCGGTACACCAACATTTCGAATGCTTCTAGTTTTCTCGTGAGCGTCTCCGTCAGCGTCCAGGCCTCCACACCATACAGTAAGATCGGAAAAATGTAGCATTTAACTAGACGTAGTTTTAGGGGAAGAGACAAATCCCTGCTTATGAGGAGCTTTTTCATATTGCTAAATGCTCTAGCGCGTTCTATTATCGCCTTAATTTCTGTGGCCTGTTCCCATTTTGCATTTACGTTGGTGCCAAGGTACACCTAAAATTCTACATGGTCAATTAGTATGTTACTTATCCGTAACTGTCGAGCAGGCTGTTGCTTCCTGCTTATCAGCATCCACTTTGTCTTCTTGAAGTTGAAGCTCAGGCCGTATTCCTCACTAACTGAATAAACTAGTGAAATATTACATTCTTAAATTTAAAATTTTCTTTTGTAACCAAGCTTTTGTAAAAATATACCATTCTATTCCAAAAGAAAACAGTCTACCAGTTTCCACTAATTGAATATATCATCACTTTTACCTTCCCATTTAATTTTACCGCTTTTGTTTTCTTTTCAATATATTTTTTATGTAAATCAGTATTTTCATCTATAAGAGCATTGACTTATTCACAATTTCCTGCAAAAAGTCAGCCCGATTTTGACGGATGTATTACTCTCTAGCTATATATCATCCTCTTTCATGTTCTAATATTTAATTCTATTCTTAGTCTGTAACCCTGAGACATGCCATGGTTTATTTTTATCAATGGATGTTTTTTAGCCGCTTTGCTTCAAGAATGCCGACGGTTCGTACCCCAATTCCAAATCTAAGTTTAGAGTTTATCGTAAACGCCATGGGACCCTTATACGTTAGAAAGACAGCTAGCTGATAAACTCATAGAAATATGTAAACTAGATCACGATATAGTATAACAGCACTGACAAAAATAAAAATGGGTTGTAATGATAACCGTAGTTATAATTAAGTTGTATTTGAATAAAATTCGTCAGTTTTAATTTCAAACAAAATATATTAAAGCAAAATCCTTTAATATTATTGCTAATTTTCTTGTGTTATTTTACTGTTGTAATTAATATACATGTACATTTTCTGTTTTACTAGCGCTAATACGCATTTCTGGTAGAGATCAATGAATTAAGTAACACCGAGCCGTAAGACCCAACATATGACTATTACATTACGTATATTAATTAAAATAATTTTTTTCGAATAACTGAAAACTTTTGTAGCTATAGATACTATTAAACAGTGGCATTAAAATTTTTGTAAATAATTACATTTTCTCTTATAAAGATGATGATACATGAGATGAATACATTAAGACTGAACCTTGCTAGTAATAATAGTCGTCTCCAGTGGAGGCAAGCGATCCGTCTAGTAGCAACTCAATCATATCGTCGGATCCCTGCGAAAAGTCACTGACATTTTACTGTTTTCGAGATACATTAATTTGAAGTAATCATTTAAATTTATAAATTAACTGTTGACAAAATATTTTCTATATTTATTGTTTCTAGTGACGCGGCAATAAGTGAAGAATAAGTGTTATGTATAATCCAAGAGTAGTTAGTAATACGTCATGGCATATGACGGGGTTATGCACTGTGAATATGGAGAGGATACAACCCCCTTCGCATTCGCGGATGACCTCGCTGTACTGGTAGTCGCCCGGGATGAGCCAGATCTCAAATACCGGGTTTAGAACGCAGGCCGCATCGTAAAGAAATGGATGACGCAGCACAGACTGAAACTTGCGGCAGATAAAACCAAAGCCATCATTCTGAAAGGACAAGGAACAGGCAAAGTGTTGAACTGCAATGTGCAGGAGCATGTCTAACACCCAAGAAACAAGTAAAGTACCTAGGAGTGACATTGCACCAGAATGGAAAATGGGGGGAGCACGTGCGGGGTGGTCCGGAAGGCTGCGGATAGTGCGGCTGCGTTGGGG